>NW_024351735.1:497376-1079931 GCF_902729225.1 Pteropus medius
CTGTAAACTTAACCACAGTGTAATACCGCCTCACTGAGAGCCAGGGCTCAGAGTGCACGATTTAAGGACCACAATAATGGCTCACTTTTCTGACTTCACACTCGTTTTCTTGATTACCTTTTTTGACATATGCTATTTAATGGCAGCTCTAGCTACATTGCCTTGCGTTCTAATTGTTTCTGCCATCTCACTTTGTCACCTTGAAGACTTGGACTTTGCGTTTTGCTTCCTCTATATGCATCCTCCACATACTGGGTGCCCAATAAGCATTTGTTCAATGATTCAGATAATGACCTCCTTAAATTCCTGCTCATTCTTTTGATCTCCTATCTAAGCTTACCAGAATGTTGAACATATGTGGGACAGATCCTAATGCATCCTTGACTGACCTTAAAGTTGGATTTTCTTTTGACAAATAAAATAAAATAAAATATGTAAAAAATTGCCAAGGTAACAGCCCTACAGAACTTTGAGTGTGCTTCCATTCATGTGCATCAGGCCCCCTTCCTCTACTTTCTCCTTTCCTTTGAACTATGACAAATAAATTGGGTTCAGTTTGTTCAGTTTTAAGAATTCATTTTTCGCATGAGTGACAGGGACAGGGAACCTGACTGAGATTCCCTGGCATCTTGCCAGGACCTGTCTCTGAAGGTTTTTTCTGGAAATTCTATTTCCTATGAATTAAGTATAGATTTACCATTTATTTTAGTAGCCTAGAGCACATGGGCACAGCCCCTTCTTAGTAAGTAGATGCCATCATGAGAACTCTCCCTAGTAGAACTCAATACAAATGTTTTCAGGGAGCTGAAATAACAGGTCTGAACAGGTAGCACAGGAGATAATTTCCAAATTCAATTATATTATTTGCTGAGGTAAATACACACACCCCAAAGAAGTAGTTTCAGCTGTGGGCGTCAAATGAAACCTAAAGTACATTGAGTATCACTGATTTCTTTCTTTAACTTGAACTCATGAACATTTTGGATCATTTTAAGGCCAAAGGACAACTTGAATAGTCCAACCTTCAGCTCTCAATTTCCTTCTCCTTTGCCTGTATTCAAACATCACCATGTGGTTTCTAGTCCTGTCTTCTTTTCTATATAATCTACTTCCATATTCCTGTTATGGCCGATGGTGATGACTGTTACACTGAGATTCACTGCACTTTATAGTGCCATTTGATTTTAGGATACAATGACCTTGATTAAACTTTTGGAAAATATTTGTTTTGATTTGTTTGCTTTCTATGAATGGCATCAAATAAATAATACCTAAAAAACAGCAGTCATGACTTCTTAGCGTAAGTGTGTCCTACATAGTAGTTTTATGGTATTATATTGGTGCCCTAAGACATTTTGAATGTAGCATGGACCTTAAAGCAATAATTGAACTCAATCAGTTTACTGCAAAAGGCCTCCGCTGCAGAGACCACTCCTGCTGAGAATCACCTAAAAGGGCCCCCAGGCTGCAAAAAGGCCCCCCTACACAGAAGAAGCCCACTGGGCAAATGCCTCCTAGCCTAAGGGCCAATCCCAGTCTGGCAGCTCATAAACACCATTAGCAAAGCCTACTGCTGAGTTATTATGCAGCAGAAGGATGCTTGAAACTGCTGGTTGGTATTGTTGTTTTATTTCTCATTTGCCTGGGTCAAAGTGGCAACATTCTGTTGAAAAGGTCAGGCAATTTCAACTTTTCACCTGTTTCTCATAATGAGAATTATATACAGACTTATTAAATGTTGTGATTTTTTTTCCAAATCTCCAATGTAGCCTATAGCACATCAACTATGCCATCGGTAAAGATAGCTCAGCAAACCAAGCAAAAAGGAACAGAGTTAGCTGTTTTAGAATCTTTTTCAAGATTTGAACCAAAGTGAGGCAGTTTACTCACTAAACTATACGAAGAATTAAACTGCATATTGTGAGAGACTAAAGAACAAATGCAATTATTTATGCGAAGAGGCACTAAATTTATAATTACCATTCGGCCCTACTTTTTGGATTTAGATTTTTTTTTTTATCCTTTCTTCCTCTACCACTATCCCACCTCACTTACTCCAAAAAGTCAATAAAAGTTAAGACTTTGAACTGGCAAATGAGAGACACAGGTGGCAAATGTAAGTCAATGGTCATTTTTTAAAAAATACATATTTAATGTTTTCTAACCGCATCATGATTATGCTCTTGAAACAAGACACTATACCCAATGTTTTATTTGTTAATATGCCCTTATATCATCTGATTCATTAAATTAGTATATGAAAATCTAAACAGAACATGTAAGACATGAGTTTCAGTTCTGTTTTATTCCTGAGGAGAAAAAGTGTCTGAAGAAATGACCCAGTAACTCTAAATTGTCACATTCATTGGGGCTCATTGGTGTTGATGACACTAAACTACTACTGCAGAACTTCAGTGTGAGCCTTATTCTTCATGGGGTCAAATGCGATGAACTCTCAGTGGTAGTTGCTGACCCTCTGATTCATGCCATCTTGCAGCCGGCTTTCCAGAACGAGAGCATCCTTGACGGCTTTGTTCTTTCCTTGTGTAGAACTTGAAAAGCTGAGGAAGCTTCGTAGAGGGATGGGTCCCAGTAAGATGATCTGACTTGTTGCTAGAATGAATATTTAACTTGATTTGCTTTCTGCTTCCATAATCATCAATCCTCCCCTGGAATTGTATTCACATTTTATGAACTCTCTGTCTCTTCGGCTCCTTTGATCTACAGACATTGTCTTCCATTTGCCTGCCTCCCAACTCATCAGCTCCTGAGTCCATCTAAATAATGTGCTACATAAGAACTTAGTGTTGCCCAAATAACAAAAGATAGATCTGAATGCTTCAGTGCACCATGAAAGGCTGCTGAAACCATCAATCTTGCTGGCTCTTGTAGAGGTCAAGAGACGGCAGGGCCAGCTGGCCAATCAATTAACCACGAAATTCAGTTTGGAGCTTAAGAAAAGCCATCCTGTGTTATTCTTTCCAGCAACATAACTGTCAATATTTATAGCAGGTCATATATAAAGACTGAAGG
This sequence comes from Pteropus medius, assembly GCF_902729225.1. Lineage (NCBI taxonomy): Eukaryota > Metazoa > Chordata > Mammalia > Chiroptera > Pteropodidae > Pteropus > Pteropus medius. Next base: position 500,410 of record NW_024351735.1, read on the forward strand.
AAGCAGGCAGAGTTGCTACCAAGAGCAGCAAATGCTATAACCATTGGTATTTCTCGTGTGTTTCCAAAAAAGAGTCAGTCTTACAGAAAATACAGTTTCTTGAATCAAACTGAACATGATAAATATCTTATAGAGCCTCTAGAAAAGGAATTGCATGGTGGCTACCCATAAAAGGTTGCGCTCATCTTTCTCCACAGTCATCATTGTTGACTCATTATAAGTCAGAAAAAAATGTCCTCTTTGGCCTGCTGGAATGAATCTTTTCCACAATTGTATTGGATCAATTGTACTTTTAATGCCTGTGAGCACATAAAGGAGCAAAATAAATAAATTAACTGATAGCTCCTGAAAAGAGATAGTATCAGCAGAGAGGACCCCCTGAAGAATGAATTGTTTCTTTCGCATATGACCTTCTGCTCTATCTCTTAGTTCCAATACTAGAATTCTGTACATACCTTGCTGTTATTTTTCCTGTAATCAGTTCTTTTTTTCCTCTATTCATCTTTGATGACACAGATACAGACAGATAACTTCTCTGATGGACTTTTCTTTTTTCACAATTTCTGTCATATATTTTTAAATCGGTTTCAATTTTCCTTATATATTTGTGTATCTTTCACATCCACACATGCAGACACATTTTTCACCCTGCAGGATCCTGATGCTACCCGTTTAATTTTTACTATTCCCCAAATGAGACAGGCATATCTGTCTTCATTTTTAGAACAGAAATTAAAAAATCAGAGTGCTGAGTTAATTAAGATAACCCACTTAAAGCACCTAACACAATGCCTGATCTATAAGGATCAATACATGTTCTATAATATTAATGATAATTATTATCAAATAATATGCCTAAGATCAGGTTACTTGTGAGTGATTGCCAAGATTTAAATCTAGATTTATTTAATGTTTAAGTCTCATATTTTCTCCTTCTTAATTTAGAAATGCATTTATTCTTAAAACAGGAATGATATAAAAATGAAAAGATAAAGGAAGGGTATTAGAGGGACTTTCTAAAGAAGGGGTCAAAAAGGGGTGCCCAGGGACCTTTGGAACAACGGCAGGAGGTAAGGGAATCAGTTGTTGATTCTTGGGGCTTTTTTGACAAGATGGGTAAGCAAGGTCCAAGAAGCAGTCAGGGAAAATTAGTGCTATAATCTTAAGGATGATGGATTTGTAGGGGAGGAAACCTTATTATCTATAAGACTTCTCTACCCTAATACTCTGTAATAGTAGAGCTCAATTCTATGCGCTTTGCATAAATAAACCAGTAATCCTCACAAAAACCAGATGAGACTACACCAGTAGAATACTTTACATCATGCCTGTCATAACATCCCTGTTCCATAACATAAAATTGCAGTCATAGAAACAAGAATAGCACCGAGAGTAGTTCCTGGGCAAAACCAGAAGTGGGATCATTGGCACCCTGTAGGGAGGGGAAACATTTTTGGGAGTAGCTACATGCCTATAAAATAGAGACCTGATAAGAAAGAGTGTGAAGTTGAGACTCCTAGAATCTGCCTTCTACTGTAATAAGTCTTCTCAACTGCCCCCAAAAAACTTTTCTTACCATAGTCATTCCTCAATCCAGAGATTTCAAGGAATTTCCAGAATGTTTTGAGGGATGAGCAATATTGTTAGAATAAGTGTGTGATAATCAAGAAAATTATTCTAAACAGAATTTTTATTTTAATTTAATATTCTTTTATCTACAAGCATATCATTCATTAAATGATATGAGTGCTATCCTCTGTCACAAATGGAAATATAGCATTATAAAAAAAATTTGTACAAAAAATATTAAATAGAAAGGCATCTCAATGGCTTTTGTCCGTGGATCAGGATGCTGAGAGAGAACACTTGAGGATGGGAGGCCAGGGTGTTATAAGTCTGAGTCCATAACACATGGATCAGGCTTCTCACTGATCAGGTACTTGGGAGTTAGCAGGACAATTAGTGGATTTGGTTGGGTCTAGAATCCAGGAGGGAACCAGAAATGAAAGACCGAGCACGTTATAGTGGAAAGAACCCTGATTAGAATTTTGGAGTCTAAATACTTAACATGTTTTAAAGGAAGAGGATGCTCCCAGGGCTTTTGTTTTCTTCTTTATAAGAGGAAGGGCCTACATTAGATATCACTTACTAGATTATCTCTGAGTCCATTCCAGTTCTAAAATCCCATCATTGTGTACTAAGATAAATTGAATTCAGTGAGTATCCTGCATGCAGAAAATACTTTTTTTTTCAAGTAATAATAGTAATAATTAGGTGGGTAGTAGCACCCATTTATCCAGCCCCTTCTCTGTCCCAGTGTTCATATGTACATATGTTATCTCTTTAACAACTCAATTTGATAAAAGAAGCTCAGTCTTTGTTTAAGGTCGAGTGTGTTCCAACTCATTTTCGAAGACTTCATTCTTTCTACTCCACCCTGCAGCTTAAATTCTTCCATCCGTTTTGTCCTTATAAACTTGTATCTTCCAAATAGCAGGTCAAAACACAGAGAAGGAACACTATCAGAAATCCAAGGAGAAATTGGACAGCAACAGAATTATAAGGAGAAATTCATTAAATAAATAAGGACTTGGCCTTCGATCTTCACCAGATGGCTCCCACTCCTTCCCACTCAGTCTCAGCCTTTCTTTACAGTGTTATGGGGGGTGGGGGGGGGAAGCAAAAACAAAATAAACAGGAACACTACTAAGATGCATACTGCAAAGTAAAAAACACTCTCACAGATATTTCATTTGAGCCTACAGAGTAGGTGTTATTATCCCATCTTACAGGTGAAGAAACCTAGAATTAGAAAAGTTAAGACTTGCTGAAGTCCACAAGAGTAGGACTTCAAAGAACATTGTCTTCCAACTTTCTGGTGTCCATTACACTGTTTTAGCAACAAAGAAACCTGTGCATTTTAAAAAGTCAAACGTGTACCAACTATGTTTCATTAAAGATTGGTATGAAGGGAAATAAAAGATAAGGACCAGACATCAAGGTCAGGATCTTTGGAAGTAACCGCAGTTCCTTTTTCTCTACACCACAATTTACCCCTTGATAAGCCATGTGGAAATTACTGGTGGCTTTTTAAAGCGGTGGAGATATCTGATGGGATACTGCCTGGGCAAGTTTAGTCATGTGCTTATGAGGGAAGAGAGTGAGTAGCCAGCCCTCTCCTCCTGTTTAAATATAAAGTTCAGATGGTCAACAGCCATTCGTGGACACTTACTACTGATTTTCTCCATTCTCATTGCTAGTTTTCTTTTCATATCTAGTCTCCAACTGTTTTGAGCATTTACCTATAAAGTTGGCTAGAAAAGAGTCAGATAACTGTCTAGAACTTAGAATTGTAATTTAAATCAGCTTTTTTACTTTATTTGGGGTTTTGGAGCTAAGTAAGTAGGTTGACTCAAAAGAAGATTTGAACAACAAAATCATTTCTTTCTCTTTTTTTATATTTAAATATTATAACTATTAAATATTAAAAATTTAGCAGTTGTAGTTTCTAAATACAGACTCTGTCTTACAGGGATTTTCATTTTTTTAAAAAAAATATGTCTTAATTCCAATGTTTGTTGTTTCTTATTAAACTCAAGTAAATTCTACTTGGATTATATATTGTGTGTAAAATAAGCATTTCTCCTAAACGTAATCTAGAAAGTGTACTTCTCACTTGCTAGGTACCATGATGGACGGTGATTGATCTATAACCACTACCCTCTTATCAGGAAAGTCAATTCCAAAAAATCCACCAAAAATGTAAATGTGAAAAATTACAAAATGTAGGGGAAAAAACAGACCCACTTGGGTCAAAAGAAAAGTGATTAGAAATATATATTCTGAAATAAAAGGAGCAGATTCAGGCTAGTGTGCCCTCCATCACTAAGCCATATAGATAAAGAATCCTATTGTTGCTGAAAAAGATAACTGAATAAAAGCAAAGGTAAGTCCATCGATCTAAGTCAAACTGCGACAGAATTAGTGCTTGCAGTGGAAATGGACAGGTCATGAAGGGAATTAGCTATTTGTATGTCTATAGGCATAAATGGCTAAAAGTGTTGGTGACTTCTACAAAGGAGATCCCATGAGGGCAAGGAGACAGTCAGTTTGCAAAAGTTTCTAAAAGATTAGTAGTGATGTGATAAAAAGTTAAATAGACTGTTGAGTGACACAGCAAGAATTCTAAAGTAATTAAAACTGTATTTGCTTCATCACTCTATGATCCTGCTTATTAAAACTCAAGGAACCCATTCCTAGTTACCACGGCTAGTATATCTTTCCAAAGGGTGAAGAGAACTAATTTTTAAAAAAAAAAACATTAAAGCAAATGACTAAACTCTGAAGTAGATATTTTTAAAAAGCAGAATTTTAACACCTTAAAGGCCATGTGCAAAAGGAGACAATTTTCTGTTTTGTGTGATGGAGCTAAGAGTAAGTTTTAGAGAGAAGAATTTTATCAATGAAATTATAAATTATTTCATTAATTAAAGATCCCTGGCATGTGACGTGAATAAACCAGTCTGAAAGGTTAAGTGTCACAGTTGTTGATTTCCTAAATGAAATAGTATTTTATTTGCCAAGGGACAGTTGAGTTATCCAGTAAGGTGAGTAACCTCCCAACCTTCTCACTCCCTCCCTCTGATTCTCATTCCAAAGTAATTCTGGTTTTTACATTCTGTTGGAGGGACAATAGAAGAAAAAGGTTGAAACTCAGATTAGATATGGATAAGAGGTTAAAAAGAGTCCACTTTCTATTCCGAGTGGATTAAACATTTCCTAATACTCTTTGATCTTAATCCTTATTTCATTTGTCTCTATGATTCTCTAAGTCTCTTGTGCCTTGTGTCTTTGCTTAGCATCCTCAATCCCTTGAAGATTACCATCTTGAGGGGCTCATTCCCTTCTCTGCCAATTTATAATCTCTGCTAACTTTTACTGATATTTACTATGTATCAGGCATTCTGCTAAACACTTTACTGACACAATCGTATTTAATCCTCACTAAAATGAAGTAAGATTGGTACAATTATTACTTCTATTTTACACAGGAGGATGCTGAGACTTAGAGGAGTTAGATGCCTTGTCTACCACCCACAGCTGGCAGGTGATAGTGTAGTGATTGGAGCCCTTTCTGTTAAACTTTGGGACCCAGAAGGTTAATAACACCACTCCTCTCAGCCTGCTCGTGTTACCAACAAGAATAGCACAAGCTTCCATTTTCCTCTGACCCAAAAACTTGGTTTAACTTCCATGGCAGAGATGAGCACTGCGGTCACAGAGTGCTTATTTTTATGGTTTTCTCTTTGCTGCATCTGTTCTACCCTTCTCTCTATTTCTCCTTCCACTGCATTCTAAATACACTACTTTTGTTACAGATATATTAACTGTCTTACCATGTCTTTGTCATGGAAAATGGAGTCTCCTGATGATATCACATTTCTGTTACGTCATTTCTCAACCTATATAAACCTATCTAAATTTCTCAAAGAAGAAGGAGGTTGACTGGGTCTTTCCTGCACTACGTTCAGACTTCTATATCACCTCTATCAATTGCCTAGTTAATTATCTGAAGAGGATTATAGACCATTTCATCATTTATGACAATCTCAGTTCCTATGGGTTTTGACTGCTGTGCTAGAGTAGGAATCTACTTTGCCTTCACCACTGTCTTTAGGTCCTAGCACAGTGCTCAGAAGGTATCTGTTGAATGAATAAAAAAATGAATGAATGACTTTTTCTGTGGCTTCAACACCTTGTTCATATTCTTTCCTTCCACCTAGTCTTCCATGTAATTCTTTGGGAAAAAACTTTCAAAATAGAAATGAATAAAAATAAATATTGATTGTATGATAATAGTAGCCCCTTTCCCAAGTTCTCAATGTACGGTGAATGTATTTTTTGCTGTAAAGAAAATGAATGCTCAAATCTGTATATATGTAAATACTACTTAGTGATAGCTCTAGCTCAGAGAGAGCAAGGTGAATAGAACAATAGGTAGGAAACAGAAAAGTTGTTTTCTGATGTGATTGAAAGTGGTTAGATAGTACAAAGAAAAAAAAATATATATATATATAATTACTTTTTTTTGTTTTTTTTTAAGAAATAGAGAATTTCAAGTTATTTGGAGGAATGCTAACAGCAGCTGTAAAAAGTTAAGCTCACCAGATACTTAGGGCAAAATTGTAGGGAGAATGATTTCTGTGTTATGAAAACATTGAGAATGCAGGTATAAGTTAAGGGAGTTCAAGTAACTAATTGTTTGAAGGGCTTTTTTTTTTTTTTTAAGTTGTAGTCAAGATTTGTGCCTGGAAGTGTAGACTGAAAGGGTTTTCTCAACAATTCACTGAAAGAATTAACTTCAGTTGACCTCAGGTTACAAACACACAAAAGCTAGGAAGAAAAAGATTTATCCTTTAAAGGGAGAGAAAGCTGGACTCTGTAATTATCTTATGTCCCCATAACTTTCTATCTCTAGAAGTAAATATCTCCAGTGCCCCCTCCACCCAGCCCCCTTGCAAGAAAAATCATTTATTTTGCTCTCTAATGATTGGCTAAGTGTGATGCTCCTGACTAATTAATAAAGAGGAAAAGGACTGAGGAATTAGGAGGCAGGATGACTGCAATCCCCAGAGCATCCAATACTATTTAATGTGTTGTGTTTATTGCCTACTTGTAGGTAGCTGCTGAAAAGACACCTTCTTGGAGACTTCTGTATTGGGTCCAGCTATTTATCATTGGGACTTTAAAAGTATCTAAGAGGTATGTACTAGACAATTTTGTGCAAAGTAGGGAGATAATCAGACTCTACAAAGAGCTGGAGTGGAGGGAGCCAGACCATAAAATCTCAGAGGCCCTTTTTAATGCCATTGATCTTTCACAAAACACCATTTACAGCTTCCATAGCCTTCTAATTCTATCTCTCTTGTGGCCCTTACTCACTTGTGACTTTGTATTATCATTATTTATGCAGAGCGTGCAGATATCCTTTACAATGCATGCTCTTTAAAGAAAGGATCTAGCTCTGTCTTATCTTTGTGGCCACTTTAGCACGAAACATGGCCTCTACTAGAAACTCAGTACATATTTTTTTGAATTAATAAGTGATTTCTAGGAATTGAGCTCTTAGAAAATTTTCTCATGCATGAGACAATTGTCTTATGCAGCAACTGTGTGTTGGACTGAATGAGCATTGGCTTTTGCTTGGCATCTATTATAAGATGCGATCAAGGACAAGCCTATAAGGCTGTACAGTAGTAGATTCAGGGTAAATGCCCTGGTCATGAGCACACTGCATCTGGTTTCTGAGACTAAGAAGAGGTTGTAAAATGGAAAAAGTTGTCTTCCTAATTGATTTGTCAAATTACTATTTAAATTCCAAGCAAAACAAACAAACAAACTAAACAGAATCATGGCCATATTCACTTCCCATGGGTATGGTTAGTGCTCAAGCTTCTCTTCGACTCTCTTTTATATTTATATTGGATTCATTCTAAAAAGATATAGCATGCCTTTGTGAATTGTATATCTGAAAGATTTGTGTCTTTATGTGAGGCAAGGTTAAAAATGTGTTGAGTTACAAATCAGTAAAGAGGATGGGATTTGAAGTACATGGAGATGAAATCATGAGGGGTTGCTTGTATACTATTATTATTTATTTATTTTTCTCTCTCTCAAAAAAAAAAAAAAGAAAAGAAAAAAACAGGTTTAAGGTATGATGGCAGGTATGATGGCAAGGACAGTCCTGTAGTAATATATCATCAATTACAGAGACGCTGTTAGTAGACCAGGTGAATTTACTTACTCTGCGAGTTATGGAAGATTTCATTTATTTAGGTCATCGTTTTACCTTGGGGTGAGGTGGTTTGATTAAAAAAAAAAGTAATAAAACAAGGAATAAATATTTAAGAACATCAGGATTCTAGAATTTTATAGCTAAAAATGCCATAGATATCAGTGACTTCTGGTTCAATGATAATATTTAATAAAAACCAAGGCCTGGACAGATTTAATGGCTTGTTTAAGTAATGCAACTAGTTAGTGACAGAATCTCTTTGTATAGAACATCTCATATGTGTTCTGAATGAAAAATGAAACTATCTCCCACGTTCTATTTGAAGCATGGCTCACAATAGCATTAACATCTCTGTGTTCACAAAATGCTTTTCTGACAAGAACATTACTTTTATTTTGTATCATCACTTTAGAGAATGTTTAGAGCTGGGGGTAATTCTGGGACTATGTGAAAAAACAATGAACTGGGATTTTGGAACATGAAGGAAGCTACAATGTATGAACTAGATATTTAAATTCCCTTCTTCTCAGTTTCCTAATTTATAAAACAGTCCTGTCCTGGCTATATCATGAGGTCAAAATAAGTTTAAATTGAGAATGTACATGAAAATAACTTGAAAACATTATTTGAATATAAGGAATTCTAAGTATTAATATTATTTTTCCCTATTCACAATGTGACCTCAGGGCAGGTCAATTTAAAGTTATATTAACTTCAGTTTGGAGCATCCTATGTAGAAGTCATAGTGGAATTTAATTTTCATGAATATATTTCAGAACTTCAGAATCCTGGCTTCGGAATTTAATGATGAAACACAATTGAAAACTGGGTTTTCCCAAGTCAAGAAGTGAAAGAAATGTTAGAAATCCCCATTAAGGAAAACAAAGTACCAACCTCATACAGTTATATTCTATTAGATTTATGAGAATTTAGCATTTAACAAATTTCAAGTGCAAGCCTCTTATTTTATAGAGAAGAAACTGAATCCCAGAAAGATTGTGTGATTTTACTTAGTTGTTAGAAGCCTGTAACTATTTTAATTATTAATTATTAATTAATTAATTAATTAATTACACGTTTTTATTAAATTACCCACAGGAGCATACACAGAGGTGTTCAGGTGTTCAGCCAGTATGTCACCTTGCTTTACAGTACGTCTCCAAACAATTGCGGTAGTCTTCTAACCTTTCTGAATAATTCCAGCCTGCCTTCCAAAGAGCTTCTTAAATCACACGTTTGATTATAAGACTCCCTGCTTCCCTTCATAGTGAGACAAATGATGGGAACTTTAAAGAGAGGTAAAGAGAACTGATGACTCAGAATGTAACTCATGTTCCTCGGTATGGCTTTAAAAGAACTTTATAATCTGGTTCTTTCCAGCTTTCCTGTCTCAGGTGCCACATACTTCCCTCCCTCTAATTGCATAAACCTTTGTCTGTCTCTGGGATATTCTTTTCCTCCTCATTTGCCTGGATAGCTCAGATTTTGACTGCAAGATAACTTCTATCGGAAGCTTCCTTTGTCTAACCTTCTCCTCTCTCTCACCTTATAGTCCAGTGTGGATAGCTCTCTTGTACAAATTTTCTAACCTTATTGTTTTCTCCTTTTACCCACTATGAACTCAAAAATTACTGAATAAACAAATAAGTAAATGAAGTCATATAACTGTCAATAAATATTCTCTAAATTGACATTAATTTTTAAGAAAATATTATTTGAGGTCCCCTGTTTCTGTTGCAATTTTATTGGATAAACTATGTTTTCAGACTTGGCATCTTTTAAAATGAAGTTTCCTTAATTAATAGTAGTTAAAAATATGTTCAAAATCCTTTACAATAAAACAAGGAATATTATGTGTTTTTATCCTTGCCATCTTCATTAGCACAATACTAAATATTTTTCTAACCAGTAGAGTAATATGAAATACAGGGCCTGTGCTGAAATTTCTAGGTGAAGAGCTAGCTCACTGTCCCTCAAATTTGACTCATTATTTGTCTATTTATTAAAATAAAATGTGAAATGATACAGCTTAACTTTTTTCTCTAGTAGCATTAAAGTTCTGATAACTTTATTGATTCATTTGCAGCAGATTGACTTTGCACTGATATTATTAGTTTGTTCCTTCTTCACCAAAAAAATTCTATAAATTATGAATACCATCAGTAAGTAGCAGATTTGGCATGAAAAGGGGTAATTATACAAGATAAGATATTTGTGGCCATACACACAGATGATAGTTAGCTGATATACATTGGTATGCTCATATAATTGTTGAAATAATAAAATGCTTAATGTTCCAAGCCACCCATAGTTGAGTAGCCACCCATGATTGCAGCCCGCATGGTTCCTGGGAGGTACCTATACGGGATGCCTGCTAGCTCTCCTGTGACCATTCATACATACTACCTCTGCATGTTCCCTGCCCAGTGCAGGTCCACACTTCAGTGTATGGCAGTACACTGGCATCACGGCATGTAAATTACAGGTGCCTATTAGTTCCTTCAAGGCTACTAATGGGGACTAGCCAGCACTCTCACTGAATGTGACCTTCTCATGGCTGTTTGTGGGAACTGCAGCTTCTACATCATATCAATCAGGTCTTTGGGCATTCTAAATTTCACTCCTGGTTTTATACATAAGTAATAGGAAACAATTGAAGAACTACAGTGCTATAAATTGAACAGTATTACCTTAAAAAAACAAACTGTGATGAAAAAATTTGAGGAAAATAAACAAAAAAAGAAAAAAAATATTGAAGTGTTTCTGTGTGCTTTGGTCAACTCTATATAGATGGTATAAATGAATGGTGGATGATCAACAACAGGTCGGCTAGTTAGCTCTGATCTTGGGATTTCCCAAGAAAGTTCATAATTAGAGACTTCTTGAATAGTACTGGGGAGGGTGGGACTGGAGAGGAGGAAGATGAAAGCTAGTAGGTTTTTTGTCATGGTCTTGAAGCACTTGGCTTTCCAAAATTCATTCAAGTGGTATGATTCAAAAGGATATGGGGATGTTAAAATATATATATATATATATATATATATATATATATATATATATATATATATATATATATATATAAAACTCAGTAAAGATCTCTGTAAAAGGGGCCTCTATCATCTCTGTAAATATTTCATTTTATAAATATCCTGAAAGTCTTTCATTCAGCCTAAGGTTTATCTTTAAGTATCCATGTCCCTTAAAAAAAAAATCCAACTCCATGGTTATGAGCAGGAACTAAGCATTATTTCTTGTATTATGTTCACTCGTGTTTCAAGTCTGTAAGTTATATGGATTACAATTTTCTTCCAAAAATTACTTAATACATTTTTGTAGTATATTAAGCCTTTACTTATCTGTACGAATAGTTTCAGTAGAATAGTAATTCTTCACTATTAAAACACGAAACAATATAAAATGAGAATAAACACACAAATGAAAGGGGACAACACAATCTTCCAAGTGGAGTGGCAGGGAATCTTTTTAAAAATCAAGTAGCATGGCAACAAGAATTAAAGCTTAAAGTTTTCTGTAGGGAAGAACTCAAATACTACGCAAAGTTATTTTAGTCTTGAGTCTCTTATAGACAATGTATGAAACCAGAAACAAATGAATAATTAGCATATGAAATGCAGAAAATAATACACACACTATTTCATCCAGGAAGCTAGCCACCTGACAATCAATTCTCCATGCTCATCTTGAAAGTAAACAGCAAATAGAAACAGAAACGAAGAAAACCAGGAGGGTAGACACAATTTTACCCTAGTCTCTTTTATTTAACCTATCTGGTAGTCTAGGAGATTAGGTAAATTTAAAGTAGTTGGTTAGATTATTAAATGTTGCAAGGGCACAGGAGGTTTTCAAGGTGATTGCTACTTGAAGCTCAATAGAGAGAAACATAAATAGTTTATATTTGAGGTTATAGAATCTCTAAGCTCTTCTACTAAATACAACATGCAAAAAAGTTATTTCTTTAGAGCCAATGACTATATTTGTATAATAGGCAGTTTTAGAAGACACTTGTTTTGTTCCCTATGCAAATCGTGGTTGAAATTAGATCAGAAGACATGTCTTTTGCAAACCAGTGTTCTCTAAAATGAAAACTTCTTGTTTAGATATAAACTTTCTTTTAAAAGGGATTTTCTTAGAAAAGGTTTTTCTTTTTTCTTTTTCTTAAACACTATTAAATCATAAGACTAGCTGAGTCAAGTCATACTCTACTTGAAGGGTAGGAGCCTCACAGAGTCATCCATAATATTCTTCTATTTTACCAGGAAAGGAAAAAATGAAAAAAGGGTCGTTGAGCTCATAAAGGTTAATGACAGAGCCCTACATTTAAAAGTTCAGCAATTCTTGCATCACTTGTTATTATACTTATCACTTTTTTTTTTTTTTTTTGAGCTAGGAAAATTTACAGTCTGATAGGATATACTGTCTTTTAACATCTAAACCTTCATGCTGGGGTATATTTTGCCTATATGAAGAGAATGATGAGCTTTACTTTATTTCTTGGATGAGTCTTAAAATGGAGACAAAAGACAAAAAAAGAGGAGGAGAAAAGTAGGGTATATTCAGTATTCAAATGAAGAACTGAGAATAGGGAACTTTTTATTGTGCTCTTAGAAATTATTTGAAAGCAGAATCAATGAGAAATGTTTTTTTTTCCCCTCAAGCCTGCAGTTACCCCGCTTCCCCACCCTTTTATTCACAGGCAGGCAGACCAAAGTGCTGACTGAGTTTATAAATGGATCCATAGAAACTGATGAATCAGGCCCTGAAACTAAAAGATGAGTAGATCCAGCTAGCAAAAAGTAAAATAGAGGTGATTTTCAAACATCAAACACTCCAAGTTGAAAGGCATTTAGGTTCAGTACACATATATTTGCTCTCAACTTGTAAACTTTGACAGGTACTTAAAAGTCCATCCTAGAAAGTGTTTCAACAGGTCATTTGCAGTTAGTCCTCAGACTTACAGCCTAGACCTTTACATAGCTGACTTCAAGTTAAATGTTTAGTTACTTTCATCTGTGAAGACAGAACCGGGTTTTTCATCAGCTTTGTAAGAAATGAGACAGCAGTATACAGATAAACAGTTTCCAGAGTGTTATTAATTAGCAAGCACAAGAAGCCAAATATATTGCCTGCCTCATTTTCAATCATGTTTTCTAGTGATTCTGATTCATTCACTCTATATGTTGAGTACCATCCAGAGGTCAAGCATTCTTCCAAAGGCTGGAATTACAGCCATGAACAAGCCAATAAAGTCTTTCTCTCATAGAGTTTAAAATAGGAGGTGGCAGAAGATGAGCAAAAGACAAATCAGTAAAACAGCAGACAGTTATAAACACTGCATAAAATTACCAAAAGGTGCTCTATAGTTCAATGACTTGTAGCAACACTAGACTGAGGTCAGAGAGGGCCTTTCTGAAGGCATGATATTTAATTTGAGATCGAAATGATAGACATCAGCCTTCTGCAGATCCAAGGGGAAAGTGTTCTAGTAATAGAAAATAGTAAGTGCAAAGGCCCTAAGGCCTGAATGAGTTTGGCAAATTAGAGCAACAGCAATAAATATAAGCCACTGATTTTGGAGTACAGTAGACTAGTGAGTGAGTGATAGGGACTAAGATCAAAAGGGGCTTGGAAGGAGTTTAGATTTTATTCTGTAGTGAAAAATGATTGCAGACTTTAAATAAGAGTGCAACATAATCTAATTCATGTTTTAAAGAGATCATTTTAACTGTTCTATGGAGGATTTAGAGGAAATGGGCAAATGTAAGATCAAAAAGATGAATTTGAAAGCTATTACTATAGTAGGCGAGAGATTATGTCTTGGGCAAAGGAGAAGAACTAAAGATAGAGAAAAATGGAAGAATTCTGGGCTATTTGGAATTAGAAGTTAAAGGATATGTTGATGGATTAGATATGGGGGTGGGAAGATAGTGAGGGACTCCCAAATATCTGACTTGAGTAATTGGGTAGATAGCAGTGCTATTTACTGAGATATACCAAAATAGCAAAAGAGCTAGCTGAGGAAAAGATTGGAGCTGTGTTTTGACTGTGTTAAATTGGAGATGCCTGATGGACTCAGGAGTCTGGAGTTCTGGGAGATAGGAACCAGATCTATATATTATCAGTACGTAATGGTATTTGAAACCATTTGACTGTGTGTAGTAAGGGAAGAGAATGAGACTTTGGAACACTTAGAAATCAAAGAAAGGAGAAGGACTGAGGGGCACTGAAATGAGCAGCCAATGAAACAGAAAACCAGGAGAGAGATTTTCTTAAAACAAACAAACAAACAAACATAGTTTTGCCTAGTTGAAGATTTGGCTGATGCTTCCCTCTTTTTTATGTGTGCATTGGGTGGTGGAGGTGGGAGGGTCGGGGGAGAACAAACACAAACTTCAGAGTAAATATAAGTTTCTTGGGAATGCTAATTATCTTAATTGGCTTAACCTCACAAATAACAATATTTATTCCTTTCTCATGGATGACTTGTGGGAGAGTGGCAAGAAGCAATGCTATTAGGAAACGATTTCATCTGCAACAAAGATATAAGAGATATGGATATCCACACGTGATAAAAATACCCCTTCAAAATTCATAAAGCAAAAACCTACAGGAAATAAAAGAAAGATAGGCAGGAATATGTTAGGAGTGGGAGACTTTAATTCCCTTCTCTCAGCCTTTAACTAATGAAGTACTGGCTTTTGAAATGTGAAACAACTAGAATAAAGTCTCTTGTTACTTTATTCTCCTTTTAGCTTTTGATCCATGTTATCAGAATGAAAAGCTAAAACTATAAGGTCAGAGAAAAGTTTTCTGAACATGATCCAATGCACCTTTAAAATTCTCTATACACTGAAGGCCAAACCTTCTGTAGCTATGAAGATTAAGTATTTGAATAATCTGCATTCACCACATTAGGTAACCATGAGCACATAGACATACATTCCCTCTGTATATGTACTATACATTAACTAGGACACCCTCTCTCCTGGTCTCTATGCCATGTTCTGTTGAGACAACACAAGACAAAACAAACACCTTTCAAAAAAAAATCTTCCTGAATTTAATGAAGCCCCTTAATCTGTATACTATGCCCTGGTTGTAGTGATTTTTGCCAATTATCATGCAAATGAATAAAGGAACACTACAAGTCAAAGGAAAAGATGAAAGTAAGAACATTTTCTATTTGTTAGTCATCACTTATTCTTTAACTTAAGAGGAAATTATATTAATTTTTAAAATGAAGTTAGTGACCTCGAGATAATCATGCTAAGCAAAATAAGCCAGAGAGAAAAAGCTGAAAATCATGATATCACTTATATGTGGGATATAAACCTAAAAACAACAAATGAATAGGACAAACAAACAGAGACTCATGGAGGTGGACAATAAATAGACTAGTGGTTACCAGAGGGGAGGGGGGAGGGGAGAGCGGGGAGGTAGACAAGATAAAGAGGTCAAATAAGTGGTGACAGAAAGAAATCTAACTATGGGAGGTGAGCACACAATGTAAATATATATGTGCCTTACTATTAAAATGTACAGCTAAAACATCGGATTTCGTTAACAAATGTCACCATAAAAAATAAATTAATTAATTTAAAAAAATAAAAAAATGAAAAGAAATAAAATGAAGTTAGTGAAAGAACATCTGAATAAGGATTTCTATTTTCTTTTAAATCTTTAGAGATTCTTCTATTCTAGCTTCTATTGTTTGGAGTGAAATTATTTACTTTCTACAAAGATGCAAAAATTGGGGCACTCCAGGAAAGGAACCACTGACAAATCCAAACACACTTTGCACTTCATGTGGGCAGCGGCTGTGTATTGTATGCAGAGCAGTGTCTGACAAAGAGTAGATTCTCTAGAAGTAGCTCGGGAATGAAAGAATAAATGCTACCACTATGCTGGTTGCACTGGGATATAATGCAGTTGAGGAGAGAGACAGCTTCTCTAAGAAGAGCTCTATTTTTTTTCAGCAGCAAGTAACAATAAGGATGTGTACTTTTTAGGTGCTTTTAAAAAATAAAGACAATTTTCTTTTATGAAAGGAAGGAAATATGAGCAAACGAGGGCAAATAATAGACTCCTGGTCAGAACACGCTGCTGGATACTGTGTGAAACAGAAAGGTGCCCAAATTCACTGTTTTTCATTTATAAAATTTGTTTCCTTATTAGGAGAAGAAAATTCTGTTGAGCATACGTGGGAAATACTTCTAAAGTTAAATAATATAGTTCTACGAAAAAAAGATTGTTTGAAACAATTTTTCCTCTGAGCACTGATATCCAGTGAAACCAGTAGTAAAGATCAAGGGACATCAGTCATAAGTAGATTCACCTATTCAGCCATGATGTTATGTTTCAAGAGGTTTAAAGAAATGCGTAGCAATCTGGCTGATTAGGTTCCTCAGCTGTGATTATCAGTCTCATTTGATTATTAACCTAATTGCTATCTAAATCAAGGAAAGCTATTCAGTGATTGCTTCTCGATTTTTTGAAAAAATATTTTGACTCGTTAAGGTGATATCTTTCATTTATCTTGTGTCTTTAGCAGCGCCTACTATACTGTTGTTTTGATTCAACTTAGAAATATAATTTATTAATAAAACCATTGAAATTATCAGTATATTATTATTTATGGGCCAAAATAGGCCATGATGAAATGAGAACTCAGAAGATCAATGGATCAGGGATTTGACTCATTGAAGGATAATTTGGAATTATTCTATTGTAATCGAATTTCAGAGATAGTGTCTTAATATAGTACAAATCCTTTATTTTATAGGTATAGAAACAGTGGTTTAGTATTGAAAGTGCACTTATTTGACAGACTTTATTCTGGTTGTATTATGTATAGCACCTCATTTCATTCTCACAGTAAATCAAATGAAGAAACTGAGATTCATAAAGGCAAGTGATTTGCTTAGGGTCAAGTTAATCATGCTATCTAGTTAAGCTAAATCAGGGCCGAAATTTATTTTTTGTCCCTTCTAATACAATGTTCTTTCCACTACTGAGCACTGCCAATTACATTCTTTCTCAAATGGAAACTCAGTTGAGGTAAGGTCATGGATATTTTTTAAAAAGGAGTTTAGCTCAAGAAAATCTTAAAAAGGTGAAATTTTTTCTCTATGGAAAAATAGCGAAGCTATGTTAAATAATAATACAATATACAGATGAAAAGATGCCGAAGGTCACTAATCATCAGAGAAATGCAAATTCAAACCACAATGAAATATCACCTCACACCTATCATAAGGGCTGTAATCAATAAATAAAAGAACAACAAGTGTTGGCAAGGATGCAGAGAAAAAGGAACCCTCATTCACTGTCAGTGGGAATGCAAATTGGTATAGCCATATGGAAAACAGTCTGGAGGTTTCTTATAAAGTTAAAAATGGATATACCTTTTGACCTGACAATTGCACTATTTATCCAAAGAAAACCAAAACAATAATCTGTAAAGATCTATGCACCCCTACGTTCATCGCAGCACAATTTACAATAGCCAAGATATGGAAGCAACCTACATGCCCATCAACAGTTGATTGGATAAAGAAGTTATGGTTCATATATATAATGGAGTATTACTCAGCCATTAAATAATGAAATCCTATTATTTGCAATGACATGGGTGGACCTAGAGGTTATTATGCTGAGTGAAATAAGTCAGACAGAGAAAGATAAATACCATATGATTTAACTTATATGTGGAATCTAAGGAACAAAAAGAACAAACTAATCAAAACAGACTCACAAATATAGAGGACAATCTGGTGATGGCCAGAGGGGAGGGTGGTTGGGAGGCTGGGAGAAAGGGGTGAAGGGTTAAAGAAGTACAAATTAGTAGTTTATAGATGGTCACGGGATGGGGAGCACACATAGGGAATGCAGTCAGTAGTAATGTAATGGCTAGGTTTAGAGCCAGAGGAGAGCCAGAGCAATCAGCAGGATCATTTCACAAACTATATAAATGTCTAACCAGTGTACTGTATACTTGAAACTAATAATAAAATAAAATTTTTTAAAAAATCAACCTTTTGATGGAAAGTGGCTCATTACTATTCATTCTGTTCCCTCCTATAGTTTTAACGCCAAACAGTCACTTGTGAATCACAGGCTGAGCACATAGCATGCATAGGCCTCCTCTGTGGTTGATGCATCAGGAGAAGAATGGGAGGGAGAGGTCAGGACTCGGAGTTCAAGATCTGGATCAATGTTAATTTTTTCCCATACTGAGATTGAGATGATTTGACATGTTTTAATTTCAAACCTTGTATTTGGTTTTCTTCTCTTTAAAGTAAAAACCTATCTCATAGATCAAATAAAATAATGCATATTATTTTATGTATATTTCATGTAAAAATATATTTATATTTTACATGAAATATACATAAAATAATATGCATTATTTTATTCGATCTTCACCATAGCCCTATGAGATAGAATTTATGAGATAGGTTTTAAAAGGCCATACATTCTCAATTCTATCAGACCTAATATCCCATTTTTTAAATAGTTTGTAAAGCACCTTAACTATCTCAAAATGAAGTTCGTAGATGCTATTCTTTATCTACAAAGATACCTTTTTAAGTAATCAAAATAATGCCTGTCATATAAAAGAGAAATAGAGGAACGTAATTTGTAATAAATAATAAAGTACAGATCCATAATTCTTCCACAATTCTACAATCCAAATGGCTCAGAAATTCGAAAACATTTTGTAACTTGCTGTTTTTATTTTTCCCCGTTAATGTGAATGGCCAGAAGCTTTTCTGCAGAAAAATTAATGTTTATGATTATAGGTGCTGTCCCAGTTTCCACTAATAATAATACATAATAGACACAATATATGTACCAGATGACCTTTAAAAAATATATTGAATTCTAGAGCACATCTAGTCTTAAGAATTTTAGAGAAAGATGATGAGCCTGTTATAATTACTAATACTTCTATTATGCTTACTATGTGCCTGACATTTTCCTTAGCTCTCATTCCTTTTTAATATCTTCGAGATATGTATTTTTAATTCTTTTTAATATTTTTGAGGTAGTATTATTGCCATTTTACAGATAAGAAAATTGAGATACAGAGAGGTTAAGTAACTTGCCCAAGGTCACAGAGCTGACGTGGAGTAGGAGTGGATGGTAAGAGAACATGGGCAATCTGCAGCATCCGTGCTTTTGCTACCATACTATACTGTATTTTAATAGGTACACACTCAGGCATGATTCCTATGGAAGCCATAGAGACGTAGTCAGATATTTGCATCTTTACTTTGAAGACATATATTCTTGCATTGAATTGGTGACTTAAAAACACGAACTATTGGAGTGATATGATTCTCTGAAATGGTAAAAAATACAGCAAATTTCTAAGCAAAACAAAATATATTTTTCATTTGATTTATATAATAATTGTATGCCTAAAAATTCAGAGTATATTAAATTCAGAATATATAAAATATATTACTTATAAAAATTACATATGAAACAGAGTTAGACACTTGACATGAATGATTATAAGTAAGGCTTTCACCTCCATAATTATCTGGCGTACATCAAGCATTGGCTGGGATGAAGAACGACCCTTCATTGTGCAGCAGCTATCTCGCCCACCCTGCCCCCTTTGATGCCAATAGTCCTCCAACACTTGCCGACAAAAAAAACCCAGAAATTGCTGTAAACTGTAAGCCATTTTATAAGTACCAGTTATAGTTATAGTACTAATGTTAGTAAACCATTCTGCACTACAACTATGAAGACCAGGTCAATTAAAATCTATTAATGGAGCATTCAGAATTTCAATTTCATAATACTACAAATAAATGCAAACACAAATTTGACCATACAGATTTTATTAACTTCTATCTTGGCCATTTCCAAAATTGTATTTTTAATGTTTCTTTTATGATGTTTATAAAAGATTCTGCCTTTCTGACAAAATTAACTATAAATGAAATATCACATTTTGAGTCACAGAAAAGAATGAAAGCCCAAAGGAAAAATAATACCTTCAACTTTTGGCTGTGCGTGTGTGTGTGTGTGTGTGTGTGTGTAGAAAGGGAGGTAAAAAGTACGAGTAGAAGGATAGAAGGAAGGGAGGAAGAGAGGGAGAAAGGGAGGGAAGGAGATGTCCAAGAACAAGGCATTCTTTTGTTTTATTTTATAATTTCTCTGAGCATCATTTCCTTTCTCTTTACCTCTTAAAATCAAACTCATCCTTAAAGACTACACATTCGGAATTAATCTTTCCTTTGTACTTTCATGACATTTTTTTCAGCACCTACGGTATAAAACGTATCACACTGAGTATCTGTCATAATTCTTTGTTGAAATTACTGTCTTCCCTCTTGTACTGTAAACATCTTAAATTAAAAACTGTCTTCTTCATTTCTTCATCCATTTTATAACACCTTTCAATAAACGTAGAAACATAAAGAAGAAAGACAAGTATGCCTTTGTGTGTTTGTGTGTGGGGGTGGTGGAGATGGTGTTCTTTTTGACTGAGATAGGACAGGAGGGACCACAATAGCTAACTCTTTTAAGTTAAGGGGAAACTACAAAAGATTTATTTTTCTTTTTGTTCCACTCAAGAAACTTTGGGGAAAAAATTGAAATTGAATGATTCTTAAAGAATGATACTGCTAACATTTATATACATAATGTATATAAATAAATTCATATTCAAAAAGGCTCTAAGGAGGATCTGTCTAGGTTTTTGCCGCAGTGACTTTCTGAAGATTTAACCAAGACAAGATGAGCTTTAGTCTTGACAGTGTAAATGAACGAGGAGAGTCACAGAACATGTCAAAGGCCTTGGGACTAGGTCTGCCTTTTCTCTTGCCAATTTCATTCACTGTTTCTTGAATTTAGACAAATCAGGAAACATTGTGTCTAAACTAATCTAAAGTCACTTACAAAGAAATGTTGCCTTCCTATTCAATTAACATCTAGTAAATGACCAGGTTATATTCCGGACACTTTTCAAGGTACAGCATGCTTTATGCATCAGAAATTAAACTCTTACCTAAGCCACCGAGTATACAGGCAATTTTCTTAAAGAAAATTAAAATTTGCAAAGCCCTAATGTGGAAAACATTGAGGTGGATTACATGCAGTGTTTGTTTTGAAGGCCGGTGTGAGCTTCTCTCTAGCACACGCTACAGGGCGGGATGGAGCTGCTGGATCTGCAGCAGCCACAGCTGACTGGAGGATGAGTTGCCAGGGGGCAGCTGGATCTCAGCAGCTCAGAATGAACCTTGTTTCTTAAGTTATTATAAATGTTTTAGGTTGGTGTTATTTGTTTCAGGAGCTGAATATCAACAATGATGTTTGAAATGACAAATAATTGCTACGGAAGGACCATGTGTTGCCTAAAATTTAACCAAACATTTTATCACAGAAAAGCCTTCTGAGCCATATGGTCCTGCCCACCTCCTGAAGGACATTTATAGTTCTCTCTTTCCTATAAACAGTTTAAAGTAACCATGATAAACATTTTGGAGAAAAGCTAAACTTGCATTTGCTACTCTCCTGTTGATTATTTGTGATAGTAAGAAAATGTTTATGCATGCAGAGGTGAAGTTTATGTGGGAGGCACTAATGCATATACCCCCTTATGAGATATATTTACAGCTCGTTTATGTTGAGAATGAGAAATAATGAACACAATTTTCTGTACTGACACAACATTTCAATAGCTCCTGTGTACTAAGCTCTAATAGTTCATCAATAAGACATTAATTCCAAATAGAATACATTAAGGAGAGATATACTTTACCTCAGTGATTTTTTTCCTCCCAATGTTGACCAAAATGTTTTTTTCAAAGAAAAAAGTATCATGAAAATTATATTTCCAGAAGCATTTCAAAATTTCAAGGGAAGACCTAGAATCTTGGGAAATTCTTCAAACTCTTGGCAAGGTTTAACTGAGCTACATGTACAAAATCTGGTTCCTGAAAAGCAGTATATACACAAATTAACATAATTTTCTTTGCACTTTTTGGAAATTTCTACTTAATAAGAGTACACATCAATGGAAGAGGCATTCTAAAACTAAAAATGAAGGCAATATTCTATGTAGACCCCATCCACTCTCCTCATTGTCACTCGCCATGGAGATGGTGCCTATTTGGGATAGATGTCTTATTAGAGGGACATTAGTAGAAATTGGGAGCTAAAAACTATTTAAATATTGTATCAAAGAAAATACTTTATTTCTTATTCTTAAATGTCTCAAATAGCATAAACAGAATATTGGACATAGGGCAGGCATGTAAGGTTCTACTTTTCTTTTCTTTTCTTTTTTTTTTAACACCTACGGCATCTGGTATTTCTAGGTGGTCTCCCAACCAAGAGGTTCTACCTTTTGACTTGCAGTAGAACCTTACATATTGAAATATCATCCATCTTTATTTCTGTTCTTCCACTAGATCCATCTTTTGAAACATATAATAGTTCATAGTCGCCAAAAGAATGAACTCGATGGCTTCTCAGTGTGCCAAGCCAAGATTTCTACACTAAAGCCCTGATCTATCCTTCTGGGATTAGCTAGTCCCACTTCCTCTACCTCCTACCTGTGCATCCTAGACTTCAGCAGCTCCGTACCTATTTATTATTCCTCGGATAAGACACAACCTTCTGTGCCTCTGTATCTTTAGTCATACTGCCTTCTCATCTTGAAATGCCCTTCCCCCCTTTTTATTTTATGAAATACTACTTTTCATTGAAGGTCTAACTCAAATGTCACCTCTTCCATGAAATCTTCCCCATCTCAAAGTCCAAAACACCCCTCTTCAGTTTATAGCATAATTTGTTACATTGCCATTGCACCAAGTATAGCCCACTTTTTATTTACAATCCATTCCATATGCGTCACCTTTCCGATTAGATTTAGAGCCTATTTAAGGCAAACATTTTCTTGTTATCACTGCAGTAGGTGCTCAACTAAATATTTATTTCCTGAATTGACTTGACCAGAAATAAGTCAGTTCCATAGGCGAAGGCCCAAACTCTAAATTCCCCAAATAGGCAAAATGAAACAAGATACAAAACACTAACCAATAATTAAAATTGGAATTTAAATATAGAAGAAATATTTCCCTATGACCCTGATCCAGAGCTAAAAGTTTAGCCAGATAAACCTGAAGAGTCACTGAGGGTCAAGAAACAAAGAGTCACTATAAAGAGCTTATCTTAATCTCTGTCCCCATGGAGCCAGAAGAGGATGGCCCCCAAATTTCCTAATTCAATTATCAGAGATATGAAATTTTATTTGAGGCATAAAGAACCACTGGATAGAACACGAGAGTGATAAAGGCAACTAATGAAGAGAGAAAGAAGACTTTTCTTCCACAGGAAAAAAGGGAGCTCTCCTTGCTCCTGTGCTGGACAGGAGGGCTCTGCATTTGGGCTTCCATTTCGTTCTCACTGCCCTGTTTTGCCAGAGGGCACCTGTAGAAAGTAGCTCATTCAAGTTTCTGGGTGGAAATGAGTAGAGCCCACTGTGTGGCTGCTAAGGCAGGAGGGAGGATAGCAAGGGCCGGGCAAGGGGTAAAACAAAACAAAACAAAACAAAACAAAACAAAACAAAACAAAAAACAAAACAGCACAGTATAATTAAGCAAGGACCCAGCTGGCCCAGATGGTGAGATTAAAAGGGAAATATAGATAAGCGATGTCTACAGCAAATCAAACAAGAGTTCACATGTGCACTCCTATGTCATTGCCCACAATGTCTCAGGTTTGGGATGTTTGAGAAAATTATAATTATTATAATACCAAGATATGAAATGGTATTAAGAGATATCATAGTCTAAAAGGTCAAAAAAGATATGTGTATCCCGTTAGGTTTCTAAAAAGTCTTCCATTTTTGTTAAAAAGTAGTTGAGGGCAATCCCCAGAGATAGGGTTTCCCAATTTTTCTCCATATAGTTTTGGGAGGCCTCTTCACTTCTTTACTTGCCATCCAACTTTTCCTTATTTGAAAACTTGCACAAGCACTCAGATAAGTAAACAGAACCACTGCAAACAGCTGACCCTCATCCTGATCTCTTTCCTAAAATGCTCCTCCCGTTTCTGGCACACTGCTTAAGACAAAGATTTAAGACACTCTTTAATGCTTTTCATTTGA
Organism: Pteropus medius; assembly: GCF_902729225.1. Lineage (NCBI taxonomy): Eukaryota > Metazoa > Chordata > Mammalia > Chiroptera > Pteropodidae > Pteropus > Pteropus medius. The sequence goes on from NW_024351735.1 coordinate 524,355, forward strand.
TCTTCGAAGAATTCAGCCTTTTTGTAATTCTTTATCAACCTTTCTGTAATTCTTTATCAACCTTAACTCATGAGGTTGTGGTGAGAATTAAACGAAATGAAGTACATAAACTAATCTAGCAAGTGTCTACCACACATTAAGTGTTCAACAAAGTTATTCCATTTCTGCTTAGGTCCTTGGAAGCCTAAATGGTCTATCTTTGCTCTTTCCTAGTCACCTCCCCGTCACGTTGCCATATTTCTTATAGACATTATCATATCTAAAATCATTCAGTTTGATTACTTTGGTCCCAATGATCTTTCCTTCGCCAGCTTATTCCCATCCCAGGACATGTGCCCAGCCATTTAGAACTGCTTCTCTTTCTCTAATATACTATGTTCCGCCATAACGCCACACTATTGCACAGGTGTTTCTTCTCTGAAGTTCTAGATCACTCATCCCTTTTTTTAATTTGGTGCATTCCTACTCATATTCGAAGGTTTAGCTGGAATGCTCTTACTCTGTGATACCACTATATCCAAATATTTATTGCCGCGATATATTTCCACTCTTTAATTTCCACTTCCGGTCTGTTAGATTGTGAATTCTAGCATATTCAATCTTATTCATCTTACTCATCTTTGATGGTCCTTAGTACACCACCTAGCACAGAACAGGTGCTCAATGAATAAGTGAATGGATTTTCATGTGTTCAGGTCCAACAAAGTATACTGTCTTTGATTATATTGCGTTTACATCTTTAATAAAAAAAAAAAAAAGCCCCACATCTGAAAAAAATTGAGTGCCAGCTAAGTTTTATTGTTCTTTTTCTTTCTGGGGGGCTAGAGACACAACCAAAGTCCCTACTGAGCTCTTTGCACTTTAGTTCTATCAACAACTGACCATACTTTGCACAATTTTAAACACCGCTTTCCTTACTACTCTTCTTCCAACATGTTATTCAGAGACCCATCTCCCAGGCCTCCTCACATCCTTCCTAAACACACACACACTATTCTGAAGATTCTCCTAAGATAATTCAATGTGCTGATGACCTTCAAGTTGAAGCCACAGGAAAGTAAACAATAAACACTGTTTGAAGAAAACATATTCTGTTGTCAGCTTATGTTGGGAGATGAGGGGGTGTGGGAGGGCAGAAGAGAACTCTGGGGAGGGCTGGTGGTACAGAGAAATATCTACCCTAAAAGCTATAACACCCCCTCCTTGTTTACAAAGAAAAAGAAAATAGCTAATTGACGTAGGATGTGGGTGAGCTTGGTTTTCATCTCGTTCCTGTTTTGCCTCATCTTGCGGTTACCTTAGGAGTACATCGGAGCCAACCATTTCCAGTGCTTTAGGGGTATAAAGAAATAAAATAAGACGATGCAGGAACTTTGGATGTTCCTTTCAGACTCGGGCCAGCTAAAAGAGCAATTCCAATCCCTTGAAACTACTATTATGTAAAAATTATGAAAGTGTCAAATTTAGGATCTTGAGAGACTATGCTAATTTAAACTCTAGATATTTTTTCCTATTGATTAAATAAAGAACCTAGTTAGAAATCCTTTTGAAAGCAAAATCTCAAGTAAGTGATATCAGACACTAACCAATGGCAAAAGAATTCTCGAATAGGAAATTTTCAAATTCTCTTGGTGGTTTATGTGTTTGATGTTTTTTTGTCCAGGTGTGTAAATCAACATTAATTGCTGATACACATCAATTCCCTAGTTTCGACCCAGGTAATAGTGCCATGACTAGATGTAGCAATGATTTGACAATTGCTTCTGTGGTGTTAAATATAATCATTTTTTTAATGCTAAAATATGGTGAAGACTTGAACTGAAGAGAACATACATAACTAAGCCCTGGAAAGCCTGCATAATATAATCTAATTAATTATCCAAACTTTAAAATAATGTTCTACTGAAGTTAATAATCACCTACAAAAATTTCAACACCTGAGATGTACATTTTGGAAACAGTCCTCATGGAGATTCACAGGAAGAAAGGAGTCCTTTCCTTTACCGTGCCATCCACTGTTAACCAACTCTTATCTTAAACTTTATTTTCTCATTTTCCTTTCAGCGAAAATTGTAACTGGCTAATATGATAGAATCAAGCATAAGGTAAATGTAGCTTTTGATATTCCTGTACATTGATGTCCCAAGATCATCTTTCCTCTTCACGTAACTACATAGGATATAAATATTTCCCCACAGTGATTAGCTTTTCATGATTTTATGAGCGCAGGAGTGTGTCACTGTGTTTGATCATACCATTTCCAACAAAAAGCCAAGAGAAAGCCTCATTCTTCTGGCTGCTATAATTTTCTAGGGCCTTTCAGAGTTTGGTGTTCCTATTATGACGGATATAGATTATATAACCTTTTAAAAGATCTCTTCAGTTCACCGAGAAATAAATGTTCTTGGGTATGAGTTAAGAGAAACTTACCCAGTTCTGCCCAGTAACTGTGTTACAGTACAGAACTGAGGTTCATCCTGTCTGACAGACAGGATGTGGAGAAGCTAGGTATGGAGATGAGAGGGCTCCCTGGCCTTTCATTCATTTCTCTCCTCAAGTGCTTTAGTAAACCAAGATGAGATTCTAATGAAATAGTCAAAAGCATGAGCTCAAAGTTTCGATTTACATTGCTGCCGCCGCTATCAGCACCTCTTTTGTCTACAGGAAGAACAGTCTTTCTATGAATTCCTATCCAGATGATGTCCCTTCCTAGTCTTTGTAAAATCCTGAAGCATAATGGAAAAGAAAATCGGTCAGCAGCTTTTGAAGACATATCATATCCATGTCAAGAAAAAAACAATATGTCCTTCCGACACAATGCTGTGGTGGAATGAAATGTTATTTCAGATCTGATTCAGTGTGTGGCAATTTTGATGTAAAGATTTTGCCTGACCCAAACAGTTCCCTTGATGGGGTATGATCTCAATAAATATCTGTCAATACTGAAACAAACAAATAAACTAAGGTTTAGTTCAGAATTCAACAAATTAGCTTGTTTATTTGAGATCTGGTTTCCTTTCAATCCCTTATTCTGGGGATATGGAAATAAAAATAATATATTTGCCTTGTTAACCATATAGTAGGAGGACAGCTGGTACCAAGGCGGTTGTCATGAAGATCAGACTTACTGAGCCTTTTTTATATACATAATAAAGCCTCATCTGTACAGCATTTAGTGATTCTCAGGTGCTTGGAGACAAATTTTAAGGAATTAGCAATCCATATGAAACATCCTCACTTTTGATGAATCCTCGGATGGTTTGTGATAGTTATCTAGGCCTTCCATAGTTGATCTTAATAGATAATAATCCTTGATGTCTTGAAAAAAAGAGCTTAGGCCATTCTGTTATAAATGAATTAAGAAAAGAAAGGAGAGAAGAGAGAGAAGTCAGTTGGGCAACGTCATTGTTGCCTATCTTTTGAGGTTATGTTCATTTTGAATCCGGGCTAATATTCGGGCTTTTAATTGTACATTCGGAGCACACATGTCACCCACAAGGTGAAATACACAGAGTGAGGCTGTAGAGAAAGGCAAATCAGGTGGTTCAGTAATCTTGAGAACTGAAGAAATGGACAGCAGGACTGTCAGGGAAGATTCCTTTGTGGACCGAGCACATGAATAAACAATGTTCCTACAGTCACCCTCATTTTTGCTATTACTATGTGGCCCTCAGGTGATGATCCAGCTTCCATTGCCTTTCAAGAAACATCCAGTGATAGCTACTTCTCTCCCCAAATTCTTTTTGAATTACCACTGTTATAATGGCAGCAGCTAGGAAGCAATTTTTGTTTGGTCTTGCTCAAGAAATAGATCATAGATTTTTATTTAAAGCTACTAGAAATCCTTGAGGTGAGTATGTCTCACTTCTTACTTTAGAGGTAAGATGGAAAGAGCCAAGAGAGTAAAACTGACCTCTTTAAAGTGGTCTCAATGATTGGATATGCTCCTTTTAATTGCTGAATTTGCACTAGTTAATAGCATCTCTTTTGGCAAAACTGTCAGACTTCCAAAGAAAGAATGATGTCCCTCATCAAGGCACTAGGGAACAGACAAAAAAATATGATGAAAGTACATGGGATTACCAAAATATGGGTACACTTTTTGGAAAATGCCTGAGTCATGCCAATTCATTAATAAGTCAACTGGTTGATGACTTGGCTGATGCTGCCTTGGCTCTTATACAAAGTAGAAAAATAGAAGATTAAAATGTGTTTCATCTATTAAAAATTTTGTGCAAGTAAAATAATTCATGTATGGGAAAACAAAAGCAAATTGTATTGTGGATCCTATTTAATCTCCACATAGCATGAAAGCATCATGGCTTTAATTTTCAAGACAGGAATCATAAGAGAGTCCATAATGTCAAAAATCACTAGAATATTTTCTGGAGTCATATATTTTTTCTCATTTTAAATTTAAGAAACTTTACATTGAATTGCATTCTGAAAAAGCACAATTTTCTACCAAATGCAGGACAAAGTTTTGGTATAAATAATCATATATATTCCTAGGACAGTTTGGTAAATAATATGTAGACTGCTAGTATCTATTGTGGGAGGAGAAAAATGTGTATCAGCCCACAAAGCAATCTAGAATCCTTACTAGGAATGTGTTAAGAGAAATTCTAGTACAAAATGGGAAACCGTAATATCTGTACTTCCATTCTTCCTCAGACATCTGTAACCATTGCTCTCTTTTTGTATTAGCTGTCACCTTCCCAACTTCCCTCCTTCTTCAAGGTAAGTTTATCTCTTAATAAGGTCTACTTTGTTGCAAATTTTCACATGTAACAAACTACTTATCCTCTATCCCACTATTCCTTTACTTCTGCCTCTTGTCCTTTGTCTACTGTCACTAGAGGAAGTACATTATTAGTGGGACATAAGACAGATATGTTAATTACCTGGGAAATATGAGCCACGGGTTCATGAGGAGGTGAAAACAAGAGAAAGCTTTGGCCATGTAGCATAAAGACAGACTGCTTTCCTGCTTTCTGAGATTTAGGGTGCTGAACAATTCTCCATCAAGTAGTTCCTATACTTAACAGAATATAAAGGGCTCACTTTTTTCCAAGTTTGGAATACACCACCTACGTTGATTAGACTAGTTCAAGTTTAGCTTGGCAGCCTTCTGAAAAGAGTTGATTCCATGGAGTCTATTTTTAATGGCATGTCCTCAATAAACCTATTTCTATTTTTTTTTTTTTTTCCTTAGTGTGTACTACTTTTGGTACATAGTGAAATAAGCCTTTTGGCCCAATTACAGACTTTATGAAATAGAGTCAAAGGAGATTTTGAAAATTTTCTGAAATTTTTAAAAAGAGTAAAACAACTTTGGGTTTGAGAATATCTCAAAGGACACTTGGATATCCCTTTCAAACCTTTTCTTCTAGGGACTTGCATTGTTCTGCAGCCTTGAGTGAGCCATTTCACCTTTCCCCTGCAGTGGAAATAAGCAACAATAGGACTGCTTTGTAAGACAGAAAATGATGAAGCCTTTCCAAAAGAGAAAGACATGGAAAGTGCCAAAGAGCCAGAGGGCCAATACAGCAGAAGATGGATCTGACTTCCTTTAGCTCATAATAAACAGAATTCTTTTGAGTCTAGGCTCAAGTAAACCTGCAGAAGGAAAACAGTCTTTGATTCTGTGACTGCGAGGAGGAAGAGAAGTGTCCATGTTTAGTGAGAGAAGCATGTTCTCCTCTCCGTGGAGCTCCGTTTCTCCCCTATGCACTACTGAATTCCAACTGTGTGCCCTGCAGGTGATGGCGAAACGGAAATGAAGGAGAATTCACCTTCTGTATGCTTTGGGAATGGCCAAATGAATTAATCCTTACTTCTGTGAAACATTAAGTGGGAGCAGACCTTTTTGATATTGTTGTGAAGGGAGAAGCAACTATAATATATTAAGCGTTGACCTTATACCAAGTACTTAACTGGGAGCTTCAAATACATTTTATTTTGAATTCTCACAACAATTCTGTGATATAGTGAAGGTTTTTAGATCTCACATTTTGTGACAAAGTCAACTATCAGGGTTGAAGGTCATAAACTGGTAAAATGTAGTCTATAACTCAAGGTCCTTGATGCCTTTTCCATTATGCTAGGCCTTGGTGCCAACTGTTAGCATTAGATTTCTAATTTCTGGCTGAAAATCCTGCGTGACTTTTTGACTGTTCTCTCTCAGGACTCCAAAGTAAAAAGTGCTTTCTGAAATCCTTGAGCACCCTTGAAATCAGAAGAATTGTCTAGATATTGATATCAAAAAGTCAGAGAAAGGTTTGCGAATTCCCAGGTGTATAAACTGAATTGACTCATAGAGCCAAGTATGTGCTCCCAGCAGCCTGGATGTTTGCTACCACGGAGATGGTACAAACAGCAGGCAGGCATGAGGACTGCCAATTCATTTGCATCTGGTTGCGTCATAGAAACCTAGCCTAAAGCGTGTACCGACCAAAAACTATCAGGGGAAGTGCCTAATTTTAAATCTAAAACTATTTTTTTAATCTCTGAGCATGGGAGCACGAAAAGCTTTTCTATTTATTCAGTGCCAATATTTTAAACTGAAAAACAAGACCATTCAATAATAAAAGAGAAAGTATAGTGATAAAAATTTGCCTGAATTTTACTGTGATTAATGATCAGGCTTTTCAGAATGTGAAAATAAAGGTCTTTTCTTATGAATACATACTTCTTAGTAAAATTCTGTCCATGAATTTTTGGTGTTTGAAAAACCTCAATTTAAAACCAACATAGCTGTGTTCAGGCAAGTCTGAATACATGTAATATCTTAATATAATCTCACTGAGAGAAATACTTAGCTCTTTATTTCAATTAATAATATCATATAAAGCAAAGATGGAATACACCCTAGTGGACTACTACTTTTCCTCCTCTCTCTAAATATTTCATTGAATCATAGTCTTCATGAGTTTGTAACATCATAGTTCATCACCATAGAAACAACTATGATTACACATGTTACCCTGTGGCATACCTAGTCCTTAATCAATTCTTTTTGCTCAGCCAAATCAAATTCACTTACATCTTTAGAAGTTAAAAATGTTCTCTATGGAAAAGATCATGATGACCAAAAATAATAATTGTTTTTGAAGTAATCAGAAATTAGTGAAATTAAGTACATCGAAATAACCATAATCCTCCTTCTTATTTTTCAGTGGTAAATTCTAATTATGGCTCAAATGTACATGTAATTTTCACATATTTATAAACACAGCACAGTCAATAGCTTTTAAATTTTTAATATTACAAGCAGTTCTCTATAGTGCTAGTTATATGACTTTTTATTAAGTTCTGATATATTTTCAAAGCAACCTTTTATATTCTAAGAAATAGCATGGTTTGCTCTAAGGAGGGTTTGAGAAATAAAAGTCAAGATTGTGAGACTGTTCTTAGTGTGTCTAAAGGAGGGAAATATAAGTTATTTCATTTTATTTCCTCAGGTTTCATAGTTAAAAGGAAAGTTAAGATCTTATTTTTTTTCTTTATCTTTTTTATCATAAGGCAGTGAAGATTTAGAAAACAAGACGATCTTGAGCTTCCTGGAAGGAAATTACCAAATAAAAATTTAGATGTAATTCAATAATATGTAATTCAGTGCCTGAAGCAAATAAACCACAGATTATTAATTTTGTATCCTTATTACTCAACATAGAGTAGGTGCTCAACAAATGTTACTGGAAGTAAATTATAGCAAAAGATTTGAGTAAGAAAAACAATTAGACAATTTATAATTTATGATTCTGTTTTTATTATTATTGTGAAAGTTTAATTTGCAACTCATTAGTGGAGATAGACATATGAATACTCAAAAACAATTTTATATTATCTTGGACAAGTTTTCTATCGAGAGAAACCTTAGTTATCTGGTTGCCAACTTAGTGTAAAAATAATTTTTTAGCAAAATTAAAAAAAAACTTCTGTCTTGTAAAAGACCTGATAAGGAAAATGAAAAGATAAGTTATATACTGGAAGAAAATATTTGTAAACCACATATCTGCTAGAGGACTGCTCTCAAGAATACATAAAATAAATCTCAGCACTCGACAGTCAAAAACAACCCAATAGAAAATAGGCAAAGGCACAAAGAGACATTTCACTTAGGAGGATAAATGAATGACAAATAAGCATGTAAAGAAATGTTCAACATCAGTAACTGTTAGGGAAGTACAAATTAAAACCAAAATGCGACATCACAATACATTTACCATAATGGCTAAAATAAAAAAGTGACACCAAATTCTGATGAGGATGCAGAAAAACAGGACCACTCTCACACTGCTGATGAGAATGTAAAATAGTACAACCACATTGGAAACATTTTGGCGGTTTCTTGAAAAAACTAAACATGCAACTACCATATGAGACAGCAATTATATTTCGGGGCATTTATCCCAGACAATTGAAAATTTATGTGTATACAAAAACCTACGCATGAATATTTATATAGTAACTTTATTATAGCCGCAAACTGGAAACAACCCAGACGACCTTCAGCGAGCGAATGGTTAAACGGCCACCTTATAAAATACTAAGCAGTAAGAAAAAAGAACAAACTGTTGATATACACAAAAATCTGGATAAAGCTCCAGAGAATTATGCCAAATAAAGACTCCCCAAAGTTACCGACTATATAATTTCACTTATATACCATTTTTGAAATTACAAAATATTAATGTTTACTGGAGTTTACGGTGGGAATGGGCAAGGGAAAAAAGTAGATGCAGCTAAGAAAGGGAAATATGAGGGATTCTTGTAGTGATGAAATTGTTCTGCATTTTAATTATTAATGATAATATCTTGATTGTGCTATTGTACAATAGCTTTGCAAGATATTATCCTTGGGGAAAACTGGGTAAAAGGGACATGGGATCCCTCTGTATTATTTCTTATAACTGCATGTGAATCTGTAATTATCTCAAAATATAAAGTTTAATTTAAAAGTTATTTTTGAGGAAATATTATTTTAAAATTTAGGTACCATCTTCCACAAACATAATATCTAGAAAGAGTTAACCATCAAATGTGCCTGTCTTATTTCCTGAGTGGGATTTGCATAAAGGGAAAGGTAGCTCATGAGGTATAATAAAAATATCTGAAAAAGTGTATTTCAATCAAATGTTTCCTATTGAAAACACAGTACTCAAAACCATAACAATAGTGTAATAAATGGTGATGTTATAATAAAGAATGGGGTGAAAATTCTGAAATCTAGTTCTAGGAACAATCTTCATTGATAAGAACCCCCAAATTATGTCATGTTCACAACACAGCAATAAGATATTTTGCAAGCTCAGACTCTTCTTTCCTTTCTTCCTAATATTTGTCTTTGTGAAAAGAGACATCTAATATAAATAAAGAAGCCTCCACGGGATTCTTAAAAGTTTATTTGCCCATTCAACAAGCATTCTACAGCCAAGCTCTGTGTTGGGCATGGGGGAGACAAAGATAAATATGGCCTGGTTCTTCCTACTGAGGAAGTCATGCATACAGGAGGGAGGAATACTACTCTAGTAATAGACTTTTATATACAATGTAATAAGTGCAATGACAAAACAAATCACTAAAGGGAGCATACAGGAGTGATGCTGAGTTCAGATTAGGAGCTGAGGCAGGCTGGGGAAATGGAAAGCTTTCTAAGATGAGCTAGGTCTTGAGCAATGAATAGGTACTGGCCAGGTTAAAAACAAAACAAACAAAACAGACAAAACAAAACAAAACACACAGAAAGACTTCCGGAAAGGACATGTAGCCTCAATCTGATAAATTCCAAGTTTGAGAAGTAGAAGATCCCCTGATATGGCTTAAAAATGGACCAAAAATCTTTCCCATTTATCCATATACACTATTCTGCTGGTAGGAGCACACTCATGAATACAGTTTCAAACTCTTCATTAATACAGCTCAAAACATTTCTGCTAACTGCCTGGCTATGAAACACTGTGACAAGGTTGTGATAAGTTTGTTGGTGCCAAGTATGTCATAATCAGAAATTTTTTAAGTATGTGCATGTATGTATATGTATGTGTGTGTTTAATATTCGGTCATGTGAGGCTCAGTTTGTGCACTGTAACATTGACATCCTTACACATTTTTTTCTGTACTTTTAATCACTATAAGCACTATTAAGTCACTGGAATCTCCAAGTGAAGAAAAAAATATTATATAATGATCTATGATCATTCACACAAATCCAGTACATACAGCTTCATCTTGACTAAATGATGACAGCTTAACTGATGACGGGCTTACATACAAAAAGACCTTGCCTTAACTCTGTCCAAGAAAGAATATCATCTCAGCGATCAGACTCATGCTTACTTTGGCAATGTAAGATAAAAAAGGAAAGGATAAAATTTGAATCTAAATGTTCCTTTATAAATCATTGTTTAGAGAAAACACAAGTTAATTGATAACTATAAAGCCAACTTAAGCTTCTAATGCTTTCACAAAGCAAATCGTTCGTTGATAACTTCAGAAATGAAGCTTGAGGAATAAAATAAAAGTATACTTGCTTAGTGATGGGATAAGGCTAGTACTTATTTTAGAATTCCAGGGATGGAAAAATGATAGATACACATTATAAAAGAAATCTTCATTTTGGCTAATAAAATCATTAGTTCAATAAAGATATTTTTATGTAGAGGTAAGAGTATGCATCTATGAAAATAAACAATAGCCAAATTTTACTATACTAAGATGTACCAAAAAATCCTAAAGTACATCCAGAATCATTAAAAAATATATATTTGTGTATTTCATTGACTTCTAATTCTTTAGAATTTTGAAGTCTCTTGGTTCTATTTTACATTTTTAGATCTTAAAAAAATTGCCTGATGGCGTTTTTGCGTGGAAAGAGACCTTTTTATCAGATATTTTTGGCAAATATAAAACACTGAGGTTTGTAGACTGTTAACCAGACACATTTAATGATCAAGCACCTACCGTGACTATAAATACAATAACTCACAGTGCAAAGCAGAGTACAAAAGCAGAAGAGACCTACATGAAGTATCTGGATTATGAAAAATGCTCTTCTCTGACTCTGCCAGGTAACAGAATTGTTTGGGTCAGTCAACTGAGGCTATCCCAGCAATGATTTCACACAAAGCTGCCAACTAATTGACTTGAGCTAATATCATATTTGTGAACTTTATTTTCCTTCAGTTTGGCTAAAAGTGCTTTTAAATACATGTCTCCCTGGTTTGGGGGAAGAAATCTCCTCAGAACCCTTTTGTGATGTGTGGATATCTTTACCCACTCAACCAATGAGGAAACCAATGAGAGTCTGGGATTGCCATAATGGCAATTTCCAGAATCAAGGCCATGAGTGAAATTAGAAAGGGTCCGATTCAAGAGGCATTTACTAAAATACCTGCCTCCCCTCCTGCTTATCTGCCATCTTTCTTTAATCATCCCAATTTTTAACTATCAGACAAAAATGCATATAGAGAGGGAGAATGATTTCTGGCAACCTCTCTTAGACCTACTCTTTTAAATTATTTTGTTAAATTAGGTCATTGCCACTTTGGAAGGCACAGAGTATCAGGAACTGGGGCTCTGTGCTAAGTCTCAATGGTGAACAGGACGTAGAATAAGGTAAGAAGCCAAGGAGCGTAGGCACCTGGGAGGCTTGCTCTAGCACAGTAGGTCCTAGAATGGGTCCTTGCCTGGACTTCTGCAGATATTAAGAGTTTAGTAAGTTGGGGGACTCTAAAGAATCTGATTCCCATCTGTCACATATTAATTGCATGATTTGTATACTTTACTTAACTTCTCTGAATCTCAGTTTTGTTTTGTTGTTTTTTTTTTTCATTTGTAAAATAAGTAGGCACAATCCTACCTATTTTTAGAGGCATTGTTAGAATTAAGAGACAGCACAGTGCTTTGAATATTCCAGCATAGTGCCTGACAAATGGTGGCTGCTCTGGAACAATTTTCTGAATGAATAACTTGTGGAAAATATCTAGCTCAGGGTCTGAACCATAAGATCTTCTCAATAAATTAAAACTTTAAGTTTTACTGCTGAGAAATATCCTAAAAACTGTGCCCAGCTATCACGTGTGCAAAAGGTGATAAATCTCTCAGCCCAAGGAAGAAAAAGTATCTGTGATATGAGAAATTTTTCTTACTCTTGACCAAAATTAGGACACTGCATAGCCTAAGAGTAAGAGTAAGAGTAAGAATTTACACGAGTCAGAAAGAGGGATGAATTCTAACATTCATGTAGAGTTGCCTAGGTGAGAATTGTTCCTCCGTGTTGCCAGGAACCAAAACAATACAACTTACAAGACAGAACATTTTCTACACTTATTGGCTATCCACATTTAGCATTTTCTATTTTGGGCCATTATTAATCTATAATTATTCTCCTTTGTAGAGTTGAGAAATCATAGCAGGAGGTTACATTGCTCAAAGAATGAATTCTTTTCTGAACGAGGCAAATTGGAAAAAATACAAGCCCCAGATGGAAAAATGCCTTCCCATTTCCTGAGACACACTAAAAAGGCTGCAATTAGCTCAGTTTCTAACAGTTTCCATGGCTCTGCTACTGGACATATCTCATTTTTCCGCCATGAGGCTGGTAAGAATTGTCTAAATCTATCTCTCTCCTACCCTTTTGGGCCCTTATCACCTTTTTTCCTAATTGCAGGGGGTGAGGAGTGAATTGAAACCTCCTTTAGAGACTTGCATTTCTCTTTCATTCTGACATTTTCCTGATGCCCCATCACGTGTCCCCTCCATTCATGCCATGCTGCCTGGTCTTCAAATAAAGATAATGGGACGTAGGGCCCAGCCTTCAGGAAGGAATTTTCATTCCCCAGCACCACGGCTGTCCAAGCTGATACTACTCTGGGAGCAGACGACATATACCATGTGCTACAGAACCCGTTCCTGCCACAGCTCCTGGCATTTACTCAGGGATACAGGCAATGTTGTATAACATGACTAGAAATATAACAAATATTCCCTTCAAAACATAGTCATCCCACTCTTCCCACTTCCTTTTGGCCTAGATAGGAAAATTGAATTTAATCATTGTTTAACTGACCACCACTTAAAAATGTCTCTTCTCTCTAAATGGGGTTTGGCAAGAATATCTAGAGTCAGCCCAGGAAGGGCAGATAGCCGACTTCGGTGTGATATTAAACACAGTGTGATATTGTGGAAAATGCACAAACTTTGATATAAGGAAAAATCTGATCCAAATTCTTCATCTACCTTTTGACTAAGTAGTCTTGAATAAATTATATAATCTCTCTAGGTTTTATTTACTTATTTGTAAAATGAGGATAATTAATGATACCTACCTTACAGGGTTGTTGAGAGGGTTAAATGAGTTAACTGCAGAATAAACCCATTTAGTACACAACTAGCTCTCAATATATGTAATCTATTGTTATGCCTATCCTTTAATCCTTGAATTAAATCACTATCTAGTAGAGATAGGCCCCGGGCTCCTGAATGAGGAGTGTTATAACAGGTGTATTTCAAGGAACCCACCTTCCCCACATATATCCTGCCAAAATCTATCCAACTTTCCCACAGATAATAGAAGAGGACAATTCCACAATTAGAAATTCACTGGTTTAACCTGGGTTTGATTACTTCTATTGAAACACAAATGTTCCTGGAAAGGGCAAGTCATTAAGCCAATAAATAGTAACATTTACCGTTTGTGAAGTAATGCCTTCAAGGTGCTTGTGGCATTTCTTAATCTCTTTAACAATCCTATAAGGTAAACATTATGCCCACTGACAAAGTTCAGACACTCAGGCTTATGGGGTAAACAGAGCAAAAATGGGTAAGAAGTCACCTACTTAAGTTTCTCTCTGTCTCTCTCTGTCTCTCTCTCTGTCTCTCTCTGTCTCTATCTCTGTCTCTCTCTCTTTTAAAATAATAATAATAATAAAAAGACAATATAAATAATCTGAGATAGTGATAGGCTAAGAAAATACAAAATCAGCCTAGACTAGGGTATATGGAGACACCTAAGGTAGGCTCTGAGTTTTGAGATAGGTATTTCTGAGGAACTCAGAATATTAACTGTCCTGTGAGGTCATGTCTCTTGAGGACTAGTAAGGAGAGTGACAGTTTTGGTAAGTGTGCACAAAATGGCCAACAGTGCAAAGGGATAGATGGGCTATTGAGTCAGGAGAGGGTTGGGGAGGGGTGGCTGTTCCTGAGAATCTGAGAATAAGCACCAGGCCAGGACATGTGGATTCTTGTTTATTGGCAAAGGTGAGTTAGGACAAAATCCTAGTGAAATTTGGGAGCTTTACCCCAGGGCTCTGATGTCTGTTTGTTAATCAGAAAATGGGTCACCTATCATTTTAATTATTCAGTCATGTTTCCTGAGTGACTTTATGTATTATGCAGTTATCTTGATATAAAATAGAAGCAAAAAGAGCAAAGGCTCTAGAATTGGAGAAATCTGGGCTTAAATCACAATTCTGCTGTGATCATGTAACTCTTTCTGTGACCATGGACAAGTTATTTAATTTCTTTGAGCTTCACATTTGTGTGTGTTACAATATTCACTTCACTTAATTGTGAAAATTAAATTAGGTAATATACTTGAGGAGATGCAGTTGATGCTCAATAAATGCTAGTTATTTTTATCATGGAGACATCTCTAAACTGAGCTACTAGAGAGCAGGAGCCATGTTCTTATTCATCTTCATATCCCTGATGCCTATTTTGTAAAATAATGCTCAGTAAGTGAATGTTTGACTGATGTTTAAACTAACAAACCTCAGAAAAAGTACCAAAAAGAAAAAAATATTACAGTATATACAGGATACAGTCAGACCCTGCACATCTGTCATAACAACTGAAGCATCTTCTAGTAAATAGAATGACTTCTTTCATCAGTGCCTCTCTAGCTGCTTTGCCATTTACTCACCATTTACACAAAAAGAAAAGTACGGTCCCCATCTTCAGTGTGAACATAATATGGCATATGCAAGTTGCCAGATAGATACTGTAGGAAATGACTTGGATTATTGGGAGGCAGCTCGGTTCTGAGTTTGAATGAAAGCGCTCCTGTAGCAGACCCTGCATTCACCTGTCTCCAACCTGACCCAGTGCCTCCAAGCTCCCACCACTTGCCCAGGCTCTGCCCATGTGTGCTTTAACAGTGGGCCAGATTTGTTCTAGAAGAAAGCAGGACATATCATTTATTGCTGCTCATATATGTTACCAGGTTTCTCTACTTCCCTTGGACATTGTGAAGCACAAGAAATACCACAACACTTCATGCTTCATTGGTAAGCGGAAATAATTCTATATTCAAGAAGCCGAGAATTCTTAAGGTGATCTTGAAGAAGAGTGAGGCTCTCATCACTTGAAAGGAAATTCTTGTGGACTGGGAATCTGGCCTCAGGTAATTTTGTGTGGTTCACTTAATGAGTCGAGATTAGGTTGCAAAATTCACCAACTATAATAGTAGTAGTGTCCTAAGGCCAGAGACACACTGATTTGAAAATGAGAATTATGATAGCACAGTCAAGAACAGGACTGTGTGATTTTACTAAACAACTTTCTTGCCCATTTGAACCTCTAGTGCATTCAGTTTCCATATACACATGTCATTCTCAGTTTTAACCTTTTGACCTGTAAGAAAAGGATTAGAAAAAGCAAAAAATTATGCACATACACCATATAGAAGAATATTTTAAAATAATAACTTTAATTAGTTTACATTTATTCTTGTAAAATGTACATGGTATTGATAAAGAACAGTGATAGGACACAGAATTTTAGACATGCAGCTGTAGCAACAAAGTGGATGGATGGTAAACCAGGTAACAGATGTAGTATGTCCAATGTCTACATAAGAGAAGAAATGGCCACACTGTTTGCAAGAACTCCTTGTACTGCCAATTTATGATATTGCCGATGCATGGGTATCAAAACAAACAAACAAAAAGAGAGAAAAAGAAAAAAAAAATGATTAAATCAAAGTTCTTATTTTCTTCTGTTGGAAAACAAAGCATTGTTTCTTCCTGGATTAGTAACTGTATATCTCTAGTCCAAGTCGTGTTCTAACAATTTCCTTGTAATTAGAAACATACGTATTTGCATAAATTGCTGCCAAAGTACCTAGGTATTTTACTGGCATTAGTAATCAGCATATGGCAGGTCAAGTATTGCCAGTGGGCAGAAGGCTTCCTAGTGTTTGGGCCAAAGTGGTAAATGGAGGCTGTGACTGTGTATGATGAAGCAAAGACTTGGTCCTAGGAAATCAGAGTCTCAAAACACTTACCTTCACATTTTGGTCCACTTCACCAAACCTCAAGCCATTGTTTCTTCTGGCAAATTACCCCATTTGGGTCCCATCATTCTACAAAACAAAGAGAAGAGAAACTGGATAAATATCCTTGTATATTGCTAATTCCATTCATATTGTAAAACATACAGCTTGTTTCTTTAGTTGTCTTAAGAAAATCACGTTTCATTCCACTCCCACCCTCAGATTATTAAGACCCAACATTACTTTGTTGACTTGTATAAGGTTATACCCTGGTGCTGATGCAGCTAATGCTCAATTATGGAAACATTAACACATCAGAAGGAATAAAAAAGCTTCCAAATGTAATGCTAATCTATGCTTCCCAATAGTGGATGGGATATGCCTAGGTCCTGTTTCACGACAAAATAAAAACAAATGACTTACCTGGTATGAGAGTCTGTAGGAATTTCTCTAAGTCTTGAGCCAATTACCCCATATATAGGGTAGATCCAACATAAAGACATCTTCAGGTGAGGTCGGGGGTCCAGGACAACCCAATACTGATGCTGAAATAAAAGCTGGGTTTCCATCAGGGAGTGATGCAATCATCAGAAATTACCAGGGAGCTGTCATAAGCACAGATTCTGTGGACATGCTGAATAGTGACACCTCAGTACTCTGTACCCAGTTTTAGTAACTTGCTGGAGGATATCAGCATGCGACTGAGGGAACTTTGGCCATTTTAGTAAAAGGTGTACTTCTTTCACACATAAGTATCAAACCCATAAGCAGGAAAACCTGCAGTTCTATGAATGGTGATAGTTCTAAAAATGGGTCATCCTCTTAAGCCTATGGTTGAAACAAGGTCAACAACATATCCTAACAATAAAACTCCTGCATTAGAACTAGTGAAGCTGATTTCTATAAGCACTGTTTTCAGGCTGATGTTTTAAAAAGAATCTGCAAGGAAAAAAAAAAAATCACTCACATAGATCAATGATACTGAGAATTGATGGAGCAGTAGATTTTATTTCCATTCCCCCATTCTGCTTCCCCACTGGTAGTAAAATTATATTTCCCCAAGTCAGACTTGAATCGACTTGCTTTTCCATTGAAATGGACGTGGTAGTGGAAGCGATTTGTATTAAATCCAGGTAGAAGCTAAAGTCATAGCTTGTAGTTTACCTTTGTCTTGGCCATAATGAACATCAATATTAAAAGAGAGACTCCTCCATCACTGTGTGTCCCATAGAGAGAATGACGTGGAGCAGAACTCTCTGCTAACACTCACTGGGCAGGTAGTGTATTTGAAAAATGAACCTTGGTTGTTGTAAACTGCCAAGATTTGGGGGTAGTTTGTTACCACAGAATAGTGAAGCCTATTCCAGCTGAAACAGATAACAACTTGGAAGAAAATAATTGTGTGGTTGAAACTGCCTCTGTTATATTTATAAGCTAGTCAACATAAGTAATTAAACATTTGTCAATTTTCTTGATGCTGAGCATCGTTAGCCAATAGATGATTGAAAGAGAGTTTGTTCTGTCTCACACATTAGAACCGTCTTATAATCAGTTGATAAATTGTGATTTGCCTCATCATATGATTCAAACCTGATTGCTCATTTTTTTCTTCATTGCTGAAGGAGCTATCAAATTGAAAATAGTCAAATGGATTGAAAACAGACTTACCAATGTGTTGTTACCTCCAAAATACACGTGCAAGAAAATGTAATCATGTATGTTATGAAATCTAAAATGATTTGCAAATTGTCAAGACTGTTAGTGAAAAAGGTTTTTCTGAGTTGGTAAGGAGAGGCTCTGAGTGTCTGTGATCCCAGGGAAAATAATCAAGGGATGGAGGAGAAGCCATTATGCTTAATGCCATTCCTGAAGAAACAAATATTTAATGATTTCCTTATGACTTTTCAGGGAAAAGACATATTGGAAAGCAGTGTGGTAGGAAAAAGTGACAAACTAATGTCACAATGGCTTTTCTAGTTTTTTTCTATTGGCTTAAAGAGTTAAAGTTACCCCCAGATGTGGAAGGACAACAGATGGGCGAATTCCTATGACTTACAACGCTGGATAATAAAATGACCTAAGACTCTATTTAGAGAAATAGAACAGCTACACTCGGGCTGTTTACAGACTTAGAAATATCACGATAAGCAAATGCAGGCAGTTCAAAGGATGATTAAAAAAAAGGACAAGTGGATAAATAATGACCTGATGTTATTGCGAAAATGTAGTGTAACTCTTGCATTGTTAGTATAAACACAGATGACCTTTGCATTTGCTCAACTTTCGTCTTCAAGACAGGAAACAGCAACTGATCATTATCGGAAAAGTAGAATCTTCCACTTGCTTCTGCTGTGCTGACATTATGGTGTATGTCAGAGCATAGCAATGTCACTATCTCTTCAAAGCACATGCTGAAAGCCGATAGGCGCTTGAAAGAGAAGCTTATCCTGGGCATGGGCTTTGTGTTTTGCACAGACAGTGTGGCCAATGGCACACTGCAGGAAGGCAGTGCGTGCGTGTAGGGTGTGGAGTCGGAGCTGAGGGTAGTGATCAGAGAGAGAGAGGCCCACAACCACATTTCCCAGGCACATAATTCATCAATTCATCATTTTCACAAACTTAAACATCCTCTGGGGTGATGTTTACTACTTAACCAACAAATAAACACACCCAAAGAGCAATTGTTTTGTACAAAGCTACTGAGCCCTATATTCTGGACATACTATGAGTTAAAACAGTTACAAAGATTTGTTTATGAATTACACAATATTTTACATCAGAAGAGTTTCAAACATATGAACTAATTTTTCTCTACTTCTGATAAAAATGGATTTGGGTCTTTTTTCTTTTACAGTTTGTACATAAGCATGCACACATCCATCATCACTCCAAACTTTAAAAAATCCATGCAGGTAGTACGTGGCAACCTATGGTAATTGACGAACATTCTCTCATGTTTCTTCTATGCATATTTGTCAAGTGGTTATTTCATAAGCTTTGCCTCTTAATGAAGTTACCTAAATTGACCTTTCATTTCTTGCTGACAGTCCATTTGGTCTCGGCTCCAAAACAGATCCTCTTGATATAGAATAAATTCTTATTGTTCTTACAAAATATTTCTCACCCAGCATAACACTTGCCAACAACACCTTTATTATTCATTTCTTTGGAGTCATTATATAGAGAGTCATAATCCTGTGTCCTTGAACCTGTGATGAGGTGATTTTCCTTAGGCTTTATGCACTGTAACCTGCCCAGAGAAACTGTCTCATGGCAGAGGCTTCAGTTCCATCTTCCAGCTCCCAGTCCTACTCCGTATATACGTTCTCACAACAATGGTGGTACCAAGAACGCTCCTCTTCCTATTCCAAATAAATAAATTCACATACCTTTCCTTAAGTCTCCAGCCTTTCTATTATGTGTCTTTCAGCAGTATTAACTTTACATGCTGGTACCAGCCACCTATCCATTCAATTAGAAACAATGTTACTATAATCTGAACCAAGGGTTGACAGTTTTTTTGTTTGTTTGTTTTTTGTTTTTCTTCTGTGAAAGGGTAGATGGTATATATTTTCAGCTTTGAGGGCAATATAGTCTCTGGGTCTCTGTTGCAATTAAACAACATTGTAGTGGTAGCATGAAAACAGCCATAGATGTAAATAAATGTATTCCAGTAAAGTTTTATTTACAAAAACAGTTTGAGGGAGTGGTTTTGACCTGTGGGCTATAGTGTGCTGACCTCTGATCTAAGTCAAACAGACACCCTTAGCCATACTAACAATTTGCAGATCTGATTTTCATCCTGCTGAAATCACTTACTGCTTGCCTTAGCATTTTCCCTGGACCTATATTGGAAAATGTAAAAATTCAATACGGTATATATAAATGTTGCTAAGAGAATAAATTCTAAAAGTTCTCATCACAAGGGAAAAACACATTTTCTTCCTTTTTCTCCTCTTTTTTTTTCTTGCATTTATGTAAGATGATGAATGTTAACTAAACTTACTGTGGTAATCATTTTGTAATATATATGTTATTATGCTGTACGCTTTAAATTTACAAAGTACGTATGTCAATTATATCTCAATAAAACTAAAAAAAAATCAATATGAAGAGATAATTACTACTTTCTAAAAAGGATTCTACTACAGCTATTAAGAAATCTTGATTTCCCACTTCTCCTGCCCCAAGGCATCGGTTCTATTCATTCTGGTAACTGATGCAAATGCCAACCAAAAGAGATTCATTTAAATGTTTTCTTTTACACTTTTCTTTGTAGCTCAGATAGTATCATTCCATCTCCATATTCAGTGAGACCCTCTTAGCCAAGATGGGCTATAGAAATGCTACTGATATATACTAAATCATAAACATATAAAGCCATAGGGTACTTAAATCATAATAGCTACTTTAAATGAGTATCTACCATGTGCCAAATATTATGTCAGGGATAATTATATATGACCTCATTTATCCTCACTGCATCTTATAAATGAGGAAACTAATGCTCGAATATATGACTCGAATCACTCAATATTCTACAACTAGTAAGAGGTAAATTTGGGACTTAGACCAAATCTCCTGACTCACTCTAACATGTTCTTTGCACCAAAATGATAAGGTCATGATGTCTTCATCTTCATTTACCAGATATTCCTGATTTATCAGATTTTCCTGCTTCTTCACCACACAATGGATGATCAGTGAGTGCTTTTTATTAACTGAACCCTAAAAAGAGCATCTATAATTAATATTCAAGATGAAGATATTTTGGGAAGCCATAGTGAAATGTATGGAGCCAAAAGGCCGGGGGGAAGACTGTGGCACCCCTTAAGTGCTAACGATAATCCAGCACATCCTGGCTGGCCTGGGACCTCTCAGCGCTAGAGGCCCAGGGCAAGTGCCTTTCAGTGCGTGCCACTCACAATGGTCCTTTGCTGTGAAGTTGGTGTAATGTAATGTGGGCACCGCACGTGGGGAAATGAGGGGAGAACAAAAGACACAGAAGCTTAAGGAAGAGACTGGAGAAGATATTGCTTACTTGTAGTCACAGAAAGGAGTTTGAGAAACCTAAAATACAGCGTGTGGATGTACTGCCCAGACTCAGTTAATCAAGTCAACCATATATACCAGGGTAGCTGTTGATGGTCATTTAGAAAGGGGTCTATGGAACTGGGCAGAAGACATAAATTTCTAGAATTTCAAAAACTGAGTTTCCAACTACTGGCTCAAGATCACTTTCTCATTCCTCATTTTTCTATCTATAATGCACTCAGAATGCGAACTATCTGAAAGGAACTTAAAGAACATATGTTATCACAGGGTACGAAATTGATTAGTTGGCAACAGTTGAAAAGCTTTGAGGAGATGAAGTTGTCAGAAGGTAACTCACAGTAAAACCACTCATGGGTGTCTATATGGAAAACAGCCCAAAGCAAATATTTGAAAACAATATTTAAAAAAGAATAGCGAAAAACACTAACTGTGTATGTGTGTATGTGTCTGTGTGTTTGTGTGTGTGTGTGTGTGTTTAGGGGTTGGCCTCTGGTGTAGGCAGAAGAGGGGCAAGTCCTGCCTTTTGTATTAGGATAATGCTGACCCTATGTCTTTGACTTGTTTGAATCTTTGCCCAAACATGTGTTTGCTTTCTTGTAGACCAGGACTTGTAAATCTTGGCATAATCAGTCAGTGAAAAGAGAAATATGTTGCCTCGTGCATGGCTGTGAAATAAAGATAAAATGCTTCAGATGAAGTGTGAGGTCTCCTCCATTAGCTGCCCTGGAGACAAAAACCTTTAAAATATGTCAAAATTGTGAAAATATTACTGCTGGAGGCAAAGGGATTCATACCTCCTAGTGAATCAAACACCACAGGCCATGCAATGGAGCAATCTCACAAGTAGAGAAGTGCTTTTTCCAAGGTGCTTTTCTTGAGCATGGTTTTGGGGCCTGAACAGTCCCTCTTTCATGGAGAGAGCAGCTAACAACTTTTACTGGGTCATTTGAGGCATATTCGAAGGGCTTCCAAGATGATCTAGCATATTGGAAGTGTAAATGAGAGGAGTAATTTAAACCATGTGAATGTTTGGTTTCTTTTTCGAAACTACAGGAAAGTCTCATTATATTATAGTTATTAAACAGATTCAAACAGTGTACTATGAGTTAAACCAGGTCCCCTGACACATAGCAACTGCATTCAGTTATAGTCTGATATGGCATGGGTAGAATGTAATGTAAAAATCATTAGACATTTCATTCCCCTATCAGTTTGTCGAAGATCAAAAACATTGACATTACCCAGTGTTGGCAAGGTGGGGGGCGGGCAGGGGAAAGCAGGCAGTCTGTTACAGTGCAGGCAAAAAAATGGTCTGTTATGACCTTTTTGGTGGGTGGATGGACAATATGTTTAAAGATATAATATCTCAAATCTTTCGATTCAACAATAACATTTCTCACAGAGAAAATTGGTCAAAAGATCAAAGATGTATGCTTGAGATTCATCAGAACATTGGTTATGAGAGCAAAAATGTTGTTAACACCCTTTTCATCCATCAACAGGAGATTGGTTAAATGGTTTAGCCAATGGTATATGTCATCCATGAAAAATTTTGCCGATAGAAACAGTATTGAAATCTATGTTAACTGACCATCAATGATATTGTTATTTGTGAGAAGTAGAATAGGAAAGGAACAAAGAACAAGTTATCAAACATGCTTAATATGATCTACATTAACACATAATGTACACAGAATGTGTTAACATTCTGTAGTAGTAGTAGCTCCTATGGAGGAGAGGAATTTGGAGTAATGCTTTACTTTTATTTGTTGTTCTACTACTTTTCATATTTTGAATTTGTATGTATCTGTATTATCCTTTGTTATCAGAAAACATTAACAAAACACACAATCAATTTAGGTGTTTTTTCTCCTAGCACCTGCATGATAAAGGTGTCCCGCTGAGTATGTTTAATGCTTTTTATTTTCCCAAGGAAAGTGCCATCACAAAGCACAGGCACACAGGAAAAAGGAAAGCTTTAGGTCTGTGGCCTGTTGGTGTGCACTGCATTAGCTACTCTAAAGATAGAGAAATCAATAACTTGGCCCTAATAGCTTGTTAATCATCACGCTGAACTTAAGTTTCACTTTTATAAAATCATCTTGGGATGGTAATAGCCCTGCTGTTTCACACTGCTTTTCTTCTCAAGGGTTTTATTAACATGACCTCACTCCTCATGCGGTATGCCTGTGAGCTCTAGCTGTGGGCAATTACCTTTCCTGTTAAAGATAGAAGCCCCAGGCTCAGACAGGGGCAGACTTTGGCCAGAACTTACAAATGCTCTGCCAGAAGTGGACAAGTAAAAGCTTTATTTTTCTGCACTTTGACCACTGTTGTATGGTCAGTGTTTTCCACTTGCTGATCCGCTTACCAGGGAGCCAACTTTTGGTCCTTTCTCTATCTTACTTCTCAAAAAACAGTAATTCTCCCTCTCTCTCAATTCTGGGGTCTGTGATAAAGAATTTAGACAGGTCTGGCTTGATTTGGGAGAAACCGTTGTACTCCACTTAATGTATTCAAAAGATGTGTGTTAAAGCTGGACAAATTTCCACATGCCAGTAGTCTGATTTTCAGTCGGGGGCCACCACATTAATCAAGTGGCAGGAAGTAAAAGATGGAAGGCACAGCTAGAGAGCTTTCTGAAGTTGAGGCTATGGCCGAAGATGCCTACAACCCTTTCTCAGCAATTCTGGATGAGCCCCCTGAAAAAGGCCAGTCGTAGAAATTGCGCTAGATCTTAAAGAGGAAATATGAGAAAGAAAGTTTTTGGAGTTTTTCCTTCTCTTGAAACATCAAAACAAAATGTTAAACTGAAAGAAAAATAACCAAAAACAACCCCTGTCTTCCCAGCATAAGTAGACCCACAACCTCAGTTAAACACAAGAGAGCACAACCCACTCCTCAGGGAATTGCATGCTCTTCAACTCTTTAGATCAAATGTTTACACTGATAATTCTCTGCATGTGTCCTGTTATCCGGACATAAACGCAGAGAACACAAGCAGTGGTGTGGGCTCTAGACTCTGGCCCTTACAAAAGGCTCGCTTTCTGGTAGGAAGTCAGGCACCCCTGATGCCAGTGACTGTGTGGGCCATCCTTGCAGTGCTTTCATGTTTCCATCTATTTTTTGGGACTAGTAAAATAGAAGGAGCTCAAAAGTAACAGAGTGTGAGGGGACAATGAGAGTTGACAGATTTTCCAGACTGTGGAGAGAGATAGACAATGTTCTATTTGCATATACATATATGTAAAATAATGAATACTTGTGTTTTGATGAGGTATTTTAGCCAAGCTTTGTGATGTAGTTATTCTAACCTTTCATTTACCTTGGCATTGAATATTATTGAAATTGGTATTTTAAATGTTTTCAATTCTCTGAAAGACAAATGTGATATGTATAAAAATAGTCTATGACCACAAAAGATGTATAGTCTAATGTAATTCAAATATACTTAGAATGAACTACTAACTTGGTTCTCTGTCCCAAACAACCATTTTTTTTCCCTTGGATTCCTGATCTTTCCTGCATAAGAGTGCTTAAGGACTTGGTCTAATAGGACAAATCAACTTGGGGTCTAGTTCTATTTTTATATGCATGTAGGCCAGCCATCACGGATGCCTCTTGGAAGAAGGCAGTGGTGTACAAAACACGTTGTATTAGACATTGTTTTGGTACCTATTTTAGAGAATATCTTCACCATCTAGAGACCACCGGTTTCTCTACCATACGAATGATAAGCTCAGGTCAGGTGGCCTCTGCAAATCACTGTGTAGATATTAACAAGGTCAAGTAATACAAAATTTTATAGATTTGTACCCCTGTGGTTGAAGTGGAGTTGGAAAAGAAAGCTGTCCCTCACCTTTGCTTATCCCAGGCACACACTTTAATTCCATTGTTTATTTGCATATTCCCATTTTTAAATTCTGATCCTTAATAAAAACTCTAAGAAATCCATCTCTCAAGAGCTGAAACATTCTAAAAAACATGTAACAACACAATGTCTGACAATTCTTCCTGTGTTAAAAAGGATATAACAAAGTTTCAGAAAAGAAAAAATACAACCATATCAAAGGTACACATTAATTACAAGACGGGTTCTGCATTCAAAATGTGAAAAGTAAATAGCATATCTTAAGATCAAGGATATATAGTGCTTGATAAAGTTCACCAATCTAAACATGGATGGTACAAAACCACTTCATCTTCAAATATCTATACTTGTCAATTGAAATGCAATGCTTTCTTTTAGGAACAGTTTTACAGTAATAGGAAAAGCTGATTCTTGACATATATAATTACTGACAAATCAATAGCTTGACACACTTTTACTTTAGCAAGAATTAGTTGTAAGTGTATGTAATTCCATCTGATGATCTGTTATATTTGGAGGAACTTTATTTAAGGAGATATCTTATAGACATCCTTTTCTTAAGTCTAAAACTTCCCTGTCCAAAAGTCACAGGTGACTGTTGAGAACTTGAAATGTGGCTAGTCCAAACTGAGATGTGTTGTAAGTGTAAAACGCACATTGGATTTCAAAGATTTAATGTAAAAAAAAAAAAAAAGAATGTAAAACATCTCACTGATATTTTAAAACATTGATTACATGCTGCAGTGACAATATTTTGAATATAGTAGGTTAAGTAGACTATATTACTAAAATTAATTTCACTTATTTCTCTTTACCTTTTTATTTTGGCTATTATGATTTTTAAATTACATATGTGATCCACATTATGTTTTTATTGCACAATACTAGTCTGGAAGAATTCAATTAGCATTTATTCATTTACTTTGCAAATGAATAAATTTCTCATTGAGATCCAATAACTGCAGTGTTGTTGGGCATTCTAAACAATATTGCTGTTGTTTTTAA
Source organism: Pteropus medius (assembly GCF_902729225.1). Lineage (NCBI taxonomy): Eukaryota > Metazoa > Chordata > Mammalia > Chiroptera > Pteropodidae > Pteropus > Pteropus medius. Next base: position 550,562 of record NW_024351735.1, read on the forward strand.
ATTCTTCAAAAACATTTACTATGAGAATCTTAACTTTCAAAAATGATGCATGTTCTTATTTTCCTGTATTTCTTCTATTGGTTTTGTGAAATTCTTATCAGGACTTATCTTAAATCTACTATCTTAGTTTTTCAAGATAAGTTTAATAGAGTTGATTTGGAAAAAGTTAATAGAAAAACACACTAATAACTAACAATAGATATTGTGGTGAATATACTCTCCTAATCATAAAAAGAAAAGATGAACACTATTACAATGAAAAATGGAAAAAATCCTAAGAGCAATGGCATCAGAACTTTTCTACAAAGTATTTTAGCAAAAACAAAAACAAAACAAAATAAAATGATAAAAACTCTTCAACCAAAGGATAAATATCTTTTTCTATTTTCTTTCCTGTGGCTAGAAAAAATTTTGAGAATATCCTAACAGGTTCTTCTCTAAAAGATCGAGAAAGGAAGTTCAGTTAAAAAGGATAATACCATATATCAGACGGGGAAGTGTGTGACGGAATTATCCAACAAAATGTTCTGCATAATCATTGAACATGAAAACAATTTCATGAAGTCTTCTGTGTATCTGAATGTATGTTAATATTGTCATGGTTGCTATGACGCTAGACAGGTCTCCTCCCAGGTCTCACCCTCAATGTATATTTCATTCTATAATATTTTCCAGAAAGCCCAAGAAATACATCCATCAATGAAGACAATGAAAGGTTGTCTACTTAACTGCTTCCTGTTATTCACTAATACTTGCAGTAGTATTCTAATATTTGTTGAACTGAGAAGAGTTCACACTTCCACTGCCAGTTACCCAAGAGCGTATTTGATCAACACACCCATGCTGTTTAGTTACCTGAGAATGACTAAATAATTATGGAGCAGCTGTTACTAGTGCTGTTTTTCCTATACTTATTTACATCTTGAGTAGAAGGCACACTCCCAACAGACTGAGCTGCTCAAGACTGTGCTTTTCTAGTAATTTTAACAGTGTTTTTATGTCTTGTCATACTGCCCAACTACAGTGTGAGCCAAGGTCTTTTCCTTTTTTCCTTAACTTGCATGACTTAAAAACCTTACCAGAATATTCAGATTCAGAGTCATCTGGCAGGCTTGTTAAAACACCAATAGCTGGGCCCCAACCCCAGAGTTTCTGATTCAGGAGGTCTGGGGTAAAGCCACAGGATTTGTACTTCTAACGCGTTCCCAGATAAAGCTGCCTGTTAGAAGGCTACATTTGAGAAACACTGTCTTAGATATCCATTCTATTAATACTCCCAGATATGCCCTCATCAAATGGTGGAAGGAATGAAGGAAGGAAGGAGACAATTATCAAGTCTTACTAGGGCCTGGTACCACACATAACAATTTCCGTCACTAAGGTTATTTAATAATCGTGACGACAGAAAGATAGGTATTATTATACATACTCTTCCAGATGACAGATATGATGCTTAAAGTGGATAAATAACTATCGAAGAGGTTATATAGTTGGTAAGCAATAGTCATGATGTGAACACAAGCAGTCTGATTCTAGAGCCCTCATCATGACACTATGCTGATATTTTAGCACTTACTCTAGGAAGCGTCTAGAGTATGTACCATCATCCCAATCCTTGTCCTGTTGGAAGTCACAGTATGGTCCCTCTGCTGCAGGGCTGAGTATAGAGCAAACTGCAGAGACTAAAATGAAATAATTAGGTTTGTGTACGAAGGCCCTCTAGAATTCTCCCATTAACTTGTACTTGGCCAGCCACAGTTTTCATTGGGGTGAGCAATTTTAATAGATCAGATGCAAAAATCCATGGATTATGATAAAGGAACTAAATTGAATGAGGGTGAAGGTTGGTGAGCAGATGTGAAGAAAATTAAAAGGAAAAAAAGGTAGAGGAGATTGGAGTAAATAAAGAAATGGGTATGTGTATGAGGGTAAAGGTTAGAGAATTTGCAGCTATAACTATACATTTCATATGGTTTTAAGTACCCGTGCTCATATATTGTTTTGCTATATGCTGGCAGAACGACCGGCAAGTCTACAGAGAAGGAACATAGGGCTAAGTGTTCCCTTCATATAATAAACATAATTTGGATTTAAGGAAGAAGCAAGAAAAGAATCACTGAAGAGAATGTCAAATTAAAAAAATTCAAGTAAACACGAATTGGTTATAATTTGTGCATTTTGCAAATACTTTATCTTCACAATTTTTACAAGCTAAAATCTGCCTTTAATAGAACATATTCCCCATAGAAATACACTACAAAAAATACAGTATAAAAAAAAGTAGAGTGTTGTTCAAACATTTTCCTCAACTAGATGCTTTAAGCCAGGGGTTCCCAACCCCTGAGCCATGGACTGGTACCAGTCCAACTAGGCTGCACAGAAGGAGGTGAGTGGTGGGCAAGTGAATGAAGCTTCATCTGTATTTGCAGCCACTCCCCAGTGCATGCATGACTGCCTCAGCTCCATCTCAGATCATCAGGCATTAGGCTTTCTGGTGCAAAAAAGGTTGGAGACCGCCGCAGCTGCAGAGGAATGTATGATTGACTTTAGTTCATCTGCTCTAGGAACTCACCAATCCTCTTTTTGGAGGGGTTTTCCTCTTATTCTCCTGTTACATCACTGTCCTTTCCAATAGTAAATTATGCCTAGGTTGTCAGAGTGTTCAGGAGAGATTAAAGAGGGGACATATTTATTAACCTGAAGGTTTTAAGAAGTTTGAGCTCAGCCCAGTTTGGATCCCAAAGGTCTGTTCTTGTTGGCAAAAGTCCTAAGAAATCCTACCAGGCTCCTGATTAGCATTGCCTTGCGGGGCTCAGAGTGCTCAAGTTAGTTTCAGGACCGATGGGAGTGCTGGCATCACCTTCTCAGTCCACTGGTCTTCTGGCCTTTGCTTGTCGACATTAGGGTTAGAGCTGAAATGCCAGGAAAAACACAAGATCGATCTGCAGCTCAAAGCTGACTCAATTGGTTCAACTGAGTAAAATGGGAGTCAGGCATTTGTTCTCTGCTTCTTAGAGCAATGGATTTTGCCAGCATATTTCCCTGTTTCTTGCCATTTCTTACCATTTTAAATACTAATTTTGCAGAACATGGTCATTAAGGCCCTGGATAGCCATTAACTTAGGTGGCCCTTCCAGTGAGTGAGGCAGAAGCATTGGGTTAAAGATTTCAATGTGCAACATTAATCATGACATAGATGTCAGAAAAAAATGCCCTCCCGCATCACCTCTGACAGACAGAGAAAGGAATGTTTCAGAAACTACCTTGACAGGATATTTTAGTTCTGAAAGCACCTAAATTCGATTTTGCTCCTTTTTGTGGTAGTTTCTTTCTTCTCCTACAAGGCAGTATTGATAATGTGCCTGAAGGATAGATTTTTGAACCTTTACTTCACGTTAAGCCATTTTTCAAAATCTTAGAATCACTCAAAGTTAGAGCTCAACAAAATCCCCACTCTCAAACAAAATCATGTAGAAGCCCAAATGTAACACAGGTAAATGTTAAGGTACCTTGGTTGAGTCCAGGTAAGGAGTCCAGAGGAGGTAACCACAACCTGGCCCCTGGAAGGCTTCTGAGGAACTCTCACACAGAGAAGCCAGTATGCTGGTGAAAACCAGTGATCTCTTCCAGGTTCTTCACTTTAGCAACAAGGTATCTAAGCTTGGCAGTTTTTATTCCAAGGTCACATATGAAATTAGTCACAGGTGTTAGAAACCAGGGTTTCTACTTCCAGTTCAGCCCTCTCTACAACACAGAGCAGCCTAGTGAATAGATGAAGCATATTTTCATATCTAAGATTGTCTGCATAGGACAATTGTTTTGGAAAAGAAGCCAAAACTGCACTTCTTGTGCTCTTAAAAAACATCCCACCTAAGCAGAAATCATCTCGCACACCTTGACCACTTGTGCACAGATGAATATGTACCATCCTGCCTTTTGAGAGTCACTGAAGCTGTTAGCTAGGGCAGGGAAAGACAATGTCAGGTATTGGCCTATGGCGTAAGTTCTAATTCAAAAGCCAGGAGGCTCGACATCCAGGAAGAGCTCATGTTTTAGCCTGAGTCTGAAGGACAGAAAAGACGGATGTCCTAGCAAAAAGCAGTCCAGCAGGAGGAGTTCCCTCTTACTCAGCCTTCTTGTTCTATTCAGGTCCTCTAGTGATTGAATGAGGCTCACCTCTATTAGGGAGGGCCATCTGCTTTACTCAGTCTTCCAATTCAAATGTTAATCTAATCGGAAAACACCCTCACGGATACACCCAGAACAAAGTTTGTCCAAATTTTGGGCACCCCGTTACCCAGTCAAGTTGCCATGTAAAATTAACTATCACGGTATATAAATAGCTTAGCATATCCTAACCACCTGCCCACATTGCAGTAATAATGATCAAATATAGGGGCATACAATATGTTGAGACTTAGCTGAGTAACTAATAAATAATGTTATTTTATTTCAGAACTTGTATTCCTTAGGTTTAACATTTGAATGAATTGAGGTACATGGTCCCAGCTTCTAAACTAGCTTCTAAACTAGGTCCAGCTCACCACTTCTCCCCAAGCCTTACAATGACTTCTCTCTACTTTAAGTCCCACACTGTTAAGCTTCCATAACTAGAGAAAAGCTCGCATGGGAGTTACGGGCCCTGGGTTCTGATTTCTTCTGTGGCCTTGAATAGATTTAAACTCTTGGGTAAGCCGCTTGTGTTCTCAGAGTCTCAGGTTCCTTGTCTGTGAATAGAAAGTATGGACTGTGATCACTCAAGCCTGTTCATGTCTACATTTCTACGGTTCTGTTCAAATATATAGATTTTTTGGAACATGCCTGTAACCAGAGAACAAGCAGCCTGTGGAAGGCTGTGCCTGACTAAGAAGCAGATTTTTCAGACCGATAGCAATTGGGTGGGCAGAAGTGGGTAATTCCTAGTCCAAAAGCGGTTAAGTTCTCTCTTGAAGGCAATACACTCTGGTGTGAAAAAAGAGAAAAGTAAACGAGAAGACAAATGATTATGAAGAACATGGGATCCCTCAGGCAAGCGCCACGCACATTTCTAAGAATTTTGAATGCATATTTTACTAAATGCTCTCCAGAAAGCTTGTAAAATGTATATTCAGGAAGGAATATTTTTGAAAATCTGCTTTCTTTAGGACGGGGACAGGGAGGAATCACCCACAACTTGGCCAAATTCCTATCTCACTTTCTCCCCATACAGAGGGAAAATGAGTCCCTGTTGGTGGGAGCGCAGGGAAGTCATTTCGATGAAGAGTTCAAAGCTCCTCAGAGGTGAGGGTTCAGAGGCAAAGGCCTGAGGAGACATGGAGATAGTGGTGGTACGTGTTGCCCGTAAGACCCAGATGAAAGGAGCATTGCAGGATTCTCCCGCTGGGAGAAATCCATCAGCAATTTTATTGAGCATTTCCATCACCCTTCTCATTTGCTCTCGTTACTTAGTTAATCCTCACCTAGTGCTTTCCTGTGAAGAGAGTCAATGTCATCACCCAGTTTGCACAAGAAAAAAACAGAGACAGAAGTAAACTACAGAACTCATTCCTTAGTAAAGAGCTAAGGGGAAAAGATAAAGCGTGGAATTAACTGTTACCTGCTCTGTCCGCTTTCCATTCACTTTCTGGCAGTCGGCTCATGTCCTTGGACTGCTCTAAAGAAATAGCCTTTCTGCTTGTAGAGTTGTGTTTTCTTCCTATGAATTAAGGTATTTACAGCTCTTTTTTTTTTTCATTGAAGTTTAAAACTATTTCCTTCTCATCTTAAAGAACCTTCCCCCATCCCATACACACACTTTCCAAGGCTTTGGAGAATTCCTCCTCTGCACAGGCCACCAGACCAAGGAAGCTAATTTAAGGTGGTAATGAGCTCAGCAGGGATCTAAGTGCTTTCTCTCAGCCCTTCCCTAACCAGCCCAAGAGCTTCAGAGTGTTAACTAACAACTGACATATGCTAAGGGTCATGGCTTCCTACTCTGAAATAGTCAGCCTGGCTCTGGCTCTCAGTTGCAAACTGTTCCTGAGCCTCTGGATTAGACCCCACGTCTCAGCCAGCTGGCTTACACTCCCCGACCATTGGGCTTGAAAGGAACTGGGCAAAGATTGCAAAAGGCTCAGTGCAAGGCCATGATCAGGCAAAACAGTTTTCTGAGAAATGCCCTTCTCCCTGAGAATGAGTCAGGGCAGCTTTATTTTTCTATTAATAAGAGAACACATCATCATCTTCTCATCATAGGACCCTCTCCCCTCACTGGCCACCCCAAGTAATCTCAGTGACCTAGCAGTAATTTATTGTTTCAGAAATGACCTAAGTCTCTGATGAGTTATGGAGGAACAGCTCTTGGTTCGGAGCCTAGGGAGCGCTCACCAAGTTCCGATAAACATTTTGTTTTTAGGCATACAAAGGAAATGCACCAGAATGATTCCTTGTACTAAAATTAAGAGTTTGAAGTCCATGACCCCTCTGATTTCTTTCATTCTGGTAAGTTCTACAAGAGCTTTGTATCAGCTACACCTCTCCTAGCAATGAGCTGAGACCCCTATGGTCAGATCCTTCTTTTTAGAGCTCCTGGAATATTTTGATTAAAAAAATCAGAGAGTATTTCTAATTCCCTTATGATCAGAACTTAGAGGAACATACTTCATGGTTGTTATCAAGGCTGGAGGAGAAATGCTCACCACTTCTCCCCTAGCCTTACACTCCGGATGAGGCTGCAGTTGGAGACATGGTTGAAGATATGAACAAAAAGAAATAGAGAGACAGAGAGGCAAAGAAGGGGAGGGGCACATCAGTTCCATTCTGGGGGCTGAAACAGAATTAGACTGCAGGGGAATGGGGAGCAGTCCTAATCTTCTTCCCTCTCTCTTTTCTCCAGCCTACAACTCCATTGATGACACACATCCCTCTTATTCTTAGGGTAAGATTTTAGAATTACGTATTCACTCACCTAATAGATCCTTTATGCTAAAAGATGAGTGGATTCTACCCTGTTCTTTTTAGAATAAATTTAATAGACAAGAGTATGACCAGCTAAGCTGAAAAGTGAGCTACCGATATATGGCTGGCAAGAAAAACCTTAATGTCATCTTAAGAATCATTGGCTTGCTTGTTAGAATGCCAATAACCCTAATATTCATACATTAATTTTATGGTTTATAAAGCACTTTCCTATAATTGTTAACCTCTGTTAACAATTTTAAGCATCTCTGTGAAACAGGAAGAGGGTTACATGGTCTTCCTATTACAGATGGAGAAATAAAGATATCACGAAGTCAGTTACCTGAGATCATGCTCCAGATGATGGGAATCCAGGGGTAGAGACAAATCCCACACCCTTTCCATTATATCGTGGCACCTTTGCATTTCAAAATTTGAATTTACGTCCAACACCATTTCTCCACAAATTCCTATTAGTGAACTCATTTTTAAGACTGTTGTCGACCCCCGCTACAATGATCTGAGCCTGTTCATTTGCTGTTATTTTCTTCCAAAAAAGGCAACCGATTTCACAGTCAAAAAATTTTATCTGGCACAAATACTTATTACTAACAAAGCATTCTCATAAGCACTTAAAGCTATCCAAAGAGGAAGGTAGCCCCTGCCTTCAAAAGAAAGTACTAAGAAGAAGGAAAAAGATGTGTGTATGTGTTATTGTAAAATATGAATAAAATTGTAGGAAACATCAAAATTAGGCTCTCCTATACCTACTATGTATCCATTTGCTTTGCATTATAATATCTGACTAAATCTGTAGAAAATAATTCCATTAAATAAACATTTTAACTGGTGTGCAGAACCCAGATAATAGTGAAGAAGTGTATCAGGATTTATACAATGCCTGCACATGCCACATTATAGTTAATTTTTACTGAGCATGTACTGTATGCCAGGGACCTAAGTATTTTACAGTATTAAATGATTTTAATCTTCACAACAACTTTTGAATAAGGTACTACAATTATTCCTATTTGACAGATGAGAAAACAAAGGCATAGATGGATATATTTAGTCTCTTGCTCAATTTACACAATTCAAACCCACACAATCAAACTGTGCTCTTAAATGTATAAGAGGCGTTGCCCCATTTAATCCTGACACCAACCTTATGAGATGGGCATCATTATGTCCTTATTTTGTAGATAACCGCACTGAAGTTTAGAGACATTAGGGTACATGACCAAGCAAGAACATGGAAACAGTAATTGAGGGGCTGGAATTCAAAGTTTCCTTCTCCAAGTCCTATGATTCAGGGTGGAACTACTACTTAAGGCAAAGACATAGGCTCAATTGCCTTGAATGCGTGAGAGCTATTTTGTGATTACATAAAGTATTTTATTCTCTACATATTTCTTCTGTAACTCTTGATAATGAGAAATTCACATTATACCTACTACCTTTTAGATTATTTTTAGGAAGGATTAGCGAGGATATTCCTCCCACTCAGAAATCAGATTCTCACATAAAAGTACATTTTTAAAAGCCTATTAATGAAATAAAAACTGTTTAACCTATATACCAGTAAATTGAAACTCATACCCACCAAATATAATCAAGAGGGCATTATGCATATTAGTGTGCAATCATCACTGTAAAGTGAGATTAGAAACTTGTATGGTAATAGCTCCATAAAGATTGCCTGGTTATCACATAGGCAATAATTACATGGGATATGTGGAATTACAAGCAATCATTTTGTCTCTAGATGAATTTATAAGTGTGTGCATTGAGGAAATATCCAGTTGTTTGGAGAAAAAGAGAGAAAACCCAGCATTTGCATTAAAATATTCCTAAGAAGGACATTGGTCATATGTTCATCGGAGCAGCCAAATCCTCAGCTACTTATATACCAGACACAAAATCTTTGTGCACCTGTTAGTGGTCTTCTCCCACCGGCAGTCGAGAAGGCTTTAGTTAAAAAGGAAGAGTGAAAGTGACTGCTTGAAACATTTGATTATTTAATATTGAAAAGCCTTGACAGCTTCAGATGGGAGTAGGAAAATAAATTATAAAAACACTTGAAATAGCCTAATCCACGAGTACTTTAATTGGATGGTGAATGAGAAGCCAAATGAACCAAGGAATGAAAGGACATAAGAAAACTGGAGTCTCAGGCTGGCATTTGGCTTCTTTCTCGAAGAGAACTGTACAGCTTCTCTTCTTTCCTCCCCAGCTGGATTTAATGGCATTGCCTAAAGAACTAGAGGAAACAGGAGCAGCCTGGATGTGAGAAGCTGGTGAAATCAGACTTGCATTTTACCCCCACTTAATTCCTTTATAATCATTGCAATTTTTCCATGTTTGATATTCCAACTGTTCCTTTTTAATGATTAGCAATAAAACCCCAGAAGTGAAAAGAGCTTATTTTTGCTCATTGGGAGCAACTGGGAGGGAGAGGGTGCGAGAGGGAGACTATATCCCAAGCCACATCTGATAGAGAGGACAGTGGAAGCTTTCAACAAGAAGAAAATAGCTTGGGTTTTTGGGACATGAGGAAGGACGAAGGAAGACAGGGAAGCTGATGTGATCTAAATGGAGGTATGAAGGCTGAACAAGAGCATTTATCTAACAGGCACTAAGGACAGGGAACTTAACTGTCTAAAGACAGAGCATTAGAATATAAGGATGGGAAATTGAATGAACTCATTAGACTATTAATATGTTTCTTTCCTCTTCGAGTTCCTTACTACCGTTACCTGTTTTTATCCCTAAGTTTTGACATTTTTGACACTGTTGATGCTCTGAAACTGTGCACTATTTGACAGTTTTCAGAGATACATCAAGCACCCCCAAGTGCAGAACAGGCAAAAATTTCCCCAGGGCCTTGCCTCTTTGACTGCTTCTTCAGGTACCCAGGGTACCAGGACCTCCTTTATCCCCCACACTGGTCCAAAAATCTCCTATCACTATTCCTGAGGTATATTTATTAAGTGAAAAGGGTCAGGTGCATGGCAATGTATATAGAAGTTAACATTTGTATAATTGTTTTTAAAAAGCATGACCACTTTCTTAGGAAGGAAGCATCAGAATCACCCTTGCCTTGGAAGGGTGCGGGTAGCTGTAGACAGGAATGGGGACAGAGTATACATTTACTGTTTGTACTTTTTAAATTTTGTACCATGTGAAGACAAATCAAATTTAAAAAAAATCAAAATCCCTCCTCATTACAATCCAAAAAGCTCCCTTCCTCCTTCCTTCAATGAGCTCACTCTCTGAGATGCTGATCTGATTAAAATAATTGCCACTTACATGTAAATTATTCATAAACTTAGAGGTGTTGAGGGTACTATCTATATCTCAAAATTATTTGAAATCTGTGGAATGTGAGAGCAGGAAAAAGAACCTTTGAGAAGGGAGTGATTCAAATACTCTTGTCACAGTAAGTAAGGCCCGGATTTGAATCCTAGTTCTTTCACTTTTACAGATTATATTACTATGAACAAGTTCCTTAAGCTTTCTGATACTTGGTTTTTATCTTTGAAAGTGGAGATTATAACAGCTACCTTATGGAGTTATAGTGGAAAATAAATTAGATGATGGATACAAAACACTTCGTACAATGTCTGGCACATACTAGGTCTGGCACATACTAGGTCTTTTGCTTCCATATCTTTATTTTCCTCAATAAGACTAAGGAGAAATAATATAAATAGTATAGTCATGTGCTGTTTAACCACAGGGATATGTTCTGAGAAATGTGTCATCAGGTGATTTCATAATTGTGCAAACATCATAGAGTGCACTTACACAAACCTAAATGGTATGGCCTATTGTACACCTAGGCCATATGGTGCAGACTACCGCTCCTATGCTACAAGCCTGTACAGCATGCTAGTATACAAAATAACAAGATTAAATCAAGCACAAGAGAAAATGATATAATCAAGAGATGTGGTAAATACGAGATATATGAGGCTGCTGCCAGTGTAATGGGGCATACTGTTTTACAGGAAACATTTTTTTTTATAAGTAGAAAGAGTACACTTTTAAATAATGATAAGAAGTACAGTATAGTAAATACATAAACCAGTAACACAGTTGTTTATTGTCATTATCAAGTATATGCACTGGATGTTATTGTATGTGCTCGCCTTTTAGATGACTGGCAGTGTAGTAGTTTACTTATACCAACATTACAATGAACAGGTGAGTAATGTGTTGCACTATGACCTTACCACATCTGTGATGTCACTAGACAATAAGACTCTTTCAACTCCATTATAATCTTACGGGCCCCCCATCGAATATTGATGGTCTGTCATTGATGGAAAAGTCATTATATGGCACAGGACTGTAGTATATGGATATGCAGATGCATACCTATTTTCTTTCTTTTGTGAATGACTGTAAGAGATTCACAGTTGATGGGAGAGACAGAGTATGTCAGGTAGGCAGTGATACAAATGGCAAGGATACAGTGTTTCTCTATTAGTGCAATTCAGCATATTTCAGTGAGTGCCACATTTCATGGTATGCTAAGCATTGTAAGTATTAGGGGCATAGCAGTGAACAAAATGTGAAAATCCTTGCCCTCATGAAGCTTACACTCTACTGGAGGGAAATTGACAATAAATAAAATAGGTAAGTCAAATGTAGTATATTAATGTTGATAAACACCAGAGAACACTAGGTAGTTAAGGGGAATAGGGCATCACCAGAAAGTAGGGGGAGCACTACAGTTTTAAATAAGATGGTCAGCGAAGGCATCACTATGAGAAGACATTCAAGCAAAGACCCACAGGAGGTAAGACAGTGAGCTGTTGCATTTGACATTGGAAGGGCAAAGTTTTAATGATTCATCAGCAATTCGTGAATCATCTTTATGATATATGCACATAAATATACTAACCACAAACAACTGATTTCAAGTCATTCAGTGATTTAATCCAATGTGTGCATTTGAATGAAATGTCTCAAAATCCTCAATTTAACATGTTGCTGGGCTCCACACACAGTGCCACAGGTCTCAATATGTTCTTCCCATCTCTCTTTGCTATGAGATTTTCTGGGGGTGTACCCTAAGTAGATCACTGTTCCTGGAATTCTCATAAGCTTTTAAGTTTTAGCCTGAATGTTTTTTGTTGTAAAAATCTAAAATCACTGGGGGAAAAAAATCCCTAAACTTTTGTAAGAGAACTCTGGGCACAGTGAGGATTTATAGTTGTCAAAAATACACTCCTAAGATTTCATCAACATTAGTTTCAACACATATAGTAATGGGGAGATTGCTGCTTCTGATGGCAGCTCATTCTGTTCTTTTACTTTAATTGTAAGAAATATCATCTTTTTGAACAAAAATCTTCCTTACTCTACCTTTAAATCTTGATTCTTGCTAATTAGTTAAGCAAAGAGTAGTTAGCCTTGTAGCAATATTTATTGAATGTCTTCTACATTGAAGGTTGAAAGCATGTTTTGTTCAGTTTAAGGTGATTGAATATAAAAGACTGAGATTCTGGCCTCAATAAGGCTGCACTCTATTCAAATCTCAGGAACACATGTCTGCCTCCTTCGCCATGTAGCTGTCTGTAAAATACTGAAGACAATGATCATGTGTCTTCCAAGTCTTCTTTTTTTGCTATAAATATCCCCAGAGTCCTCAACCTTTCTGATTATTATCCACATTATACTTATATAAAAGAAACTCCCAAAGAACGGGCAAAATAACACACAAAAAATCAGAGTTCACAAATGATTCTCTTAATATCATTAACTTGCCACAGCTGTTCTGTTTAATATATTATGCTTTCTATATAGATATTTGAAGCAATACTACAAATCTTATACCAAAATTTAGTGGCTATTCAGCATTTCCTTATTTACGCACTGTCAATCTGAGTATTTATGCTCTTTAATAAGTAAATACCAGAGACATTGGTATTACTACTTATACACAGTTTATATGCTGGTATACTGCAATAGAGACCCACACACATGATTAAAATGTGTCAGTGTGAGTGCAGGGAGGTGATATGCGGAGGAGGCAAGGAAGCGTTCTATAAAGTTGGGTCTGCAATGTACTTAACCTAAATAATGAATAGTTTTTCTATTTCTAAAACTAGTATTTTTTAAATGCAGAAGAGATGGAAAATCTAATTCTTCTGGAAATGATATGGAAAAATAACACTGACTTATATCCTATAATAACTGATATCCAATAATAAAATAATTTTCAGGAGGAAAAAGTTTCTACAAAAACTTGACTTTTCCTCTACTTTAAGTGACTCCAAAAACATTGTTCAAAATCACTTTGGGACTAAGATCAAAATAACAGATTATCAGTTGAATAGAGAGGGATTTTAAATATGTTCAGCAATGACAAATAAGAGGTTCTAATTACTTTTTTAAAGACACATTTAAAAATTTTTTTTTAATTGAGATATAACTTACATATAACATTGTGTAAGTTTAAGGTATAAAATATGTTGGTTTGAAAAAGACACATTTTAATTAACCTTCATAATTACTTTATATTGAAAGTTTTAAACCTCTTTATATTTTCTAATTAATCCCCCTCAATATGTTTCTTCATATGTAAATGCACCTCCTGCAATACATGGGCCTCTAATGTACAAATGGTCAGGGCAAGATAAATAAGATTTATGTGTTTCTGTTCTTGTTTTTACATTTCTGGCTTTACCGTTATAAAGTCTCTCAGTCCACAAATACAGCTAATAAGAACTACAATCTATTATTTTTGTACATTTGTATTTTAGTAAGTGAAGACAGAAATAAAAAAGACTTCTAGTAACATAAAAAGGTATTTCTGCTATAATGCAATATATGTAACCTCAAAAAAACCTCTCTCTCTCTTGCATAAGCACATACTATAAAACAGAGTTTATGAGAAAAATCTTAGTAAGAATAGATCACTTCAGACCTATGGGACTTAATTACTAGAATACAAACAAAAACAATCATTGGTACCTAGGGAGATAACTTGAACTTCCCAGGCAAGCAGCTCAGCATGGCCGGAGGCTGTCACAGTGGATGTTATTTTTAAAAAAATAGTAGGGTGGGACTGCACGTTACATGTTAAATACAGCTGCACTGGTGGGAGGTGAGACAAGAGACAGAAGTGGAGTTCTCAGCCAGTGGGGCTGCTCTGAAGGTGAGCACAGGAGGCAGTGAAACCTGTTAAACCTTCTATAAGCTATAAGCTGCATGAGGCTGGGATTTGGAAGGCACATGTCTATAGTAAATGCATTACTATCTATTTTTAAAAGAAAAAAAAATCAGAGGGGAAGTTATATGGCAGTACAATTTTATGCTAACAAATTAGACAACCCAGAATAAATAAATTCCTAGAAAGATACAAACCAATGAGACTAATTCAAGACAAAAAAGAAAATCTGAATACAAGTAAAGAGAGTGAATTAGTAATTAGAAAACTTCCTACAAATAAGCCAGTTCTGATGGCTTTGTTGGCAAATTCTACCTAATCTTTAAAAGAAGAATGAACATAAATTCTTTCCCCAAAATAGAAGAGTAGGAAGCACTTCTCAACTCAATCCATAAGACCAGTATTAGGCTGCTACCAAAACCAGACCAAGACATCACAAACACAACAAAACTATAGAATAATGTCCCCTTTGAAATAGATGTAAAAATATAAAACAAAATACTAGCAAACCAAATCCAGAAAAATAGAAAAAGGATTATACACCATGACCAAGTGAGACGTATCTCAATAATACAAGGTTGGTTCAGCATACAAAAATCGCCTAATAATTCACCATTTTAATATATTAAGGCCACAAACCTGATGATCATTGCAATAGGTACAAAAAAAGCATCTGCCAAAATTCTATACCCTTTCATAAGAAAAACACTCCACAAACTAGGAATAGAAGAGAACTTCCACAACAGTATAAAGTGCATTTATAATAAAAATCCTCAGCTAAAAGCTATCCCCCTAAAATCAGAAATAAGACAAGAATCTCTATTCTCACCCCTTCTATTCAACATTATACCAGAGGTTCTAGCCAGGACAATTAGACAAGGAAAAGCAAGAGAAGACATTCAGATTAGAAAAGAAGAACTAATATTATGTCTATTCACAGATGACATGATATTGTATACAGAAAATCCTACACAAGCCAAAAAGTAACTATTAGAATTGACACTTGAGTTCAGCTAGGTTGGAGGATATAAGATCAATATATAAAAATTATTTCTATACACTTGCAACAAATAATCCAAAAATAAAATTAAGTAAATAATTCTATTTACAGTAGCATGAAAAGAATAAACTTAATAAATTTTACAAAAGAAGTGTAAGCCTTATACAGTGAACACTACAAAACAAAACACTGTTGAAAGTAATTAAAGAACACCTAAATAAATGGTAAGTCATTTCATGTTCATAGATTGGTCAACTGATTTCCTAAAGGTAACAAAACAATGAAATGGGAAAATATTAGTATTTTCATAAATAGTGCTAAGACAATAGGATATCTACATGTAAAACAATGTTTGACCTTTACCACACAGCATATACAAAAATTATCTCAAAATGGATCATAGATCTAAATGTAAGAGACAAAGCTATAAAACCTTTAGAAAAAATACCGTAAATCTTCATGACCTTAAAGTGGGAATGGTTTTTTTAGAAATGTTGCCGAAAGTGTCATAAAACAGACACAAGTGATAAAAAATAAATAAATTTGACTTAATCAAAAATAAAAACTTTTGTGCTTCAAAACATACTATTGACATAGTAAAAAGAAATCCTACAGAATGAGAGAAAATATTTGCAAATTGTACATCTGATAAGGTACTAATATCTAGAATATGTAAATAACTCTTTCAACTCAGCAACAAAAAGACAACCCAATACTGTGGGTTAAATTGTGTCCTCCCAAAACATATTGAAGTACTAACCTCTGGTACCTGTGAATGTGACTTTATTTGAAGATAGGGTCTTTGCAGATGTAATCGAGTAAGATGAGGTCATACCTGATTAAGGTCAGTCCTAAATCTAATAACTGGTATCCTTACAAAAAGGCCATGTAAAGTCAAACGTAAAGAAAAGAAGGCCATGTGATGGCAGAAGAAGAAACTGGAGTGATGGGGCTGCAAGCCAAGGAATGCCAAGGATTGTTGGCATCCATAAGAAGCAAAAGAGGGGAAAGGAAAGATTCTTCCTAACAGCCTTCATAGGGGCATGGCCCTGCCAACATCATGATTTTGGATTTCTGGTCTCTGAGAACTATGACAGCAAGCATAAATTTCTGTTATTTTAAGTCATCCAAGTTTGTGGTAATTGACTGTGTCACCCTAGGAATCCAGTATGGATGCTGACACTGGGAAGTGAGGTGCTGCTCTACCAAACATCTAAAAATGGGCAAGTGACCTTGGAATTAGGTAATAGGTAAAGGCTAGAAGATTTTTGAGGTGCTTTATGGAAAAAGCCTAGATTGCCTTGAAGAGACAGTTGGTAGACATATGGACATATGATTCAGGCGAAGGCTTGGGAAAGAAGTGAAGAAAGCAGTAGAGGAAGCGTTCATTGTCATAGTGACTATATATATTGTCATGAACAGAATGCAGCCAGAAATATGATTGTTAGACATGATTCTGGTAAGAGCTCAACCAGAAAGGAGGAAGATGGTATTGGACATAGGAGAAAAGGCATTCCCTGCTATAAAGTGGCAGAAATCTTGGCAGAGTTGTGTTCTAGTGTTCGCTGGGAGGCAGAACCTACGTGATAAACTTGGATATTTAGCTGAGGGAATTTCCAGGTACAGTATGGAAGGTGTGGCCTGGTTTCTCCTTAATGCTTATAGTAAAGTCATCTATAGAAAAAAATCTCATGCGAGATACAAAAAAAGTTACTAGAACTAATGAGTGTGTTTAGCAGATTATCAAGATACAAGATAAATAATCGAAAATAAACTGCATTTTATATCGTAGAAATTTAAATGAATAAATCAATGCTATTTATAATAGCATCAAAACATGCACTACTTGGGATAACTCTGACAATATGAGCAAGATGTATATATGAAAACCTTTAAAATGTTGTTAAAAAGGCATTTTAAAAAACCAACATAAATTGAGAGATTAAGTCTCAGTATTAACTTGTTAGTTCCCTTCAAGTTGATCTTTAGAATCCTAATCAAAATCTCAGCAGATTTTTTTTTAAGAATTGACAAGCTGATTCTAAATGTCTTCTGAAAATACATAGGACTGAGAAGAGCCAAAATAACTTTAAAAAAAATGTTGGAGAACTTACTTTACCAGACTTCAAGATTAATTGTAAAGCTAAGGTAATCACGACAATGTGGTATTGGAGTAAAGATAAGTAAATAGATCTGTGGACCAGAAAGGATATACCAAAAATAGACTCACACATAAACAGTCAATTGATTTTTAACAGAGATACAAAGCCAATTCAGTGGAAAAAAGATCATCTTTTCAGAAAAGATGGTGAAACAACTGGAGCGCCATACGCAAACAAACAAACAAAAATGAAACAACAACAAAACTTTGATCCATATCCTGCATTGTACATAAAAATTAACCTAAAAGAGACTATAGACATAAAGGTAAAACCCAAAACCATAATATATCTAGGAAAAAAAATAGGAGAAAATCCGTGTTATCTTGGTTAGACAGAGTTTTCTTAAATACACCAAATGCACAATCCAAAGAAAAAAATGATAAACTCAAATTCATAAATGTAACAACTTCTTTGCAAGAAATACTGTTAAGGGAGTGAAAAAGTAATCCACAGACTGGCAGAAAACATGTCAATTATATATGATAAAAAAAATTGTATCAAGAATATATAAAAACTTTTATAACTCAATAATAAGAAACCAATTAATAAATGGGCATAATATTTGCATAGTTACTTTACCAAAGAAAATACCATATGCAAATAAGCACATGAAAAGATGATCACCACTATTAGTAACTAGAGAATTTCAAATTAAAACCACAATGAGAAATCACTACACACAGGTTAGAATGTCCAAAATTAAAAAGACTGACTATACCAAGAATTGTCAATATGTGGATTTATTGGAATTCTTGTCCACTGCTCTTGAGAATGTAAAATAATTCAATACCTTGGAAAATAGTTTGGCAATATCTTAAAACATTACACATACATCTACCATATGACCCAGTTCTAGCTCCACCACTTACTAGATGTTTGATTTTAGACAAGTAAGCAGTGGGCATATGTTACCTATCATTATTGTTAATAATAAGATGTCCTGCACTCTTTCATAAGCTCATCTAGGCTATAATACCCACATAGCCTAGTACAGAAACTTGTACATACAGGAGGGAAAAGGGAAGAAGGCCACTATTATTTAGAAAGCAATATGCGAAGAAAGGAGGATCGGGTTACTATAGATTGAAATAAATATCTCTTTCACTCTCTTTTTTTCTGAAAGTGACCCTATACGTTATAGCTATTCTACTCATTGCTCATTTTATGTCATCTTAAACCATCTTGTTATTCTGACAATATTTCCTCTTTTATAAGGAGCTTACTCATAACAAAGCACAACAGGGCAGGAAAGAACTATCTTCATAATGTTACGTCGCCAAGTAAAAATCACACTTTTGTTTTTTGTCCAATACTTGTGCCAAATGAAATGGGCTAAATCTTTCAGTCTCTCATGAAGATTAAGCTGAAGTCAGATTTTACGAAAAAGGGAAAGAAGGAGGAGGAGGAGGGGTAAGAAATAAGTTCAAAAATGTCCCATTAAGCTTGGTCTCTGGGAATTGACCATAAGCTAAGGGATATGTGATCCTTGAGGATTTGGAATGTTTTCTTGGTAAATCACTCTGTGAAAACACACCCAAATTCCAAAAGAAGGAAAAGACTGAAACAGGAGAATTTTCCAGAGCCCCAGATCTACTTTTTAGGTTGCTGTCAAAGATGAGGCAAGATCTCATGGGACTTACAAAATGTGGTTTATGTCACACTCCTATTCTTTTGTACCTGTCTCAAGTGACTAAAGGTTAAGGACACAGAAGACATAGATAAAACATAGCTTAAGTTATACAAAGAGGTAGATGGATCTGAAAAGGGAGACTGGGGGAGATGGATGACAGGAAAGAATTGCCAACAAATTCAAGAATATTTGGGGACCCTTCTGTCCCCTGATTTACAAACCAGTCACCCAGCAAGGAGATATGAGGCATGCTGTAGCTCTGTTTTCACTAGAAGTAATAAAACACAATAGATGTAGATAAAAGCAGGAGGACAGTTCATTCAAGACTATTTTTAATTGCTTACTTTGTATCTGATACATTGACAGGAGTAGGAAAATAGAAGCAGATAGAGTGGACCAGGAGAAATGAAAGGGATGTGGAAGCTTTGGGATGTAGAATAAGAACTAAGGGTGGCAAACATTGAGATAAAGTAGCTGGTTGGAAAGGTAATGAGTTGCATAAAGGAAATGAGGATGGTAATATATTTGAAATTGGAGACCGAGTTTCAGTTGAGACTCAGAGTAAGGAATGATTTTCTCCCAGTGGGGCAGGAAATCTTAGCTTTAAACTAAACAATCTTATACCCCATAAGAAGAAGATGACATTCTGTGGTATAAAGGAGAAGAAAACCATGCCACAGTTCAAGCATGAAGAGGAAAAGTACAAGTATAAAGTTAGTTAAAACAAAACAAAACAAAACAAAACAACAACTCTAACTCCTGAGTGCTAAGGTGTGTGGTCAGGACCAATTACTATATTTCCCAGAAATCTCTGGAAAGCCTCTCAATAGAAACAATGAGTAATGAGTGAAGGGAGACAATTGCTCCACTAATTTAATGGGGGCACCTACCTTATAATCTCCGGACCCCTGGGGCTCTCTCTCCATCTTTCCACACAAGCATCTTTCTGGACTTAAACTACAAGTACCTACTGACAAACTGGTTTCCCATAAAGGCTGATCCCTTGTTTGCTTTAATGAAAAGATTTTTACTTTAGACTCTTTTCTCACTCTCGAATCACTGAAAACATGATAATATAAAGAACTAAATAACCAAACAACGCCAAAATATTAACACAGAAAAAGTGTTATTGAATCTATATTACCAAGTAGATCATAAGAATTTTCTGTGCTAGGTAAGATTCAAAAGGAAATAAATAACTTGAATAAAGACATAGGAATCTTTCATAAAAAATAGGGCTTAAAAGGGGTAACGCAATTATAAGGCGCAGTTTTTATAAATAAATTGATGATGATGCAATTGGACACATTAAAATAAACCAACCTCAACAAAAACTTATTTAAGTAAGCAGGGGAGAGAAAAGAGATAAACATATTTAATTTTTCAAGTTAAATAGAACATTCAGAAAGTATTGCTATTATATATTTTAAATATTTCATGTTGATGAACTAAATGCTACAGTTCTTGCTTTTATGGAATGTAAGAATCTTTAAAAGTTCACATTTGCTTACAAATTTTTTTTTTTTTTTTAAGGCTTTACTAAATTAAAAATATCTAAAGTAAAAAATGTGATTCCAATTTCAAGCTGCTATCAGGGGATAGGTTTACAATGACTCATAAGGTCATCATTCATTATATATGGTTCCCTTATTTTCAGTACCTAATAGTGCTGCAGGCTGACACCTTCCGAATGTCACCACTAGCCTCTCAGTTTTCTTAACTGCTATTCTATTTGTTTTTAAATGAACCATCTCACTTCTGTCATTAGCATAATGTTTTATTAAACTGGCTCTTGACAGTAAGGGCCCAACAGCTATTTTTTCAAATAGTCGGTGGCTGTTTTTCAAGTTTTAATACTTCCTAATGATTTGAGATCAGTGTCTTGACATCCATAAATTCAGTCCATACTTTTAGATGGTAATTTTTAGTTGACTAAACTGTCTTTTAACTTCAGAAAATTATGTCTAAAATATCAACAATTGAATCTCTCTCTTTCTTAGTTATTCTCTGGACTACTGTTTTTTGTCAATTAAAAAAAAATGCGCGTACACACTAAGCTAATTGATTTTAACAAGGAGTTTATTTTAGAGCTTCAGTAACTAGAGATAAAATGAGTTTGTGTGTGTGCATGTAAGAAATCTATAATACTGAAAAAAAAGGTAAGTAAAAGCCACAATTTTCTTTCAAATATTTGACATTTTATAATTGCTGTCTGGACAGCCTAGTAAAGTATTTCTTTACAATTGATTAAGGGAGTGTTGAATTCTCATTTAAAAACAAAAACAAAAACAAATATTTATTTAGTACCTACTAAATGTCACTGTGTTGGATGCTGGCAACACAAATAAGAACAAGATAAATACAGGTCCTGCCCTTTAGGAGCTCCTTGTATAAGGAAGAAACTTGGTAGACAAACAGCCAGTTATCACAGAGTATGGCCAGTACCATGATGGAGGAAGCGGGCATTCTGGGAGCAGACAGGAGGAAGCCTAATCCAAACTTAAAAGGTTAGGGAAGGTTTTATGGGAAAACAACTATCACCTAAAATGAAATCTCAAGAATGAGTAGGAATTATCTGAAGGATGCAGGGCAGAGAGAAGAGGCAGAAAAGCACTTCTGGAATCAGGGACAACAGAGACCTCAACGATGTAGCATGGAGTGCAGAAGTGGGGAAAGGGCAGGGGAAGGAAGAACAGGGGGAAAAGCAGAGAATAATAAGACTGGAAGAAAAGCCCCCTCTCTATTAGGCAAGACTTTGTAAGAATTGCCCATGCAACATTTGAAGCACTAGCACTCTGACTGCAGAGAAAGTGTTGAAAGGACATAAATTAAAAAGAGGAAAGCCAATTAGGCAGAAGTTTCTGAAAATCAGGTAACGATGATGGCCTGAACTAGGGTAACACAACAGATACATAAAGAAATACTGATTCAAGAGTTATTAGGAGATAGGACCGACAAGATTTGATTATTGATCTTTTAGCTGGCAAGGGAAATAAAAAGCAGAGTTGGCAGATACTCAGAAAGGCATGCAAAAATAAGTGTATTACATTTCAAATATTTAAGTATCTTTTCAGTATGCTATAGATTTTCCAAGACCTGTGACTAGGTCTCCCACAGGTTGAACTCGGTTCAGCAAATATCAGTATTAACTAATCTTGATATAATAAAAATCTCTCATTTTAACTGATAGGACAATATTACAAACAATACATCCCAAGTATTACAAAAGAATCACAATTATCCGTTAGAGTTTGTTGAAATGCCATTTGGTCTATGCTTCCTTCTACCTCCCCGCCGGGAGCTGTGACTCTACAACACACAGTGGGAGGAATAGTAAAGACTGTAATGAGGTAATGAGCAGGCATTTTAAGACAATTTTGCAGTAGAAAGAGATTATTGATTTCAATAACAACTAATTAATAAAATGCCTTTTATATTTTTAATTGCTAAATGAACATTGTGGGTTTAAGAGAGTCAATATGTAGTTATTTCCTAAGATAAGTTTTCAAGTGTGCAGGATTAGGCTGCCCTACCATGAAGGGAGGCCTGTAAATGTTTGTTATTTCCCAGAAGCCAGACAGGTAATATTTAAAATTAAAGGAAATCCCATCTGCAAAGTTCCTTTCTCCCTAACATAAAACTGACTTCTATTTTCCAAAAAGAAAAGACTTTTTTCATTGATTTTTTTTTTTATTATTACTAATTTATCAAATAAGGTCATTACGAGAAAAGGTAGAGAGCTGAAAAAAAGAAATTGGTGAGAGAAAAAAATCCAGTAATACTAAAATAGTATTCTGAGAAATGAAGCATTTTGGTGGGAGAAAAACACTCTTGCAATCAGCAGCCAAATAGATAAGTTGAAAATCTCAAAAACACAATGTGTATCCTCTTCTGGTCAGGTTGTCCCCAGGTCCCTCTATCTGGAACCAGAACCTGAGGACATAACTCCATTCTGTGATCATATTCTTTCTTAATGTCCCTGTAGCCACTTAGAAGATGCTTGTTGATACAGCCATTAATTCAGCAAGCATTTATTTAACATCCCCAGAGGTCCAGGCATAGTTCTAAGCTATAGGAATGTGACCTATGATGGAGGGTAAATCCCTACATTAGAAATTTTGCTTAATAATAATCAGTGACATATCCTCTCTTTGGATAAGATGTAAGAAAGTGATCTTATTTTTGTCTAATAACCTAATTACTTATGATAAGAGAGAGCCTTTTCAGATATACTTTATTCACTTAATGTAAGTAATGTTCATACCGCCTTTAAAGTTTTGTAACTTTAAGGGATAAGCTTTCCAATATTTGCATAGCTGAAGATGCTGTGGCAAATACATCAAAATGATGCATAGCTGATATGAATAGCACTGACTAAGGCTAACGAGAATTCTGGTTGGATATTTCACTAACTAAGTTGTTTCTCTCTTCCCAGGTCTATTGGCCATTAAACACCCCATCGAAAGTCTTTTTTTTTTTTTTTTCCAAGTGACTGAACTGTAACAAGTTTGAGGAGACAGGTGGCTTCCTAATCCCAGCTCAATGTAATTATATAACAATGAATGTCACCAAAGCTAGCAGCTGCTGCTTCAGCACAAATGGTAAATTCAGTCTCCCACTCTCCACTTTTATCTCAGTTCGCACAGACCTAGGAGGAAACATGTTGAGACTCAGAAAGCTCTCAGGATCTTTTTTGCTGAGAACTTTTCAAAGTCAGCCAAGACATCAAGCCCTTTTCTTCTTCCCTTTTTAAAAATTTCTTTCTTTCATCATGTGACCACTGAAAGCATAAAATGAAACCAACCTAATTGTTGTAGGAACAGAGTGTGGGGTGGAGCATGAACTCCTTAGGGGTTAAGAACCTGTAGGACACTCTTTAGAAGAGGCCAAGTAGGTAAATATCACTTAATCTGGGAGGTGTCTCCTAAAAGGATTCCTGGGAATCAGACATAGTCGTGAGAATGGACCCAGCTCTGGCTCAGTATACATCCTGGAGCTCCTCTCTTGAGCCCAGAATGGTCCAGGTCCAAAGTGCAGAGGTATTGTGTACATCTTTTCAAACATTCGTCTTTTTTGTTAGCTGAGCATTATTTAATAATACATTAGCTGCTCAATCATCATTCTTAAAATGCAGTCTCTCAAGTCAATCTCTCCCATTAGCTCCTTCTCATGTTCTGTACTTCAAAGCCCTTGTTGATGGCATCACAATAGTCACATCAATAAATCTTGTCAATAAAGCTACGCACTGTATACTTTATTGACAGAAGAATAAAAACCTTTTTTTTTCTTATATCCTACTCTTATTTTGTGGATCATACCCCTTTTCGCATTTGGTGATAATTGTCTTTTTTAAACCTAGAAACTAACTGTATTACTCAAATCCAAGCTCTGTATGCACTAAAAAGCACTCCTAAAGTCCACCAAATCTGAGTTAGTTCTCTCTTTCCAACTGATAAGGCACGTAACTGTCTGGGCCACTTCCCTAGCTCTCAGCCTATGGTATTTTGAATTAGTCTTTTCTTTTTTATATATAATTTTTGTTTCCACAATCAAATCATCATCTTCTTGAGGGCAGGTGCTATGTCTTTATTTGCTTTACACCTCCTGCACCTAGTACAGATTAACTACATAGAAGATTACTATTTGTTGGTACCAAAAATTGTAAAATTTTAAATCTGTGTTGTTCTGGGAATAGGTCAAGAGAAGAAAGTAAAGACAGAAAGAATAAAAAGTACAAAATAGAATATGGAATGTGCCATGAATTCCATTTGCTTTACTCTTCCCTTTTTCTCCCACACCCTGCAGAAGTCCTGTCTCTGTCAAAATTGGGAGTACTCATTTTTAATGTTCAAGTAGAGCAGGGGTCCCCAACCCCTAGGCTGCAAACCAGGTAACCGTGGCCTCTTAAGAACATGGCCACACAGCAGGGAGTGAACAGCAGGTGGGAGAACAAAGCTTCATCTGTATTTGCAGCCGCTCCCTAGCACTAGCATCACCGCCTCAGCTCCACCTCAGCTCATCAGGCATTAGATCCTCATAGGAGCACTGGTCCCTGGTGCCAAAAACATTGAGGACTGCTGAAGGACTGTAGAGGATATTTTTTATATGTACTTAGAATGTAAACTCCATGAGGGCAGGGGTTTTCGTCTGCTTTGTTCATTGTTGAACAGTGAACACAGAACAGTGCTTGACATATAGTAGGTACTCAATGAATATTTGTTCAAGTGACTGAAATAAGAATCTTTCATTAACCTCCCTGCCCTGCAAAGAATCACTTAAGGCCATACTTAACATCATAGAATGTCTGAGGATGCAGAAGTATTAAAGATTATCTAGTTTCCTTATTTCACAAGGGCAAAAACTAAGGCAACAGAGGAATGAGAACCTGGATCTCCTAACCCTTAGTTCCATTCACTGATTTAGTTTTCCCTTTTATATAAAACACATTAAAGGAATAAAGAGGCAGGTTGGTTATTTGATTGTCTTGCAGTGACAACTCGAATTGCCTGTGAAGACCTATGCTAGTATAGGCAGAGTAATGTGCTAAACACTAAGAAAAAGAAAATGAAAGCAAGATTATTCTGGAGACAGAATTCAAATTTCTCATTACGTATTCTGAATCAGTGATGGATGTATTTTGTTCTCAATTAGTGACATTTTGCTCTATTATTTTCCTATTTGACAGTAGCACAGCAGAAAAGATTGGTGTCAAGTAGCTGATTTCATTTGGGAACAGAGGAGTTGCTTTCTCTGAAGATGAGGATGATAGGCTCTTGGTTGTTTTGCTTCTTGTTATCTTGATCGAAAAAAAGAGGTGACAAGAGCAATAGGTAGGCACCAAAATGGTTTCCCCTACGAGAGGATGTGTTCAGAAACCACAGTAGTACCCCCCTTGTCCTCCCGGGATGCATTCCAAGACCATAAGTGAATGCCTAAAACCATGGATAGTACCAAACCTTATATATATTATATTTTTTTCCTATATATAGATACATACGTACATACATTTTGATTTAAAAGAAGCACTTTACAGATTATCTTTGGCATGTCCGAATTGCCAGTGTCACTATTCTTGCACTTCGGGGCTACTATTAAGTAAAAAAAGGGTTACTTGAGCATGAGCACTAAGATACCTCAATAGTCGATGTGATAACCTAGATGACTACTAAGTGACTAAGAGGACTATGCAATGTGGACACATTGGACAAAGGAACGACTCATATCTGGACAGGATGGAAGAGGATGGTTGTGAGATTTTTGTCATGCTACTCAGAATGATGTGCAATTTCAAACTTAAATTGCTTATTTCTGGAACTTACCACCTAATATTTTGGAATGTGGTGGACTGCAGGTAACTGAAACTGCAGAAAGCGAAATTACAGATAAGTGGGTACTATTGCATAACGCTCTAGAATTGGAATCAAGAAACTCCTGCTTAAAATGGAGGAAAGTAGAACGTGCAGGAGTTACCCTCCTTTATAAAACAGCTTGTAAAGGGCTACTGAGATGAAGGGCCTTTGAAATTTCATTAAATTACTTGGGTAACTTTCAAATCCATCAAGATTAAAAGATAAGCAGAACAAAATAATCTTGGTTTATAACAAGCCTAAGATAAAATTGACTTAGAAAAAAAGATAATGGTCTTCTTAGATTCTGATACTAAGCATACCTCTTGCATTGAAAACTGTCACTTTGCCTCCCCCACCCCCCGCAAAAAAAAAAGCCATCTTTATATTTGAATGATTGGTTTGAGAAAAGGTAAATCAAAAGGCAATGATATTTCTGCTCTAATCACAACTGCCCAAGTTACCATAGAGATTTCAACTACTGGACAATGTCAATTTACTGTATCCCAGAGCTTAGTCAAGAGAGCAAATTGAAATGACAAAGCTACAGACCAGACTTCGGACCTTGTAATTAGCCCCAGCAGGAGACAGATACCTGGGATCCCCAGCCTGAGCCATGAGCTAGTTTGTCCCTATTACCTCTGAGCTAAAAAAAAAATCACTTCTAAAATTAATTATTATTATCAGTGCACTCATTATATTTATTATTTGTCATTGGTATTACTCTTTTACATTTGTAAGTTCACTTATGGTTTACAATGTACTTCATATACATCTCATCCTGTGGGCTAAAATAGAATGGAAATTATTATTCCAATTTTCCAGATGAAGAAAGTGAGGCTATGCATTCATAACATATACCCACGTCACCTGTTTGGTAAACAGCTGCTTCTAATCTAGAAATCTTTCCTCTATCCCTCGCTGTTCCCAAGTACTGTGGTTGATTCTGCAGACTGATGCTGTGTGAGCGACCAATCCATTACCAGACAGTATCTGAGGACAACTTAGTGTAGTTTAGTGAAAAGGCACTGAGTCCAAGTCCTGACTTTGCAATTTACCTTCTGTCGCCTTGGACAAATCCCTCAACTTTTGCTTCTTCATTTATGCAACGAGAGCTTTATACCAGCACAGTGGTTTTCTAACGTGACTATGTATCAGCATCACCTCAAGAGACTTCTGTAAAATACAGATTCCTGGGTTACACTTCAGCCTCCTAAATCTGTGGCTGGGACCCAGAAAGCTATACATTTAAACGTTTTCAAAGCTCCTGATGAAGCCAGTCTGGCAACTGAAGAGTCACTAGGATCCCCTCAACACTAACATTCTATCAGTGTGGGTTTATTATCCATCAGGTAGAGCATAAAGAGGCAATAAGTCACAGATGATGGAGCAGTTCATCAGTCTGGGAAGAGGAGGGAGTCAGGAAGGAACATTTAAGCTAAACTTAAACAATAGAGTTTTGTCATATATACACAGGGGTAAGACAGAGACACCTCACAGCAAGTCATGGGGAAAATTAAGGAGTACGGTCTGACTAAAGCATGTGCTCTTTCCAAGGGAATGACTGCAGTAAAGTGGAAAAGGACACTGACATGCAAAATTAATATATTAACTATGAGTTTGCATCAAATCGGAAGGTCTTTTGTGCACACCTTTATATGACCGCTATCTTCTTCACTATGGCCTGAAGTAGTCATCTTTAATATAAAAACTAAAGCAAACAATAAATTAAAAGAGCTCACAACCACTAACCCAAAAACAAAAACAGATCGTATTTAGTTCAGCCTGTGGGCAAAGAAGATAGAAACCTCATCTGAGCCAATGGCAGGTTTCCTTTTAATGTGATATTTTTGTTTTAGAACATTGAATATAATCTTTAGAACAACAGACAACTTTCTTTGGCAAAACTCAAAAAAAAAAAAAAGCTAGCTGTCTCATCCATCCGATTCTGATTTATGGCTCTAGAGATAACATTCTCAATTCTAGCCTTAAAGCATGAGACTACTGCTTCCTTATAGACTCAAGGGCAACAATTATAAATTTTATCTCCATTTAGACATATTCATTTAGATATTCTTGATGCTAAATGTTATTGTGTTAAATTCACAAGTGGGAAAAAGGAAGAGGTAAGAGGAAGATTTGTCACATTACCTATCCCTGGTATGGCTAGGTAGCCCTCTGGTGGCTTCTCTGTGCCTAGTCTAGGAAAAAACATGTCTATCTGTTCTTTGCCCCCTCCCCCATTCTGATTTTATTATTTTCTTTTAAATATACAAACTCTTTTGTTCCATCAATGTGAACTTCATGAAAGCAGGGTGTTTGTCATCTCATTTACTGCTGAATATCCAGTGTCTAGAACAGTATATGGGACAGAATCGAGAAGTATTTGTTGAATGATTCCACTTAGGTGACAACTTGGAATTCTTCTCCTCGCATTGTAGAGAAAGCTCTGCTGGTTTACAGATCCGGGTTTTCAGGTCAGGCTTTGAACATTCTGTAACCTAAGTCTATTCTTTGGTAGTCTGCTGTATAAAACTTAGGTAGCAAATATAAAAATGATTACAAAGAAGTCAATTAAGATCTTGAGATGCCCTTACTCAAGTGGATTTGCAAACCTTAATCTTATCTCCAAACTTGAGAGTTCTGAGAATTCTGGAGAGCACAGGTTACAGGATTACTCTGGCAGGATAACCCAGTTAGTCTCACTTTTTCAGCCCAACACCTTTCTTTAAACGAAATGAAAGCTCTATTGCTACAAAAGGCATTATCTTCTGAGTCCATTTGCAAACAAGCATAGTGGTATTTTGGCTTTACACAAGTTGCATAATTTATACAGTTATGAAAAGTGCATTGTAAACTATTCTACAAACGTTAATTATTATAATTATCTACTCCTCAGCAGATCCATCTTTCTCTTCTATTTGTTTTTTTCTGACAGAACTGGATTCTGTCGCCTACTAACTCTGTCACCTTTGCAAGTTATTTGTCCTCTCTAAACTTCAATTTTCATATGTAAAAATGGAAACGATAATAATATGAACTTCATAGGGCTGCTGTGAGGATAAAATGAGATAATTAATATAAAGCTTCTAAAATGGTGTCTTTTCAATTATAAGAACATATATTTGACTTATTGTTATTATCATTGTTATCATCCCACCCCTGCCTTTCATAATCTAAAAGTAAAATCACTGTATAATAGTTTGGACTCTCCAGGGTATTTCTCACTTTTAGAATACTTTTTACTTTCAGATGCCTATAATTTGCCAAATATGTTCAAGTGCTTTGTACATATTTACTTTGGGTTTTAAATTACTATTACTATACTAATTTTTCATTAAAAGTACATTTTAATAATATTAGAGAAATTGTTCTTTATTCCTATTTTGTATAACTCAACTAAGTCATAATTTGAAGGTCAAATCCATGACATTATTCTTGATTATTTTTGGTTATTTTGGTGGGAAAAAGGAATAGGTAAGAAGAAGATTTGTATACAACAATAGCTGATTTATAATTATAAGTGGGTTATGTCTCTCTTTCTTTGTCTTATTATTGGTAACTCAGAAATTATTATTTAGGAGGGTGGACCCAATTCATGACTATAATACAATTTTATCCGGGGAACCATGAAGGATCTAATAGAAAAATAAACTGTGATCCTCACTGTTTGCCGGTCAGCATATCTCAGAGTAGTGTCTCACACGAGAGTCTGCTTTTAAGGCATTACCACTCTTCTATTGATTGGTGTTATCTTATAGTCTCTTTTACTTTATAGAAAATAAAAATGTGATGAAGAACCTAAGAATGTTGGAGATTCTATTGATCGTTCATCGGCTTTTTTGACCCAGCAGATGGCAAATAGCTATATGTTAAATCTTAAATGATAGGTTCTCAACTATTGAAACAAGAACAATCTCCTACATATAAAAACATTCTCAGGTGGTATGAAATAGAGCTATCTTTTGTTCCTTCTTCATCTGAGCTTTTATCCTAGTGCTTTGTTATCGTTTTCAGGTAAAATCAAATGCCTACCACAGTGCTAGTCACATAGCAGGCACTCAGATAAATGAAAGTGCCCCTGCCATAGTGAACAGAGGCTGTTTCATTCTTACAGCCAGCTTCATAAGCAGAAGTCCTGTACAGTTTCACGGGACTTGTAGAGCGTAGCTTAATGCTCTATCACCATGTTTAAATTCTTAATCAGTTTTGAACAAGGGACCTGGCATTTTCATTTTGCATTGGGCCCCACAGCTTATTTAACTGGCCCTGTTAATTTTTCTTTCTCCCTTTTATCTATGACATCAATCAGCCTTCTAAATATCTCTCAAATCAATACAATTCTCTCAGTTCTCATTGTCACTGCCTTAATTCAAGTTTTAATTTATCTGGACTGGTTATGAGAGTTTTTAATTTGGACCCCCCCCATCTCTAGTTTTGTTTTTGTCTAATACAATTCCCAGAACATATTCAGAGTACTCATTTTAAAATACAAATCTGATTCTACCACTTGAATAGTTAGTTCAGTCATTTAAATTAGTTCAGCAAATATTTATAGTTGGTTTTAAGTATTATGCCAGGTACTGGGAGTGCAATGGTGACCAAAACTGGACACAGTCAGAAGTAACTTTAAGAGAAGATTAGTACTGACTTCTCTCAGAAAGAACAGTTTGATATCAGTCATGATTAACTTAAATACGTTTTTAGTCAGACCCTCTGATTCATAAATACATTGGTTCAGATACTGGATGGATTTGAAAGTGAGGGAAGACGCGAAATAAACATTTTAAAACTACTTGATCCCAGAGAGCACACTGGGACACCAAATTCCTCAGTGGCCTTTCTACATCACTGCAAATTCTGACTTTGAAAAATTCCAGGCCAAATCTATTTCGCTCTTTGACTGCAGGTCTAATTGATAACTTGATCTAGTGCTATTGTGGATCCAAAGCTGTTTCCTGAAAGAAAAACCCTGATACCGTATAGGTGCCCCCAAGAGCCACACAAGTCACTTCCATGGAGAGGCAAAATGGTCTTATACTCAGGTGAAAAATTGTACTGTTTAGTTCTGATTTTATCCAGTCTCTAAAACGTGTCTCACTCAGTAACAGAAAATGGCAGTCCCGGTAGTAAAGTAGAATCTAAAAATATATGTTAGTCAGCCCTTATCAGGGGCTTAGGTAAATGGGGGAAAGAAAGGGACACTTCAGAAGACTGTCAAAATTATAGTGTCCTTTCACTTCTCGAAGCTCTATCCTTGGGTGAAACTGGACCACTAGAATGTTGAATACACTGTGTGCACCAGGCTAATCTTTACAGAATTGTTTTACCTCAATTTTGTTTTAATGTTATGTTGTTGGCTTTTATTCAAGGTATATACTAGAAACCACCACATAAAATTCACTTCTGCATTTACCGTAAAAGTGTGGTTGAGGGTATTGTCCATTACATCACTCACTATGTGCAATTAAGTCCCATATGAGAAAATTCTTTCAAAATTAATTTTAAGACATAAAAATGGGTACCTTGTTAAATTGATATTCTGATTCTTTTCCAATAATGAAAGATGTATTAATTAAGTTTTTTTTTTTTTGTTTTTTTTTTCTGTTTTAAGTGGCAGAGTCCTACTTAGACTTTCTAATCAAAGAAGGAAATTTACTCATTTTCACTGCTGGGAAGAACTCTTGGGTTATGGATAGAATCTAAAAGCTACAGCCACTAAGCTTCCAGGCTCAGGGACAGGAGCCAGGGCTTGCTCTCTCTCCATTGGCCCGTCTCCTCTGCTTACTTTCCTTTCCTTTCCTTTCCTTCCACTGGAGATGAGCCTATTCCTCAGGGCAGATAAAATGGCTAGAGGCTCCTCTTGAATTACATTTTTCCAGCTTAGCATTTTCTCTGTAAAATAAATTCCCCCCAAAGTCTATGTGTCAATCCCTGGGAAGATTCTCATTTATTCTGACTCTTGATGGCCAGATACCCACCTTTGGATAATCACAGTGTTGAGGGGACAGGGTACTGTGCAGATGGGGCATGCTGACTGACAGCCCTAGGCAGAGAGTACAGAAGAACCCCTACCCCCTCAAAAGAAAAGAGAGCACTGTTAACAGAAGAAGAGCATGGGAAAACATGAAGGGCAGACAAAAGGCAACAGCCAGAACCGTCTGTGAAAAGAGCTAGAACATACAGTTTTCCTTTTTTGCTCTGAATACTAAGGAGCTTATAAGTAAATATGAAGCCCACATCAACAATTATTTTGTTTGAATCAGTGTTACTTCTGAATTTGGTTTTCTATTTTATTTTTTAGCTTTCTCATTCTATCTGTTCTTACAAGTTTTTACATGTCCCTTTGAAAAGAAATAAAAGACATAATTTCAACAAATCATTGAGATTATCTCACAAAATAATTTCTAGTGTGATTGCTGAATCTTAAGATGCAAATTTGAAAGCATAAATATCTTACTTATTCTTGAAAATAAAACTCAGAATAAAGTTCATAGCAGAGTAGCATGTCTGTTAAACAGTGAAGGGAGGAATAAGTAAAGCCTTGTCCTTCGGGACTGATTGGACAGTGTGAGAAGAAAATAAACTGTAAGGGACACAAGGAAGAGCTTTCTTTAGGAATGCCAATTGCAGAACTCCCTAAGAGAAGAGTTTCAGGAGCATTTGCAGAAGTTCAGAGGCAGTTAATCGGTCAGCCGACCCTGAAACTGGAGGTCTCACCTTCCCAGGAGACTCCCACACCACCTTGCCCAATCCCAGTGTTTCCCCCACTCTGAACTCTTTCTCCCCTGGTCACAGCTGCAACAGACCTTGATTTCAAGAGAACTTTAATAATAACTAAGTAAAAAAACAAAACGAAACAAAAAAACCACAAGGCTATTATCAAACAGTCAATGAACTTACGTCTTTCACGAATGGGTTTTGGCATACTATCATTGAAAAATGATGCAGGCCTGGAGACATGTGTCCGACTACCCTTCCCCCTACTGCAAACTCTGCCTCCCACTGAGGGTTCTGATGCTGAGCTCCTGGTTCTAGTCTCACTGAAGCACTGGGAACACTTATTCCTCCCAGAAGATGCCCTGCTGTTCACCTTCCCTACATTACCTGAGCCAGTCACCTACTAGCTTTGCCATACAGTTTGCAATAAAACAATACCTCAGCCATACGATAATCATCATTTCTATCCCCCCAAAAATATATCCACTCTCTCAGTAAGGTAATTTTCTTATAAGGACAGTGAAATTACAAGAAAACTACTAAGTGTGAAAAAAGCCCTCTAGGCGGGATGTTGGGATGCAGGAGTGGGGAAGAACTCATTTTGTGATTTGGCTTTATTTTGTTTTCTGAAAGACTTCACGGTCATTTATTTGCTATTCCTCAAATGACTACTAGAACTTAAATGTCATTATTTTCTTCGCATAATCTAAATAGCAAGTGCAACACAGATAGGTACTAGAGGAGGAGAATGATGTCTCTGAAACTCTTGGGTTGTCTAAAAATAATTTCTCCCTTTCCTCTCCTTAAGGAGTCATTTTGACGCTCTATTCATTATGCGATGTGGTTAATGTGGAGTAACGTTGTGTCATGGGAAGGAGTGGATGAAAGCAAGCAAGCCTTGGGATCTGAGCAACAGCTCAGATCACACTATCACGTCTTTTTCTTATGTTGTTTACTATTGGCTCTTGGAAGGTGACAGTACTTCTAATAGGGACTTGGGAAAATGAATATTTCTTACTGTTTCCAATGGAATGAGCCTGTTCTATCCCACACAAGGTTTATATTCAACTCGTCATCCATGAAATGAGAGGTTTAGACATCCCTACATTGTCAAGTTCTAGCATTCCTTAGAGTCTTTTGCTTGATTTCACTTAAAAAAAAAAAGCATATGCCTCTTACAGCAACAATGACAGAACTTTAAGGCAAGAAAAATATGGTTACCCGTATATAATCTCATAAAGTCAAAATTCTTCTTTCCTCAAAGACTTTTTGTTCTTGGACACATGCAGTTGTAATGATGACATATTTGAAATCACACAATTGATTTAGTTATGCATTCTCTATCTTATAAGCATTCTCCATGTTTTCCTGTCTTAAATATTATAATTTTCAGTGTTGCATAGCATCTCATTAAATTCGCATACATTGAATTACTGAATATTATCTCCATGTCAGACATTTGGCTTTCATTTTTCTCTATATAGAAACATGGAAATAAACATCTTGGACACACAACTTTTAAAAAAATATTTTTTAGTTACTTCTTTTAGATACTTTTCTAAGAGCTAGATCACTGGGTAAATGGATGTGCATGTTTTATGGCATTTAAATCATAT
This sequence comes from Pteropus medius, assembly GCF_902729225.1. Lineage (NCBI taxonomy): Eukaryota > Metazoa > Chordata > Mammalia > Chiroptera > Pteropodidae > Pteropus > Pteropus medius. The sequence goes on from NW_024351735.1 coordinate 585,152, forward strand.
CATCAAATCGCTCTTCAAATGAGATGAACAAATGTACATGATCAAAATAAAGAGGTAAAAATTTCAGTTTTACCACATTTTTGCCATCTGAGTATATTTTAATGTTTTGTTCCTTTGGTGGAAATATGGCCTTTAAAAAATCAGCCGCGTAGCAAAGATGATTCTAATTTTTGTTGTTTTGTTTTTCTTTGCCATCTCCCCCTTCCGTCCCCCTCTTCCCCCCTTCTCCCCACTTCCCTTGAATGAGTAACAGTTCTCACACTAACATCTGTGCTACCCTGACTTGTACCCTGAGGGCTTATCATGGCTTGTCACCTACTACAGAGATTAATTCTCCTTCAGATGTTTGTCCTTCAGCTTCCTTTTGCAAAAAAAAAAAAAAAAAAAAAGCGCCTCAGGATGTAGTGGTCTGCTACCCCTGAAAGTGATCCAGCACAGAGACGTGCTGTCACTCGCTTCCCTCTTCTCTTTACACTTGTGACTCCAGGGGATGGGGTTTTCTTTGCTTATGGTCCCTGCTGACACCTGACCTTTCCTAGCAGAAACAATGTAAATGGCACCAGGATTTGAGTGACTGAAACTTCAGTTTTGGTGGCAGATAATCCACATTGCCATGAGGCAGAGTATCTCTTGCTGTTCTAATGGGAAGTGAAAGTAGAAAAGACTGCATTCTCCCCCAAATTAAATGTAGATGATGGTGGAGAATTGTGAGCTCTATTTCAGCTACTTGCAAATTTTCAAAACTTTTTAGACTGTTTGTTTTTGTCCACTCTCCTCTCCTCTCAGCCCACTCTCCCACCCCCAACAAATTTGTGTAGGAATTGGGTGGAGGTTATACATACCAAATAGCACAGCTGTGTTTGGGCACCGAAGATTGAATCTACCCATAGTTATTTCCTTTCTGTTTTGTTTTCTAAACTATTTACATAAAATTCTGAAATGGAGATTGTGACTGTTTTATTTTCATCAGTGAGTCAGATGAGGAAGGGCAGAGAATATGGTAAATAGTAGGGAGGCAGTAGAGTCTGGGTTAAAAGTTACAGTCAGGAGCATCATAATTAACAATAAACAATATCTCATTCTTATTGGTGCATTGTGTTCAGCTGCAAGTAAAAGACTGAAAATGGAGGCTGAAAAAAATCATGGTTTTAATTTTTCTCACAGAATGAGAACTCTGGAGGCAGTCTAGGGGTGGTATGGCAGCTGCCCAATGAACTCTGAGACCAAGCCCTGCTGATATTCTGCATTACTATGTTTAACTTGAGGCCTTTCCTTTAAAGTGGCCTCATGGTCCCAGCATGTGCAGGGATCCTGGTCCAGATGAGAAAAAGGAAAATGGGAAGAGGGAGAGGGACAAGTTTCATGTCATTGTACTCAGTGACTTCCTTCTTCGGGAATCCCAGAAGTTCCTCCCAACTCTCGCTTATATCTCTTTGGCTAGAACCTAGTAGCATGATCATCTCTGTTTACGGCAGAAGTTGAGAAATGTTGCGTGTTTAACCTGGGTACGATGTTACCCAATAAAATCAAGTTTGGGTTAATAAGAAATCTGTGGAGAATAGATATTAGGTAGACAAATATGTCTCTATAAAAATTGGTGATACGATTTGTTGAGCCCTTCTTTAAAAAATAAAAATGATCTCATTAGAGGAAGGATTCTTAACACGTAAAACTCAGTCCAAAGGTCACCTAGGCAAGAATGCTGGCATTGAAATGGACTTTAAGAAGTCATGCATTTCAATGCAGGAGGTTTCCTTAGGGCATCTTTGTCTGATGTTCATCCAATCTTTGCTTGAACAAGTCCAATGCAAGGATCACTACTCTACAAAGCATCCCATTTTATTGTTGGGCAGTGTTAATTAGTTACAGTTATAATAGTAATGAGAGTAGTGTAATACTACACTGATAATATTTGCTTCTACTGAACAAAAATATATGTAGTACACACCCTTGGGTCCCAGCTCTTCTTTTTGTAATTCTTTTGAAGGACAGCCATTCAAATTATTGAAGACAAGCATCATATCTCAGCTTCGCAAAATATCACTGTTCAGGTAACATTCCATCTGCTACCACTGTTGCTACCAATCCCCCTCTCCCTTCTCAAATGTGCACCATTATCTACACAAAATATGTTTCAAAGTTATATGTATTCTCCTCTGAACTTGTTCTAAAAATACTTTGCCTAATCTTTAGTCTTCTTTCCTACATGGTCTTTGATTGTCAAGTTCACTTAAGAAAAGAAAAAACTAACATCAATGAAAACACTTAAAAATATTTCCACTCACCAGAGCAAGCTAATGCTTTTTATTTGTTGTCATTTGCTAATCTATGTCAGTCTTTTCCCCCTCTCCCGACCCATGTCCTTTTTTCCTGAATCAGAGCTTTTCGATCTCTCCCATCTTTCATATCTCTTTGCCTCTTGTTCTCCACTCTAGGTGTCTATCTATGCCACTGAGTCTGTCATTTGTCCTCAACTCTGGGATCAGAGTTCTTTAGTTCTGTTCAAGCGCATCTTCATAATCTTTAGTTCTTTCCTGAGTTTTAAACCATGAAAACTTATTCATAGTCCCATTCTGATGTGTTGCATATATAAGCACTTTTTACGCTAGAAAACTACTTCTGTGTGGAAGTCTGAAACTCCATTGGGAAAAAAATTTTTTGGTAGTGGTGGTTGGGGATGTATTTTAATAGTACCACGGTATCACCACTGGTTAAATAAAAAGTTACTTCGAAATTGGAAAATATGGCAGACAACCTGTGGCACTAATAAATCAGATCTCACACCATCCTCTTTTCAAAAAGGGCAGATGTGGGCATTTCTCTGTCAAGATGCCCTCAAGGGACCTGGTTGTAGCTCCTAAATATGCAAGAGAGAGCCACCACATAGGGACTATAGCACTTAAGCAACTCAGCCACTTGACCAAGTTCCAAGAGAAAATCTTTTCTTCTAAACACCTATTCTCTGAGGGTAGAAAAACACTGACTTTCTAAAGTAGGATTGTTCTTTATAAATTTTGGCAAAAGCACATGAGGATGCTGAGAGAAATCCCATGGGGCAGAGATAATAAGAGACCTTGAGTGCTGGCAAGATGCTTTCTTTCAATCTAGGTTCTGCTTCCCCAATCTTATAGCAAGGGGAAAAGAGAGAGAACACAGTTCCTCAAAAAGAAAAAAAAAAAAACCTACCGCCTGAAGAAATAAGCAGTGATGAGGGCACAGCATCACGTCTACAGAAACTCTAAAAGTGCAATTTTTTAGGACAAGAAACTTGATCAATTTCTTTTTGGGAACCCTATTGTCTTTCAGAATAGTATAGGGCACGGCAGCATAACAAATGGGAAAAAAGCAGGATTAAAGATTTTAGTATGCATTGTTTGCATACATATTACACACACGTGTAACAAGCCTGTACAAAAGAGAAAGAAATACATAAAAGTCTCAACAGTGACTATTGCTAAGTGGCTGAGTGTGATGTTGTGGTAACTTTAATTTCTTTTTCATACCTTTCCAGAATCTCCATGTTTTCTTCTCTCTTTAAAAGAAACTTGTATAGGTATTTTCTCTTTCCAGAGTGCCTCATCTGTGAGAATTCCTTTGCTGAACACCACATCAAAGGTAAGACAAAAACAAGATTCTGTGTCAAGGCTGGTTTTCTATTTCTATTTTTTATAAAATTTATTGGGGTGACATTAGTTAATAAAATTATTTAAATTTCAAGTGTACAATTCTATAACGCATCATCTGTATATTGCATTGTGTGTTCACCCGAAGTCAAATCCCATTCCATCACCATATTTTCTAAGGTAAGTTCATATGTATATTTTTATAATTAAATTTATTTTTTGACAAAGGTGGGAGTGGGTGAATGAAACCTATCATAAACAGGGAAACAAACTTTGATTTAGTGTCTATTGAGACAGAAAGAATAACAGAAAGAAGAAATTAAGAAATACACATTGGCAACTCTGCTAGAGTGAAGTGGCATCTTCTAGCTCATGTGCCCTAACTCCCTAACCTAGTAGGTGAATACGTGAATAGAGTACTTTCAATGAAGAGGAAATTAAGTCCATCTCTCTCTTCACTACTCAGAAGTTATTAATGTTAACCTGTGAAAATGACTGTGAGTTAATATAATGAAAATAAACTTTTCCATTTTTTCCATTGGAAGTATTTCTAATTTTTTTTTCAAAAAATGGTTTGTAGGCCCATCACTGTATTCCGACATTCTAATCTGTTTAGTAATACTCAGATGGATGAAATTCTGAAAAATAAGAGTTGAGGAGTAGCTGGCTACAGCAGATGTTAAAAATATATATAAAGCTATAGTAACTAAAATGGTGCAGTACCAGCTTATGAATAGAAAGAGCAATGAAACCAAATGGAGAGTCTTATAAAAGACTTACCTATGACAAAGAACATAGTATATGATAATCAGTGGGGAAAAATTTTTCATTGGACAATTGTTGCTGAAGTAATTAAGTAGCCTTCCACACCAGGGGTAAGCAAACTTAGTCTGTGGGCCAAATCCTGCCAACTTCCTGTTTCTATATAACAGCTTTATTGGAACACACCCATGCTCACTTGTTTAGAAAGTGTCAGTGGCTTTTTCACAACAATGACTGAGTTGAGATATTGCCCTGAAACTATGTTGTCCATGAAGGCCCAAATGTTTACTATTTAGCCATATACAGAAAAGTTTGCTGACTTGTGATCTAGAAGAATGAAATGTTAAAAAACTACCTCATTATTATACCCCCCAAAATTTCATGAGTCAAATATCAGAATTAAAAAAATACCATAAACTATAAGAATTCATATTTCAGAGTTTTTCTAGATAATATTAGAGTAGAAAAGGCCATATATAGTGATGAATCCAATTACATAAATATTAAATAAATTATGCAAGTAAAAAAAAAATCCAAAGAAAGAAAGACAAGAGGTAAGTGGCAAACAAAAGAAAATATATACAATATATTATAGTGAAAATGGCTAATTTTCCTAATCTATGAAAAAAACCTTCCTTTATCAATAAAAAAGAGGCTATCTATCAAACAGAAATGAACCAAAGATACACAGAGGCAGTTTAAAAGAAATTAAATACATTGGGCTCTTAAACATTTTTTTAAAAAACCCTCAAAATTAGCCACATGAAGAGAAATACAAATTGAAATGATTACGAGATGACATTTTTCATTTAGATAGTCAAATATTAAAAGTTTGAAAAAACAATGCAGAAACAGGCACTCTCATACATTATTAGTAGAAATAAAATTTGGTGCAACTCTAAAAAGGACAATTTAGCTTTATCAAAATTTAAAATGCAGACTCAGACCTCACAATTACAATTCTGAAAATTTCTTCTATGGATATACTAATTCACATTGAAAAGAAAAAGTCACACGTACCAGGATATTCATAGCAGTATTGTTTGTAATAGTAGGAGACTGAAAACAACCCAGATAACTACCAATATAATATAATAAATTACAGTACATCCAAACATGGAAATACTGTGCAACATTAAAAATAATGAGAAAGCTATGTATGTATGATCTGGAATAATCTCTAAGATGTTTGTTAAGCAAAAAACCAAAATAAAAGCTGGATGTGGAATTATGGATTCAGTGTCAGTATTAGAAAAGTATACATGACATATATACTATCTTAGGAAAGATGTATAAAAACTGAAAAGGAATAAGCAAAATTTGATACACACAAACACACACACACACACACACACACACACACACACACAATACTGGAATATTATTTAGTCTTAAGAAGGAAGGAAAGGAAGGAAGGAAATCCTTACAAATGCTACAACATGAATGCACTTTGAGGATATTATGCTAAATGAAGTAAGACAGGCACAAAAAGATAAAGACTGTATAATTCCACATACAGAAGACACTCACAGTAGTCAGAGAGAAAATAAAATGGTGGTTGCCAGGGGTTGGAGTGGTGAGAATGAGGAGTTATTGTTTAATGAGCATAGAGTTTCAGTATTATAAGATGAAATTAAGGCGATAGATGGTGGTGATGGCTGCATAACATTATGAAAATATTTAATATTACTGAACTGTACACTAAAAATAGTTAAGATGGTAAATTTTATGTTATGTCTATTTTAACACAATTAAAAAAACTGGAAGGGAACTAGGTGTCTAAGGACGGGGTGAGAGGGAACTTTTTATAGTATACTTTCTTGCACTTTTGGGTTTTTTATAATTTATATGAATTAACTTTTGTGTTTTAAAGTTTATTCTATCATCTATCTATCTATCTATCTATCATCATCATCATCATCATCTACCTATCATTTCTATCATCTAGCTATCTATCTCTATATGTACACATATATGTATATGTTTGTGTTGTATGATCATAATTACAGTTTTAAAAAAATGTTATCAACAAAAAAGATCAGTCTGAAGTATGCTAAAATGTTAATAGCACTTGTCATTAGTTGATAGGAATACAGGAGCTTCTTTTTGTTTAATTTTTTTTAAATTACATGTACAGTATAACCTCTTTTAGTTGCAATTCTATAAGATTGACAGAAGTATATAGTTGTGTAGTTCCAAAATCAAAATATAAGAAAGTTCCATAATCCCTCATTATTTCCTCATTCCCTTTTATAGACAACCCCTTTCCCCATCTAACTTTTGCCAGTCACTGATCTATGTTCTGTTATAGGTTAATCTTTACCTTCTTTATCTCTGTAAATTCTATATTTTAGGACTAATTTGAAGGGCTCATGAGTTGTTTTTAACATGAAAATAGTTATTTTTTTGTAAAGCAGAAATAACCTTTCAAGAAGGAAGGAGAGGAGAGAGAGACAAAGACAGGTACAGAGACAGACAAAGAGAGAGACCTTTTTCATCATTTGGTAAATGCTATTTGCTAATCTTGTTCCAGGAAAGGCCTATTTGGCTACTTCTAAAGCCAAGTTTACACTGAGTATGAGTTATTTATCAAAAAATCCATTCATCTATGTAAAGACTCTGGGACTTGTGATTTAGAGCATTGTGCTTCCATTAGAGAAATTACACCAGTAGTCTAAGTTTTACACCCATATGCAAGTATGTACTTTCAAAGTTGAAGGAAATTCTTCAGGGGGTGAGTTATAGGAAACCCTCATATTTTTGCACCAATCAATGCATTTTGGTGCACTTACACAGCCATTATTTCAGCAACACAGTGAGGGATGTAAGACATATTGTTCTTCCCATTTGAGAGATGCAAGACCCAAGAAGCTAGTGGCTGAGGTAAATATCATCTCAGTTGCTCTTAACCAGGCATCGCTTTTCAGCTTGTACTGAGACTTTGAAAAGATATTTTATAATATAGAAAAAGTGTGAAGATTCAGACAATGAGGCCTATGTGTATGAAGAGCCGAGAGGAATACAAATGATCAAGATTCACTGAGACTAATACACTGAAACATCAGCAGCGTGGGCAGAATTAATTGCACACCCCCTGTGCTCTTGGCCTGGCACAGGGCATGCTTGGTCCTTGATTAGTCTAATGAGGGCCCCTCTGCTGTGGTTAGAAACCTGCTGTGCTTCCTCGTCTGGAAAGCCAAGCTTTGGGCTCCCAATGTCCTCATGAGTGTCTGTCACACGTGAAGTGCCTTTGCTGTCTGAAAGGAGTTAAATTTGTGCTGTAATTGTTTCTGAATTTTTATTAGACTTTCCATGACATCTGTACAATTTCTGCTTCATAAACTACATCTTTTTAAGTATTTTGCAACATCTTTTGCTTTGTAATCTGAGAGTGTTTACTTGGCACAAGATTGTGAAAAGTTCTACTCTTCCCTAGGACAGAATCTTTGCTTGGGAGTTATCTGAGGAGAAAAGGAAACTTGAAAGATTGTGGTTGTTTTAGTAGCCTTGTGGTACATCCAGAATGTATTTCTCAGGCACAATGCAGTATCATAACCAAAAAAAGAACACAAGGGCCAAAGAACTACAAGTAGAATTACAAAATATTCGATAATGGCATTTAATGCCTGAAGACTTAGAAAAAATAAAGCAACAAAAACCTATTTGGCTAAATGGCACTTCCCTCCACAGCAATTCACATTCTGTGTATGTCATGAAAGTCGACAATGTAAAAAGTATATCTGTACTGTAGAATACATAATGTTCAGTAAATATTTATTAGTTGGTATTTACTGTGTACTGAATAGCAATAGACACAATAGAGATGATGTCTACTCTCACAGAGTTTATATTCCATCAAATATTAATCAAATACTCAAGTAATTACTTAATAACAATTGTGATAAGGGGTATGACACACTGGGGCTGTGAGACCTATATGTTCTTGATGGTTTGGTAGGTCAAAATGATTTAATAAAAGCAATTCGAAATAGCTCTATCTGTAGTGGGCTAGAATGGGGGATTCTAACCAAATCCAGAGGAGACATTCCCAAGGAGACATTTGGCTTGATTGCTATCTGGAGGGTGAGTGGAGGTAGCTTCATGAAGGGAGGTTGGAAACATCTTGGATACAGAGAGCAGCCTATGTGGTGTGAGGGTGAAGGAAGGGCTTGGTGAGTGAAAGAAACTGTGAATAAGCAAGCAGGAATGGAGAAGTGAATGAGGAAAAAGGCAACTTGAGAGGAAGCTAGAGAATTAGGTATTGGTGAGACTTAATTTAAAATAGCCCTCGAAGGCTATGTTAAAATGCTGATTTTGGAATTTTCCCTAAGACCAGTGGAAAACATTCATGGGTTATATGCCATGAACAGGGATGGGTCCAGCAATTATCTCACGGTTCCTAAGGCTATTTAAGAAGTCTCGAATCACGTTGGTAAAATATCCAAGTAAGCCAAGTGATCTTTGTGGCCAGAGCTAGATTAAAGGGAGGGACAATCAGAAAGTTTTGGAAGATGCCCATCAAGAAGAGATGCACAAATATCACTGGGAATATAATGGGATAAGAAACTAATGTTACGAGGAGTCTCTTCATGGAGCGTGCTGTATGTAGCCAGAAAGGGTGAACGCTTGATTCCGCTCCAACATAAGTAAGCGCAGTGACACAAGGTTACTCTGCGTGCTTCACAGCCTGTTAGATAGGTGGTTTCTAGATACCTGCATGTCTTCCACTTGGTTCAATGGGATATGCAAGTTCAGAGTCAAAGGAGACTCTTGTCACTAGCGGTCATCCTTTTCCACCTCCTTCCTCACTATATTCAGACTCTCAACTTAAGAAATTTTAAACACACATCTTAATAATAGCATTCTGAAATGGCACCATGCTGGTCAGCCTGTTCAGGGTATGCACATGTCTCTCCAAAATAAGAGTACATGAGCAGCAGTAAGTCCTTGGCTCCTTGGAGAAGACGGAGAAGAGCAAGAGTAGTCAGATTTTATACTTGAAGAGCCACTCACAATAGGTATGAAACAGTCTGTCATATGCATAAGGATGTTGAAGTTTGGGAAAGTCAAGTTCAGTTTTTAAGGTCATACGCATAGTAGCAGAACTGGGATCAAATTTGGGACCCTCTAAAATGAAATTGAATGCTTTTAGTTCTTGTGTATGTCACAGTAGTGCCAAGGGCCGGTTCTACTCTCCAATCACCATCAAAACCTCACGTTTTTGGAGAGGTCCTCGTACTCTGAGCATCTACCACGAAATCTGGCATTTAGACTTTGTTTTCCATTCTAAACCATCTGTAACTGGAGGCAGCCTGATCATATCATTAACTGCTAACTCCTTGGTGATGGTTGATGGAACTCTAAAAACTATGACATTGAAGAAAGAAATTGAAGAGGGCACAAATAAATAGAAGAATATACTGTATTCATGGATTGGAAGGATTAATATTATCAAAATGACCATCCTACCGAAAGCAGTCTATAGGTTCAGTGCAATTCCTATCAAAGTACCAATGATATTCTTCTCAGAACTAGAACAAATAATCGTAACATTTATATGAAACCACAAAAGACCACAAATAGCCGAAACAATCTTGAAAAAGGAAGAACAAAGTTGGAGGTGTTATACTCTCTGATTTCAAACTATACTACAAAGCTATAATAATCAAACCAGTATGGTACTAGCACAAAAACAGACACATAGATCAATGGAACAGAATAAAGAGCCCAGAAATAAACCCTCACTGATATGGTTAATGGGGACACTGTTACAAGAGGCCCCAGGCCTTGTTGTAGGCAGACAATGAAACGTCCGCACAGAGGAACACACTGGTTTACATTTTGTGTGGCATAAGATGCATATCACTTCAAGAATTATGAAGATGACTAAAAAACTATAAATTATGAGATACAAGAGTAAATATTTATTTAAAATTTAAGAAAATTCCACCAATTACAAAATGTAAACCTCTGACAAAACAACAAACACGGAAACATTCAGAAAAACATATTTAATTAACTATCTGCCTGCTACATCTTTATCATATTGTTTTCTCTACCATTTTTCCACTGAATATTTTTGATTTTCTCTTCCTCTGACAGTGATTTTATATATTTTTTCCTACGGAGAAAATAGATAATTAGTCTGTAACACGAATGATCGAAATTTGCTTTTTATTATTAATAATTAAATGAGCTTCTTTCGACTTCACAACTTATTTTGACAATGTCCTATAAATGTTTAGGATTGTTGAATTTCAGAAAATCTCTATTGTATTTTCTTTCTGTATTAGTTGTTATAGATACACTCACAGTTTATGGTACTATTACAGGTTTGTGCCCTGTAAAAGCATAGGAATTCTAATAAATTTAACTTCCTGCAGATCTCACTGAAAAAGAAAATAAAACACTTGGTACATTTGGTATGTTTATAGTTGCATATACTGAATTATTACATATATTCTTCACAGAATAGAATTTCCATTTTGACTAGATATCGATGAAACTGAAATCTTCTGGTTGCAATTCTACACGTCTGATGCGTGGTAGAATTTTCCACAGACTAGCTGTTGGCTCCATATATTTCCAGATTTGTCCTATCATGGCTCACATTCCACTGGTGGTTGGTGTACTAGGACACATTCATTCACAATACAATCTCTGGCCCTGCTCCTTCCTGCCACAATGCTGTGTGAGTCAGCACAGTGGCTTTTAGCATATTTCTGGAAGTCTTTCCTACTCTAGGACACCTCACAATAACTTTACTATGCACCACACTAAGGGCAAATAAATGTATCTCCAACTCAACTTTCCCTCAGTCTGATTTCAAAATGCCTAGGACCCTTCCAATTCCACCTACACAGAAGGAATGTTTTTAAGAGAAAATCAGAGTGGAAAGAGACCATAGTCTTAATTAATTGTCGTTTAATTGTCTTACCTTGCAAATTTTACATAAATGTGTAAGCATGTGAATACATGGCCAACATTCCTCGCAAGTCTTGGAAAAGGCCATGCAAGGGGGCTCTGCAGTTCAGGTTTCATGGTAGATGCTCAGAGTACGAGGACCTCTCCAAGGCATGTTTTGTTCTTCCGGGCTGATCTATGGTAGGGTAATATTAGCCAATGCATAGAAATATAAAAATTCTTGAAAATTAAAAAAAAAACAACAACTGTATACTACTAATTGTTAAGAGGTTAACAAACTAAGATCAATCTGTATATGTGATAATTTTCCATCTCTGCTTTAAACAGTTTTAAGGGTGAGTGAATCACTTATAAAAGGTTTCCTTATTTAGTTATATATCCTTTTCTATCTCTTACTTAAACTTCATACAAAGCTACAAGGTAAGTGTTATTATCCCTGTATTAAAAATAATGAAACTGAGAATCTTAGGGACTTATGTAGGCTCCTTGTTTGTAAATATTATCATAATTAATGGTCCACCCACAGTCTCTCCAGTAGGGCAAAGCTGCAAAGAGGGCTGTTTATTCTTCTTGAAATCTGTATCAATAGTCCCTTCTGACTATTAGGAACAAAACAAAACAAAACAAATCCCACCTCACTGCTGCCCTCTGCCCCGGTGATTTCTTAGACTTTTGTGACACTGAATCATGCTGATATTCTTTCTTTCTCTTCAAAAAAAATTATTTTTGTATTTGCTTTAATCAGGGGATGAAGAGACTCTCCATTTGATCTTTAATTGTTGGACCTCAGGATTCTGTCCTTGGTCCTCTTCTAACTTTAAACACACTCCTTGGGTGCCCTCATTCATTCCCAAGACTTTAGAAATCATCTATATATTGATATCTCCTAAATTTACACCTCTACTCTAGACTTCTGCTGTGCTCTTCAGCTACCTATTAATATCTTGAAGACAGTCTCTGCAAAATGGAGCATCTATGAGATTTTCCAGACTTATCTCCTATCAGGTTCTTCTTAATCCACTTTACTCCTATTATACGACCTTCTTTAATTTGTTGTAGTTTCTTTCCAATTCAGATCTTTGCATGGCATTCCTTCTTCCTTAAACACTTTTCTACGTCTTCCTCATTCATGTATTCTCTCCGTGTCAGTTTAAATGTAACTTCTACAAGAATACCATCTCTAACCTTTCCCCACTAAGATAAAGTGGGGAGCCATTCCCATGTTTGTTTGTTTGTTTCCTGAATGTCATTCTATCACTTATTATTATTTTTGGCTACAATGGTCAGATATCCAATTACAGAGGCTTAATTTAAACACACAAAAATTTATTCTCCCATGTAAAAGAAGTCAGCAGGAGGCTGTCTGGAGCTGATATGGTGGTTCTACAAAGTCAGTAGCATTCTAACCTTCTAGTACTCTCAAGATTATTTAGGAGTCCAGGATTGCTGTGGTAGCTCCAGCTGTTTCATTATCCTTCTAAGGAAGGAACAAAAGCTAAAAGGACCCTTTTTCTCGCTGAGCCATCTTCTTTTAAGGTACTCTCCTGGAAATATCACTGAACTCTTATTCTTGTACCTCTCTGGCCAGAATTTAATCACATAGCCACATCTAGTTACAGAGGAGACTGGGGTATTTTGTCCTTTAATTGGGTACAATTAAAGGGTTCTGTCTCTAATGAAAATTGAGAAATGTTATGCTGGGGTAGGCAAATGGCAGTCTGCCACACCTTTCTGTATACTTACCATGCTGTCTTTTTAAATTATCTGTTTAATTGTATGAATCTCCCACTAGGTTGAAAGCTCCAAAGAAGGGAATGTGTCTTATTCTTTTTCTATTCACAACACCTGGCACAGTGGCTGCAACTAATAGGTCTTTAATAACAATTTAGTAAGTAGAGGAATTAGTTGTTGTGAGAAAAGTATTATTGCTATTAAGTTAATTATATTCTATAAGGCTCTAGGAAGAAAGAAATCCTCTACTTTGTAAAAAGCAGAAAGAGGAGGAAGGGCACAAATGGCCACACAATTACGAAATCATGTCGAATTAGATCTTGGTTTATAAAAGCAGGACATGCTGGGGAAAAAAAAAAAAACTTTTGTTGGGTGAGCTCAATAAAAGGGAAATGAATCTTCAAACATATGTTAACTCACATCTATTTATGGTAAAGACAAAAAGTAAGTACATGGATGATATATTATGTACATTCTTGATTGTTATCTCTGTTTTAAAATGTTAGCATTTTATTGTAAGATAACATTATACTCTCTTTTGCTATTCTATATAGTTTTAAATATTTTGTTGTGCTAATAGTTTGGGACTATAAATTCTGAGAACTTTTATAAATCATTTATTTATATCATTTATTTCTTCTCTTTTGACAATATGTAGCTAATGCTCTGGTCAAAAACAAAGAATAATAAAATTTCTATCCTGTGGCTTTATGAAAGAGCAAATTCAGAAGGCTTGAACTCAGTTGCTCCAGCAAGAACCATCGACTTCGTGATCCTGTCCCTACTAAGCTAGCTTCACGAAACTGAGACGCCATGCCATGACTTTAAACTATGATCATAAAAACCAACTTTTAATATCCTCTGAGATTACTGCAGACTCCAAAAATACATATTTACATGTTGACTTAATCCATTGGATGTTAGCTCCTTTCACCAACATAACTTTCCTTGCAATTTAAAGGCCTCTTAATAGTTCTCTTAAAAAAAAAAAAAAAAAGCTTGGATGTTGAAAGTGAGTGCTCCTGTGACAGTTTTAAACTCTTTATTTCAGAATGCATTCTGCCCATGATGAACTGGAAGAAACAAATTTACTAATTATTTCCTGAAAGGCATATTTTTTTCAGGTAGACTCTAAATACCTTAAAATTAAGGATGATGTTTCATGATTTTATGTAGCCGGACAATGTTGACTACATAGTCAATGTCCAATTACCACTTGTGTTTTGAAAGAATAGTTGGAAAATGAGAATTATGAGGAAATGTAGCGTGTAGTGAACATTTGAGCATTTCTCTTCATATATTTGAAAGTGATATACAATCTGCCCTTTCATATCTTTCACCAATTGTTTAAACAGCACTTCTGAAGTCTCCCCTCCCCAGCTCTCAGTGTTGTACTTGGACAGTCTTGATTCACGCGGGAGTAAGGCACTGCCACTGCCCTTTCCGGAGTCGCGGTTCATTGACGAGACCGGGTTCTGCTTCTAAAGCCCTGATTTTTCCTGCTAATCATAGTCTCTCTCCTCAGCGTCTCTTATACACACACACACACACATGTGCGCACACACACACACACACACCCCCTTTGTCTTGCTTTCATTTGAACAGGCACATATTCCACACCTTATCTGGAAGACCATTAACACTTTGCTGAATTCATTGAATTTCTCTACTCTCTTGATGATTTTTATGATCACGTAAGTCCACTGTAGGAACTATGAAAATATAGAAAACCACAAAGATTAAAATAAAACCACCTATGGAGACATCGCCAAGAGAGGGGAAATCTCTTCTGCTAAGAATTTTTTAAATGTTTCTTCCGCTCTTCGTCCCTTCTTCCTTTCTCTCCTTTTTTTGCCCTCCCCTTCCTTTTCCTTTCCTTTCTCCCTCCTCACTATTTTTGGTAAAACATTTATTTATATGATTTGCCCTTTTAAAACAGGGATGTCCTATCAAGTCATTATTGTTTTATAAGACCTTTTTATATATCAAAGATATAAACTTATATTTATGGCAAATATTACCCCCTTCTCTTTGACCTTTAATTTTATAATTTATTTTAATGTAAACTTTAAAAACTTTTAATCATCTTTTTACTTAAAAATTATCTTTATATTTATGCTTAGAAAGACTTTTTCTATTCAAGATCAGATAAATAATTGCATAGTTTTCTATAGTTTCTTTTATCTTTTAAATTGTTAGATTAAATCAATTTCCCCACCACTGTCTAGAGGAAACAACTGAGTCAGCTTTCTTTATAGAATAGTTTGTATTTTCTAGAATTTTATATAAATGAGTTATGTAGTATGTACTCTTTTTTGTGGGGGGGGGTCTGGCTTCTTTCACTCAGCATAATTATTTTTGTATCATCCATGTTGTAGCGCACATCAGTTCATTCCTTTTTATTACTGAGTAGTATTTTATTTACATGTACGTGGCATAATTTATTTATCCATTCACCTATTGTTGGACATTTGGGCTGTTTCCAATTTTTGGCTATTACAAATCAACCTTATGATGTCTGTTATGATACATTTATGTACAAGTCTTTGTATGGACATATGCTTTCATTTTCCCCGAGTAAATACTTAGGAGCGGAATGACTGGGAGATGTATGTTCAACTTATCAAGAAGGTTGCCAGAGTGGTTGCATCATTTTTTATTCCTGTCAGTAGTGTATGAGAATTCCAGTTCCTCTATATTCTAACACTTGATATAGTCAGATTTTTAAATTTCAGACATTCTAATAATTATTTAGGAGAATCACATTTTGGTTTTACTTTTCACTTTCCTAATCACTAGTACTGTCTGACATATTTTTATGTGTTTTTGGTTATCTATATATTTTGATGAAGTGTATATGTTCGAATACTTGCCTATTTTTTATTGGGCTGTTTTTTCTTTTTATTATTATAACAATTATTACTTTATTATTATAATAAATTATCACAATTATTAAATAATATAACTGTAACATTATTATAGCTTTATAATTATAAATTATTGTAGTTTTATTATACATAAAATTATTTTAAATTTAAAATCATTTTATTTAGTTGTTTATTTTCTTGTTATTTTATTTTAATTATAAATAAAATTAGTACAATTTTATTGTTATAATTATTATTAATGTTTGGTAGTTTGAACTTTTGAAGCTATTTCATTGATTTATTTTGTGCTATATCATGCTGTTTTAGTTTTTGCAGCTTTATATTATTTTTTTCATAGATAATATAAGTTTTTATTATTTTTAATTGCCATTTTGATGGGAAGGAGGTAGTCTAGTTTATTCTCATTTGTTCATTTCGGAAATTTGTAAAATTTTAAGAAACACATTTTTTTAAAAAGATCAGAATTGAGTTATACTTTTTATGATTTAGGAAAAAATAAAATATTTACTTAAGTAATATGTTTAAAATAATTTACTTAAACACTTAAAATATTAAATATTTCTGCCCATTAAAATAGCTCATTTCTTTATTCTTTAAATATTTTGGATTCGTTTAGTTTCCTGCCCATTTCCTATTAAGTTAGAAATGTTGCTTCTTTAAGGCTTTAGGACTTTCCATTGACTTGTCCAACATCAGCCAACGAAAATCACACAATTATAGAGACTGAAGCTGGAAGTTCCTGTAGACAATCTTGTTCAATATTCATACCAGTCTATGAGAAAATAAAGCTAAAGAGCCGAATCACTTCCTTAATATCTACAGTATATTAATAGCAGTCTCAGGAGTGGTCCCTGACTATTATTTTAGTGTCTATTCTATTACATTACTATTTATCTCTCCTTATTTCTTACTATTCTTCCAAATAGACCTCTCTATTGGTAAGGCTGGTATCCTTGACATGCATTGCCTATCTCAAGTTCACTGTAGTAAAAATAGTACTTTCTCACAAGTACATATGAGGAAGATCTATTTGCCCACTGTTGGAGTAGCAAGATATGGTAGCACATAGAAATGTAAAGAGGATGGATATGAATTATGGGCTTCCTGGCCTGGGTAGTTTAGGAATGGGGACCCCTCAGATGGAGAGATAGAAACCTTAAGGTACACACAGAAGCTGGTCTTGCTGTAGGGTAGAATTAAAAGATGTACATTGGGTTACTTTATTATCTTGTGAAAGATTTTTGGAGAAATTTAAGCAATAACAGAGAGGAGAGTGCAGGATTTCCTAAATGACTAGACCTTACTTATTTAGTAGAGTGGATCTTAACTTTTTATGGGTCAAAGCACCCTTAGAGAATCTGATTTAAAAACTTCAATCCTCTTTCCATGACAAGGCACAAATATCTCATACAATCTCTAAGTTTATGGATCTTTTGAAACTCATCTACGAGTTTCACAAGCGCTGCCACAAGCCCTCCCAGGGTTTCATAAACTCCTAGTTCAGAATTCCTGGAGAAGAAGTAAGTCATCTTTCAACTCTTACAGCATTACCAAGTAAGGAAAGAGAGAAGAAATGAATTGCGTGTATGCATGGGTGAATGTGGGGATGGGAGTCTAACCTGAGATATGCTAATCAATATTAAATGTTTTCTCTAAAAAACTGAGTTACATTTCCTAGCATCAAAAGAAAACTTTCTTTTAGATTCCTGGAAACAAAGCCCAGGGATGTCAATATACTAATAGTGGACATGAGACCAAGAAAGGGGAGGCGGAAATTGAGACAGTAAGAGGTTAAACATTCTCTTTGAACACAAACAACACTGATTCAATAAATATTTACTGAGCATCTGCTATGGGAAAGGCACAGTGATGAGTGGTGGGGACAAAGAGCTTATCTAAATAGACATGGTCACTGCCTTCAAAGAATCAATACATAATAAAATCTAAGAGGCTCTAATGGTTATATATTATAACATATTGTTACATTAGTTATACTAATATATAGCATAATAATACATAATCTAAAACAGTTATTAGTGTTTATTTTAAAGATGAGAAAACACTGGCATGAAGAATATAGTCTTATACCCAGGATTAGAATCCAAGTCTCCATATCAGACTTAAAATGTGTCAGCCCAGTGTTAAATGTTGTTTGAGCAAACTTTCAGTCTATTAGAGAAATTTTATATCTTCATTAACTAAATGTTAATGGGCGTTCATCCACATTTCTATCTTTCTAATCAGATATGGGGCTTTGTTAGTTGTCAACTAATAAAGATAAGTCATCACTTATTTAGGTAAGAAAGGAAGAATTCTGTCCAAATTTACCCAACAGGAATTATAAACTTAAGAGAAAGGACGTGTACTCAGCTCATAATTCCAGAAAACAAAGACCTTCAACACTTTGGAGCTTTGGAAAGACAGAAGGAGAATGTTTGGATCTAATGATTCAAAGTTCAAGTAAAAAACGTATTCTGTTGCATTCTTATAATTTATTATTCTCTGTTTGTTTATGGCAGTGTTTACTTTCTGTGTCTGCTGCAACCACACAGCAGGATTGGGAAAGAAGATAGGATGGTGCTCAGGGACCACTTAGAGTACATTTTGAAATGTACAGCAAGATATGGTAGCACATAGAAATGTAAAGAGGATGGATATGAATTATGGGTTTCCCCCAAGAAAAGGAAGAGATCCAGGAGAGCTACTGCCCATGCCCTCCATTCTTCTCTCATGAAATACTTCATCCCATTTCCTCCAAACCCTGGAGGAAGGAGATTTGCTCATTCGAGTCCGCTCCTACAAAAAAGGGAGGATACCTGCTGATAGTATTCATTTTGAAATCACATACGCATCTTGATAGCTGCAACCCTGTCACTGAAAGAAGTCAGATCATGGGAAGGCAGGGAATCAAAAAGGAGATGGCTAACATGAGCCAAAATGAGCCCAGAAGCCTCAGTGGAGCTTGCGACCAGCAGCCTTCCATGGAGTCAGTTCAGGGGTCAGGAAAGATCACTAATTAAGGTTTCACATGAGACCAGCAGCTGGACACCTCCAGGGCTTACGTGTCTACCCCTTGCTACCTGCAAATGTTGCCTGTTTCACATACAAAGAGCACTTTACTCATATTTTACTCATGTTACCACTTCAAATACATCATTTGGAAAATCTAGGAACTCTCATTCTTATCATATTTTTGAATACCCCATCCTACTCTTCATTTCTAGCCCTGGTTATAGAAATATTCCATGAAGTTTTAGAAATAATTGCAAGAAGACATAAAAAATGATAAGAAACTTTCCTTTATGTGTACTGTGTGTTTAATACCTCAAATACTCCTTATGGTGTACCAGTTCTCCTATTTGTTCTTTTTCTAATCCATACAAAAAGTTCTTTATTATAAACGTGGAAGTTCTGATATTAGAATCTAGAGGATAGATTTTTTAGAAAATTTAGTCATATGTTCAATGATTTTCCATAAAGACATTATTAAGCGGCCAATGAGAAATTTGCATATTTACGTGGTCTGCCAAGCTGTGTCCTCTCCCTACGGATGCAGTCATTAAAAGTTGAAGCATAGAAGTAAATCAGTGGGATTCTGATTCACAATATATCTTTAAAATACCTGGAGACATGAACCAAGGTATTTTGATATCTTTAAATATCATCAATATAAAAGGTGAACTCAGGAAGCCAATGGCTATTTTTCAACTGGTTTGCAGGAGGCAGTCCCGCTTAGGAGGGTAATTCAGAGCAGAGGAAGCCAATATCTTTGATGCTTACCTCATTTGCTCACTAACTCATTTATCCTACACAGAGTTATTTAATACCTACTAAGTGCACTCTGCTAGGAAACAAAGACACATAAGATTTGAACCTTGCCCTAAAAGTCTGGTGGCTTTTTGAACCGTTATTTTTCCCTTCCCAATCCCCCAAATTAATCATCTTTGGAAAATGGAATAATGAAGTATATGAACTCAATTTGTTTGAAATGTGATTTTTAAAATTGTTTTAAAAACTAAAGGAATGCATATTTCTTTAAAAGCTATGGTATAGATAGTGGTTGTGTCAGTCTAGATTAACACAGAAACCTATTTCACCTATCATATGGCCAAAATCTATACATACACTACATTATACCAGAATGTATTTATATTATAATTAGAATTTCAGAACATTATAAACTTTAATGAGCTAAAAGTATTTGTTTGTTCTCTGAAAATAAATGTAATTCATTGTGATTTTGGAGTATACAAAGAAAACAGAAAAAATCATTCATCACGAACAATGCAGAAAAATCTCTTAGTGTTTTGTCTGAAAATTAGCTCTAAGGTATTTGAGGAAGATTTCATTATAGTGAAATGAAAAGACAAAGGCAAATATTTGAGTAGACCCTAAAGTAAGTTTGAAAGAGTAATTACATTGGTTTCTTTGTGCCACCTTAAAATATTTCTAGGGACATCCAGACACTTACCTTTGCTCATGACAAACTTTATTTTATGTTCAAGAGAGGAAAGACAAGATGAAACAGACCAGAAAATGATGTGATAAGAGGTTTTCCTG
The DNA here is from genome assembly GCF_902729225.1 of Pteropus medius. Classification (NCBI taxonomy): domain Eukaryota; kingdom Metazoa; phylum Chordata; class Mammalia; order Chiroptera; family Pteropodidae; genus Pteropus; species Pteropus medius. The sequence continues at coordinate 605,640 of NW_024351735.1, forward strand.
AAATAATCAGAAAATAGATGGAAGTGAGATAAATAAACCAACAAATAAAAACACCAGAAGGGGCTTCGAGAAGATATTTAGATAAATATGAGAAGAGAATTGATTCTTGGAGTAGGATTAACTGCAGTGATAATAAAAAAGAAAAAGAGAAGTAGTTACAAGACCACTCAAATAAACCTCCTGAACGAATTGGTAAAAGATGAGATGACAGGATATCAATTCAGTTACCAGGTGGCATCTCAGATGTCAAACAACTTGGTAAAAGGCTGATGAGAGGAAGAAGAGCACATACAAATGCAGCCCTCAGCTTAAGTGTGACCCTAAAAAAACGCCATATGTATATCTGTGAAAATGTCCGTGGACTCTCTTTGAAAAGGCCTTCCTATATTCATGCTTATTGAGTTTCGAGTTTCTGTGTTCCTTGAGAAAGCTTTGTAGTCATGACCATTTCAGACTCATTAATTTCACCTATCACCCTCATCACACTCAGCATGAAATTTTGCAAATTCTGTTTCATCTAACTTTCCGTAATTTATCTAATGCAGAACATTGAAACTATTTCTTGCCTATTAAAAATTTTGCTGCAGATTTTTGTGATTTAAAAATATATGGAAAAGCAACAAGTACATCAAACTAGAGAGGACTTCAGTTGCATGAATTTACCATAGTTTCATTGCTATATCAGGTGCTAATGAAGAGAGCTCAGGAATCTGGGCTGCCCTAACCAATTTGTTAAATGAGGTGCATGTGAATTGACATCAAACTCTATTCATATACATTGAAAAAATTTGGCACGTGGGGATCATATTCAAGACTCTGCATTGTTCCTATCCTTAATGAGCTTATCATCAAAATAGGGACCTCCAGAAAGAGAGATAAGCACGTGCAAAATAACACTGAATTACAGATCAGTCATTTATTTGAAGGGGAAAAGGACTGTCATGGTTTACGTTAATCAATTGGAGAATAGATTGAGCTAAATATGAATTATTTTCCAGAGACAACTCCTGACATTTGCTTAAAAGAAGAGATGCCTTTTGAAGAATTGTCCTATTTCCATTTAAGGGCTCCCATAAGCTGGCTACCTCTATAGCTATCCATCTGCATATTATATGCATGCTTGTGTCTACTCAAAGTATTTCTGAACACACACAAAATAAATGTTAACAGTGCTTTCTTCAGGACAGCAGAATCAAAAGGAAAGAATAAAGAGTAAGATGAGGAGAGAGATTTTAGTTTTTCGTATCATATATATACTTCCGTACTGTTTGAGTTTGCCATGTAAATACGTTACTTTTAATTTAATCATTAACTTAAATGTAAAAACACTCATATATCGTGCTGTTGTGCAAACATGAAATATTTGGGTCTCCAGATTTCTTTGAGAAAGCACTTCACTTACCCATATAGGAACAGTTAGGGTACTCACTCATAGTGTCCAATGGCTTTAAGTAGTAACTATGGCAGTCTGGATTTTCCTCATGCTCTTGGAACTTTAAAGCCATTGAAACAGGACACCTATGGGGCCACCACTCACAGTCCCTGTGGATCAGTTTGCATGGCTAGCTTTCAATCTATGAGAATCAAGCTTTTCTTCTACAGGCGCTTCCAGCCAATGGGAAGGAAGGATATAACCTAACTATTCCCTCAAAGCTTAAAGCACTTGTACCACCCCAGAGCAAGGAAAGCATTTATACCTATAACTAAATGGATATTTTTTGCCTTTGCCATCAATTTCCCTTTTCAGCATAGTTGGGATGTTGATGGCTATAGACTTTCATTAATATGGATGACAGCAGAGTTAATGTCTATGTCACCAGCAGAAGAAATAACAGAGAGGCCAAGTCTTAGTCCTGGCCAATTAAATACATGGCTACTAGAATACTGACATTTTTGTGAGCTAGTCGCTTGTAAATGAAATCAAGGTGTCGCTTGGCAGACCTCTAGCTGAAAGAGTCTCAGAGAGCTCCTTCTTCTAGATAAGCAGGTGTTACCCTTTTTTAAGGAGCTGAATCAATCATCTAATAAATTTAAGTGTCTACTAAATTAATGTCTCATAAAATAAACTAAATGGCATTGACATTTTGAATTGTCAAATGGAATCTGTGGAGTTTTTCTACAAAGCTAAGATATGGTTTTTTACTAATATAGTTTCAAAGTGCAAACAACTGTGTTGCCTTTATGTGAGAGAAGCACACAAAACACTGCCACTTCCAAACCCAGATGGGTTCGGTTAAAATGGAAGTAATTCCATCTGCACAAGTTCCACCTCCCTATAGTTTGAGGAGGAGACCCGACAAACACATTTTCAAGTTCCATTAGTAATTCTGATGTGTTTTCAGGGTTTAGATACAAAGCTATGTTGCACTGAAAAATTCCTAGACATTACAGTGGCCTTCCTATTAAGGTCACCACTCTTAGGCAGTATCTACATGAAAAGACTAAGCAGTTTTGAGCCACAGTTTCATATGCTGCAGATTTCCTCGAATGGAGTCCTTTCAGCTAAGATTGTTTTTTTTAAAGTACATTTTATAAGACCTGATGACATCAGAAAAGTTAATTTGGAAAAATGTGACATGTGATGTAGCAAAAGATGACTGCTAAGCTTTTCACAAACAACTTATATTCACATAATTAGAGCCTAAACGAATTTTCTAATAAAGTAGAAATCTGTATATCTTTGGCAAGCAAATATTTAATGGGATGGTTAAAGATTTCTCATAAAAGCCTCTGATTCATTATGATTAAGCATCAAGTAATAAAAACAGATTCACCACTACCATCTCCCCTTTTCTTCTGGCTGACACAAGCTGGCAAGGTTATTGCCCTGCAAATCCGTCTTTTAGGTCAGTAAGGCTGTGCGTATGTCATGACTAAGTGGACGTTAAACGTTTCTAAAGTTCATAGCAGGAAAGACCATTAGGAAATGCATAAACACAGAGTACTCTTTAATTTCTATTATGAAAGGCAAATATTTGCTGCTAGTCTATGTAAGATTTTATACTAGGTTTCTAAATCTGAAGATGTGAAAAATATTGACTAATCCTGATCCTGAATTTCATATATAATTAGAAAATTCAATATGATATTATTTTCTAGTAAACATTAATGACCACAAAGAAAGTTTAACAAGGTGGATTAAATATGTAAAGTAAAAGCTGATGATAAATTAAATCAAATACTAATCACATATTTTTCTTTGAGACATTTTCTGAGGGTTTTATCTGGAAGATATATTTACAGACAGCCAAAACAAGCTGTCAAAATATTTTTAAAGTCCTGTGATTGACTCTTCACCATAATGCAGTCTAAATGGTTCACTGAATTTTTCTCTTCAGAACAGATCATTTTGGCATTGTAAAACCATCACGTTTATTTGTGACCTCAAAATGGGGGGGGGCGGGACCCAGAAACCCTTTCAGAAAACAACTTATTTTTCTTATTCTTAAAGGTCTCATTGCCATCAGTTAGTATTCATTAATCATTCAAGCCTATGCCGTGTAACTGAAAGGCCTCCTGTCTGAATCTAAGCCTCTCCATGGCTGAAGTTCCCAGTGGTAGCACCTCATTTATTCTGCGTTGTTAGAGGATTAAGTGACGCGTGTCAGTCAATTTTCTAGAAAACATATATTTGTTTTTTAAAAAGATAAACCTACTTTTATGTAACCATATTTAAGTAAAATCTTTCTGACATGTGCCAATATTTACCTGCATTCTTATATATGGTACAAGGAAACACAAGCTAAACATCTAAGGCCATTAGGAACATCGGTAATTTAACATTATCAAGAAGATGCTAGGAGGTGGGAGTGGCATTTTCTGGGGAGGCAACAGAGCATCGGCATCAAAAGTCTAGATAGCTTGTGGACCAGGCTCTGCCACTTCTCAGCTGTACAAACTTGATCAGCTACTTTCACTTTCTGCACATTAGCTTCCTTGTTAAAAGGAGTGACAACAATGCCAAACTTATTGCATTGTTGTAAAGATGAAAGGATTGCAAAAGACAGACCGGTGCCTCGCACAGCATAAACAGTCAACGAATCTCAGCTCTTGTGATTATTAGTCTTGCTTTTATTTTTAATGTCTGAAATTCAACCTGTTGTATTCTCTGAAACCAGGCATGTTTATTAAAATGTCATATAATAGAGCATGAGCTTTCTTACACATATTTTGGCTGCTTTGAAGAAGTTTTACTTTGAGATTTATTGTTATTGTCATTATTATTATTATTATTATTATTAGGGTAAGAATAAGTAACATGAAACCTACCCACCTAACATTTTTTTTAGTGTACAATCCAGTATTGTTAGCTATGGGTGCGGTATTGTGCAGAAAAATCTCCAGAAGTTATTTATCTTGCACAACTTTATCTCACTGAATAGCTGCTCCACATTTTCTCCTCCCCACACCCTCTGCAACCACCATTCTACTCTGTTTCTATGAGTTTGACTACTTTAGATACCTCATAAAATGGAATCATACAGTATTTGTCCATCTGTGAATTGGCTTGTTTCTCTTGGCGTAATGTCTTCAAGGTTCATCCGTGTTGTCACATATAGCAGGATTTCCTTCTTTTTAAGGGCTGAATAACCTTCCATTGTATGTATATACTGTATTTTCTTTATCCACTCACCTGTTGATGGATATTTAGGTTGCGTCCATATCTTGGCTATTGAAAATAATGCTACAATGAACACAGGAGTACAAATATTTCTTTAAGAATCTGATTGTAATACTTTTAAGTAAATACTCAGAAGTGGAATTGCTGGGTCATATAATTCTATTTTTAACTTTTTTTTGAGGAACCTCCATACTGTTTTCCACAGTGGCTGCACTAATTTACATTCTTACCCACTATTGTACATTCCCACCAACAGGGCATAAGTGTGCCAATTTCTCTTCATCCTGGCCAGCACTTGTCTTTCATTTTTTCTTGCATAATAGCCATCCTAACAGGTATAAGGTCATATCTCATTGTGGTTTTCATTTGCGTTTACCTGATGATCACTGATGTTGATCATCTTTTCATGTACCCCTTTGGTCATTAGTATGTCTTTGTAGAAATTTCTATTAAAGTCCTTTGCCCATTTTTAAATCTGGTTATTTGTTGTTGTTGTTTTGTCTGTTTGTTTTGCTACTGAGTTGTAGGAGTTCCTTTCTTATTTTGCTTGTTAACTCCTTATCATTGTATGGTTTGCAATATTTTCTTCCATTATGTTAATTTAGAGATTTTTTGACTCTGCACCAGATCGTACAAATTTCTGGTTACCTAATCCATTAAAAAAAATCTATATATGAACATGAATTCAAGTAACTTAGAGATGGACCAGACTGAAACAAACTTAGATATTACTAATAAAAAAAAAAAGGGAGAGAATCATGAGAAAACAAATGGCATTAAAATTGCAAAGCAAATGATCACATAGTATGCATTACTTTTTAAAGCATTTTGATATTAAATATTTTAAAATTGATATACTAATTATTTTTATACATTCATTCAAATAGGGCCTTATTTTACATAGTATATAAATTAGTTGTATTACATAAATTACTATAGATGAAATGGCACTTTTCAAAAAATATTTTATTATAGTTTATTCATTAATTCAGAAATATTTCTATATTTGTACTATAGAAGTCACAAGATTACTTTACAAATGTCTCTGCCTTTCTTTTATTTATTTTTTAATATTGCAATCTGGTTTGGTTTAAAAACTGAGATTATAACACCTTTATCACCAACTAAGAAATGACACAGACAGTAAAAGAAATCAGCGAACTCACCCTGCCCAGCCCTGTGTGGTTGGGCAACCAGGCAGGAGTTAAGGCAGCTCTAATTGCGTTGCTACTCTGGATTTTATCCGCAGACCTCACAACCCACAGGATATGTATAAACTCAAACCTGCCTCCAAAATATGAGTTTGAAATCCTGATGGCCAAAGACACATTCCTATGACATTACACTCCTACGTATAATTGGTGGATGACATAACATGGGTTTCACCTGTGAGCTGACCTACGTATCACTTTTCCTGAGTGAATAACTCATCTCTCCTTTCTGCCAAATGATGCTAGTTCTCCATCTGCCCGCTAAATAAACAGGCTTATAAAGTACCTTAATTCTTAGGAAAGAAACAAGTTCTAGAAATGCATAGTGGAGTAGAACCCTCTTAAACATGACTCATTATTAAAGATTTGCTAAGAATTCAGGTTTCTTCATGCCTCCTGGAACAAAACAAATATATATAGTGGAAGCCGGGTGTAAGACAGGAAGTCTATACATCTAGACACATTAGATTTTGGAGATACATGTAAAATTGTAGCCACACTGAGATAAATGATCTGAGTTGAATTTATTATGTTTTGGTATTGTCCAGGGTTTGGCAAACTTTTCCTGTAAAGGGCCAAACAGTCAATATTATGGGCTTTGCAGCCATATGGTTTCTGTTGCAACTACTCAACTAGGCTATTATAGTGTAAAAGCAGCCATAGACCATTTGTAAATGAATGAGCATGGCTCTGTCCCAATAAGACTTTCTTTATAAAACCAGGCAGCAGGTCAAATTTGGCCTATTGGCTCTAGCTTGCTGATCCCCATTACAGTTGGTGAAGAACAGGGTAGATGCTCTAAGAGATTGACTTTGAACCCCAGCTACGATGTTTTTTCTCTGAATGACCTAGGAAAGTTCTTAAACCTCTCTGAGCCTCTCATTCTGTATGATGAGGAGACAATACCCAGTTCAGGGGCTTGTGGTGAGAATTATACGAGACAATGAATGCAAAATGCTGAGTTTTTAGGCTGGCACATCCAGGCAACTTATCTGGTATACATAAGTTCCTTTAAATAATTCCATTCCTGCTTCCTTAGGATTTCCTTTACCAGAAGGAAATATATCTCAGCACCAATTTTATAGTACTGTAGCCAAACCCAAATCAAGTCTGGTTACCAAAGAAATGGCACTCTTATAAGTAAGTCATAAAGAGATGAAGCACAGAAAGTAGCTTTTTTCCCCCTCCAGGATTTGGCGGATATTTCACGGTTCTAATACTTTTCAATTTCAGAATGGTTGAATTGAACCAGAATAACCCCTGTCATTAAGCCTGCCCAAGCAGACAACAGCCCAAGGTAGGACAAAAGGTGTGTGTGTGTGTGTGTGTGTGTGTGTGTGTGCGCGCGCACGCACGCACGCGCATGTGCACATGTGTGTCCGCATGTGTGCATACATATGTATTGTTTTAATTGTCACACATTATGAAATAATATGGCACGCGTATTTTATTAAATGCCAATTAATCTACTAGCACTGTGCACAGTGCTACATTTTCTAATTTTCTGTTGCTCACATATCTAGTTCTATGGCAGAAGTCCTAGAACTATCTCCCTCTAACCTCCCAGCAACAGAGAGAAAGGAGAAAATCGACTTTTTTTGAAATCATTCCTGCCTGATGTATAAAGCTGCCACCTCAAATCTCACCAAGCAAATTTTTAAGTAACATGGCCCTTCTTAAGATTATAATCTATTTTAAAACTTAGAAATCATAAACAAAACCTTTCAGATCTAGACTATTTTTTTTATTTCCATGCTTACAAATGGTATTTCATTCAACTTCCAATGACCAAATGAGAATGAAAGTAGAACAACTCCAGAGTCAAACTGCCTGGGTTCGAATCTCCCTCCTGGCTATGACAAGGGGAAAATTACTCATTTCATCTGGGAAATGCCCATTTCAGAGATTATTTGAAAGATTAAATTTGATAATGTATGTAAAACTCTCAGCACAGTGTCAAACACATGAAAAGTCCTCACTAAATGTCGGTTATCGTAATTGTTATCCCATTTAAGAGACATAAACAACAAAACACTAAGAGTTGTGTGACTTTCTGGATGTTTGCCTGGCAAGGTGCTGATGGGGCCAAAACTAGTAGTACTTGGTCTTCCATACCACATGCTGACTTCTTTTATATGTGGTCTGTCCAATTTCATTAGCTTTTTAAGTCTACTTTACCATATTTCAAGTATTTAATTGATAAATATGCTTATTCTCAGCTTCTAACTCTATGAAGGTAAAAGGGAGGGGTAAATAAAGCCAGAGAGGTAAGGTGAGTGCTTGGGGCTTAGGGACGCAGGAGAGGAAATGATGAATTAAGTTTTGTGGTTACTATCAGAATACTGTTTGAATTGTCTCTGTCCTTTTTATTAAGAGTACGCATCCGGGATGCATGTTCAACTTTCTTTTTGCTTTCAAACTTGACAAATCCAGGTGGACTGCTTAGGGCTGGAGAACCAGAGCACATGGAAATAATTGCAAGGGGTAAAAAAGGCCTCTATTCTTCTCTTTGAAACACAATGACTCTACGAAATGACAGTTATCTGGCTGCCACCTCTCTATGCCATTCACTCAAATTGGCTGTGGATTCAACTATTTCATCTACTTTGTCAGGGACATAACCCTATCTTGTTTCTCCCTTCTTTGGTGTATCTGAGGACCATACTCTCCCTGAAACTCCTTTGACAAGGCTGAGCTCTCAAGGGCTCACTAGAGACTTGAAGTCAGATGAAGCAACTGGTGTGACATGCTTAATGCTCAAGATGTTAACAAGCTTAAACATGAGCATCCTCTGAAGTGTGGAGTGGGCACTGAGGCATGTTTGTACTTATCAAAGTATAATTCCACCAGGTGATAAAAATTTCACTGAAGAATAATGGCAACTTTATATTTATAAAATGCCTCCACATTTAAGGATGTAAAGATGTCTTATAAAATATCACTCTTTTTGCTATTTTATTGAAGTTTGGGGCTTGCTGAGAATGAAATTTTCCCAAGGTCTCATAAAATCGGTACCAGACTTCAAAAGAGAATCCAAGTTTTCTGAAAAAAAAAAAAAAATCCAGTGAAACCCACCTGACTGCTTGATTTTCCACTATCCTCTTTGTGTCTACATAAATGCTTCAATAGCTAGCTTTCATGATGAGCATGAATGCCTCGCATTTATCAAATACATTTTATAGTTGTAGAATATTATATGATTGTATGACATATACCAACTTAAGACTGCAGAGCTGCCCATGTCAGCCAAAATGAAGAATTTAGACAAAATTATATGAAGGAGAAGGGCACCATGCTACCATATTTCCACACATTTTCAACAAAAAATGAGAAAGACAAGATGGTTAATGTCCAAAGGCGGCAACCCAGAAGGGACCAACTCCACGTAACTGGATCCGTGGAAAAGCTTTATTAACTCTTTCAAGTGTACTCGCCCCCGACATCTTCCATACCCTTACCCTCCATTATACTCTCCTCTCCTCCCTCCTTCCTTGGAAAATAGACTTCACCTTACAGTAACCGTGTTAAAGGGACAGGAAAAGTAGAAGTAATCCTAACGATGTGTTCTACTTGTCTTAAATTTCAAATGAGATATTTGATGCCTTAATGCAAACAGTGAGTAATTTGTATGTGTTGGGACCCTATTAGGAACAAATTAGGCTATATGTTAAAAAGCAGCAATAAAGCATAGTCCTGAGAGCCAGGAGATAAGAGCTCTAAATTTGGTCATACTGATAACTAGATCTGTGACACCAGTTAAGGCATTTCAATCTCCTTTCCTAAGTTGTCTTCTTTCTGAGATGATGAATGGCCTAGGTGATGTCTACAGAGCTTTCCACCTCTGATTGTCATAGAAAAAAAATATATATATAAATATAAATATTATATATACTTATATATATAAATATATTTCTATATTTTTCTATATTTTTCTATATTTTCTATTTTTATATATTTTATAAATATATATGTATATATATATGTGTGTCTATAGATATATATACATATATATATATGTATAAATTTATATATTTCACAGGTTGCACAGATATGCGAGCCAGGCCCTTAATACTGCCATGTTATAGCTAATATGTTTTGATAGCCTAGGCTGCCCTTTCTTTACTGTTTCAACTATGTTTTTATTTATTTATTTATTTATTTATTTATTTATTTGGCTATAATCTTTGTTTCTTCAGCTATTCAGGATCTTTCTCTTAATCAGAATCAAATTTTGGGGGAGGGATATAAAAAATCGATTACATGTTAGTAGAAAGTTAAGTCCATGCACTAATTGCCTAAGTCCTGTGGCCTCTACCTCAAAAATATATCACAGATCAAACCACTTCTCAGTCGTCATTGTAACCACCTTAGTTTCACTGACATCGTCCCTTACCTGGACACTACCACAGACTCACAGTCATTCTTCCTATTCGCACACTTTGTCATGTCTCAGGCTTAGTGCCCATTAGAACGTCCATTTGGATCATGTAAGCCCCTTGCTTAAACCCCTCCATGACTTTCCATCGTGTTTAGATAAAATCTTAACCTTATCATGGCATACAGGCTCCTACACAATTTGACCTTAGCACCTTGCCAGTCTCTTCAATAGCTTCCCTTTGTTCCTTGGGCCACAAAGACTTTTTTAAAATTTAATTTAATTTTTGGAAACGTACTAGGCTCATTCTCACATCCAGAACTTTTCACGTTTTATTCTGTCTGCATAGACTCCTCTTCACCTCTAATCCTCAGGTCTACCTGAGAGGATTTCTGAGACAATTTGACCTGGCTCATCTCTCTCTGTTCACTCCTGCTTTGTTTACTCTCATTGCTTTAAATTATTCTTTGTGTTGTTTATTATCTGTCCCCCCAACTAGAATATAAACACAAAGACCTTGCCTCTCTTCACCATCACTCTATTTCCAATGCATACATAAGTGCCCAATATGGACTAGGCTCTCAACAAACATGTGATGAAAGATAAAGCAGATAATAAAAGAATAAAAAGAATGGAAAAAAAAAAAGCTTTTATCTTTGGTCAAATGAAGAGAGTACTCGGGATTAGGAGACCTCCCTAAATATGAGGTATCAAGCAACTTCTACAGGCAAATCATGGTGCCCACTGCTTTACGCTTCATAATGGTCTCTTTTGGGTACAGTTTCAGGTGTGTGTGTGTGTGTGTGTGGTGGGTGAAGAAGGGATGTCAGCATTGCCCTTGTCTTCCTGGCTGTGTGCTTTTCTGTGTCAGATGCTCAGAGGTATAATTGGCTGTGTGTGTTTCTTTGTGGAGCCCACGGGCCTCTCGGCACAATGAAGAGATTGTTCTCCTTGAGCTGTGTTTTTTTCAGATATGGTTCAGAGCAGAAGCGTTGTGACCAAGGTTAGCACCAAAACAAGTAAGGAAGTACACCTTAGTACCAATTGTACAGCAATTGTGCCGGAGTTGGGACAATAAACTGGTCCCATCTAACATAACCTTATTTACAGAAAATACGGAAGGCCCACTATGTGCAAAGCACTGAGGTTTTTATTTATTCTCTCCCATTTATAAAAAATTATAATTTGTTAATTCCCAGTACTAGGGAGCCTTTCAGTGTGGGTGCTTTCCAGTCTCCTTGGTGGCCTTTAAGCCCTTAAACATTACATACATTTTATTAAATATAAAAACAATATCCTTCTGGTCTAAGGAGGAAAAGCTGGCTTCAGGTTAACAACAGACTGGCAAAGGATTACCACCCAAAGCTTGAAGGTCACTGCATGCCTGAAGATAGGGGAGAATATCGGAAAAACTGTCTGTTAATTACAATTGTTTTCTGGAAAGAATTTGATAAGGTCACATATGAATTATAAATGCATTGTAAGATTTGGGGAAGATCTGCATTAACGATGTAGAAAACCTCCATTGTCTTAAACCACAAGAATAAAGCTGTAATTGTGCATTTTCAGGTAATAAAGAAATAGGTTTACATATTTAGAGGCAAAGGTTTCTACATAGCATTTCTGAAATTATTCTCTGCAGATTGCCACCTCAGGTGCAGATCACCTGAGTATAAATCCTGACGATATTGATTATTGATAATTACTTTTCTTAACCTCCATTTTCTTATCTGTGAAACAGAAATAACAACACTGAATTTTCAGGGCTGTTGTGAGAGAAACACACTTAAAGTGCCACCAAAGAGAGTAGGGCTGACTTGGAGCTCAACGAAGGGCCCCAACTGGTGTTGGAAGACTGTGAACCCAGCCTGCTGTGGAGTTTGGAAAAACAGTGTATTTGTATTTTGCCTTTCTTTATTCATATCATTTACCACACTCCATCACCTTTCTAGCTTATGCTAGAGAACAGAAAACAGAAATACCAATGTAGCAAAACAGTAATAATCAATTTTAATAATGACTTTATTGGCTTTGATATACTTTCTGAATGCTGAGCAGATAACTATTCTGCTTTCTTCCCATTTCACATGTCTTGCTTTCATGAAACAGGGCCTCTTCAGTTATCAGTTTCTAAGGAGAAATAATTGGGAAAGTCCCTAGATTTTATATGCCTAAAAGCTCTGGAATGTCCTGGCTTTTATTTTTCTTAGCCAGAGGACATGCAAATATTTGACAATGAATCATCTGAGCTGGGACTTCCTTATAGTAATAGTGGCAGGACTTGGAGAGCCTTTCTTTTGTCAATGTCTGGATAATCAGGGGCCTCGGAGGATATTTACTCAACTTCTGATCAGAGTCCTTGTTCCTCCTTTTCCGTGGAAGTGCCCTCTGGAAAGTCTCAGAGCTCTGAGATTAGTTTTCTAAAATGCCACTGAGATTTTTAATATCAGCGATTACTGGACAGTTTTCATGATTTTTCATGATTCTAGTCCAGAATATTTTTATTTTTTGTATGTCATACATTCAACAAATATTTTTGAGCATCTTCTGTATGCCAGACACTAACAAGACTACTAGAGAAAAAGATGAAAAAGACAAACTCCAACCACTAAAAAAATCACAGTCTTGTAGGTTATATAGATGAGTTAGAATAAAAGATTTAAGTACTGTATTTTAGTATAGGAAGATTCTAGAGAATCAAATGAATGAAAGTTATTTACTTTGCAGGAGGGTAATCAGAAGAGATTTGAGAAAGTTTTGCAGAGGAAGTGGCACAGGAAAAGATGAGTAAAATTACCAGTGGAACTGTGGTGATAGATCTGTTATTTCAAGCTGAGGGCCGACATACACTAAGGCATATTTGTGTGAAAGAATCTATCGGGCTGATATGACTGAAAGTGGCTTAATATGGACAGAACATGCATTTTGTCCACAGCAACATTAGGAAAAGAGGTTGAAAAAAATAGGAGCCAGATCACAAAGCACAAGGTATCTGAGGAATAAACTGTGTGAACATAGAGGTATTTTAATACTGTTCCAAGATAGGTCACTTTAAGATAATATTCTATATAATAAAACTGATTTTTTGGCAGTCGAAAAAAAAAAAGACAATTGTTTGACTTTAAAAACATTTACCACATGAGACCTTTTAATAGTTAAGCTCTTATTGAACTTTTAAATTATAATTCCCTTACTAGAATTTTATTTATTCAGTACTAATTTAAGATCACACTCATTTCTTAAGGAAAAACTAGTTTACACTTTCTAAAATCTGACTTTTGTTCTATTTATTTTAATTCAACAAATATTTATTCCAAGGGTCCTACTATTCCCAGCACAATGACAGAAATACAGGGGCTAAAGTCATAGCCCTTACTTTATTTGCCATAGTCCAGACATGAAAACCAAGCTAATACCATAGGAGAATAGCTGAATGAATTGTGATACATCTGCTCCGTGGGATGAGTGTCATGTGGTTGATGAAAACAATAAATTAGAGCTTTGCCAAGTAGCTTAGAGAAATTAATGAGTGAGAAAAACAACATACAAAAAATTACTTTTAACATGATCCCATTAAAAATATGATTTCCATTAATATAGACAAAATATGAGGCCATGAGAAAAGAAAATAAATGAATTTGTTTTTCACACATTAATTTTTAACAAATCTCATCAAGATAGGCAACTCTGGGACTAGGAGGGCAGATAATGTTCATAATTTTTTAAAAAAAAGGAAAAGAAAATGATGATATTTAATCATCTGCGTATGAGCATGAGTGGGTGGTATGTTAAACAAATGCATGAAAAGATAAAAGCAAAATTTAAATGATGGTTCTTTCAGGTTCAGAGTAGTGGGACTCCAGGTAACCTTTCCTTTCTTCAGTTTATTTTAGGCATTGATTTAATTTTTACAATGGGTAAGTACTATTTATATAATAAAAAAGCTATTTTTACCATGAAAAGTAGGGCATCGTCTCACAGTCTAGTGAACATAATAGACAAGCTAGCATAGGACACAGAGGCTGCACGGCATAGCGGTTAATTGCATGTATTGTGGCACCAGACTCCCTGGGCTTGAATCCTAGTCCTGCTTCTTACTAGCTATAAAACCATAGGGAATGTGTTCAGCACTCTCTGTCTCAGTTTCCTTATCTGTGTTGGTTTAAATAACAGTACTACCTTCATAGAGTTGTAATGAGGATCAGACAAATTATCATTTGTAAATCATTTAGATTAATGCCTGACACATAGCAGAAAGTAAACAGGAGTCTGTTACATGAAATCAATAATTATAATAGAGTGTCCTGAATGTCGTGATTAAAATCTCCAAGGAAGACTATAGGAGCAACAGAGAAGTGAATGATTGGATGTGTGGCTGTTAAAAAGGTTAGGGAACCTTCTCAAAGAAGAATAAACCTGGACCAATAGTGCAGTCGTTCAATATTCTACTAGGACTTAGCAAGAAAGAAAATGGGAAAGAGGAGTTCCAGGAAGAAGAGAGAAGAAATCAATGCCTGAGATAAATGAGGTGCTTTTGTGTCTGTTTCTTTTGTTTGTTTGTTTGTTTGTTTTTCCAATAGGGTCAAAGATAGCAAGTTGTATAAATGTAAAGAATAGAATCTCAATATGCTGGCTGCTCCATTATGGGTCTGAAGAACTGAAATCCTTCATTTTTCTTTACTGCATTTTTTTTTTTTACTTCCTTCATCATTCTCCTGCCTTATATGTTTCAGTTCTATTAGACATTGTCATCATTCATTGCATAAGCTGATCTAAGATATTGGTCAATGGCATGCAAACTTTTTGAAAAGCCCAGACACTTGTACAACTTCCTAAGTCAGATATTCAAGGCTAGGTCATCGTGCTTTCGTAAGCATACATCATGCAGTAGTCCATGGTGATTCTCTCTTAATCATACACTTTTCCTACTCACCTCCTAATCTATTCACTAACTCACTACTCACACTTCCTTCTGTTACCTCAACATTTATTGTCATATTGATGTAAAGATCCCTAGGGCATATGATTTTGAATATAGAGAAAAGCTAACCTTCTCTTTGTAAAGAAATGTATTTATGAATATTAAATTATAAAGCGACAAATTATTGGCTATACATTGGTTAGAAGGATGATAAATAATGGGTGGGAGGTAGGAAGCAAAAACTTTTTCTAATAGACAAATAAAGATTGGAAACAATAGTAGTAAGAGAAGCTAAAGGGAAAAACTAACTCACAGAGACATCTATGATTATTTTATATGCCACGAAAATGCAAAAGAAACTCTCATACAGTGCTAATCTGTTTGAAAAAGAGGACTAATAGAAACAACAAAACTAGATGGACATGAAAATGCAAAAAATTATTCCAGAATTCTAGATGGAGAGAGAAATAGTATACAGAGAAGAAAATAAATTTCATGAGTAGCAAGATATAAAAATGCCCTGACTGCACAATACTTTAACAATGCTTGGCTATTATAGTGGGTGCCATGGTCACGGCCCAGATCCAGCCTCTGGAGGCATTCATCTCCCAAACTGCTGGAAATGCTGCCTGATGACAACCTGTGGCTTACTTCTTCCCCAAGAATTGCTCTCAGCTGTAGAGAGTCTTCTTGTCCGAAGCCACAGCTTTTCCTTTTCCTAAGCGGCAGCCCCAAACACTTGACAAAGTGACGGACAAATGCCTAAAATGCTGACCCTCATACAGTTCAAGACAACTCTGAAGGGCTATCCCAGCTGTAGAGCTGGTGGAATTGGCAAAGGACTCTATTGCAAATGAGTTATAGTTCAACCTTTCTCTGTATCACTTACTCCCTTACAGATGATACTAAGAACACTTGCCAATAAACACTGCACTCATCTCTCTCTCTCAGAGTGTATTTCCAAAAGAACTTGATCTAAGGCAACTCTCTAGATCCATTCAATTATTTCATATCTGAGAAAACTCAAATCTCTGAAAGGTGAAGTGATTTGTTCAAGGTAGTATAGCTGCCATGTAATGGATTAGGGAATAGAATTTCGATTCCTGATCCAGTTAAGTGCTCTCTGTTCATCTGGAATATTGGCCCTGACAGCAAAGACGTAGAAAACAATTCCTAAAGTCTGTAGCTTTGTTTTATATCACATATTTTACTTCCATGAAATATAGTTCCAAATCGAACCTGGAATAATATTGTGTCTTTAATAAAATTTGCCTAAGAGTTTTTTTTCTTTGTAATAGAAATGTGAGAGAAGGTAAAGTTCATCTAAGCAGGACTCTGTTCTTAAGACTGTAATTCCCAGAAGGGACCATGTTCCCAGTTCCACAACAGCAGAACTAGAACTGAGAGCCGTCAGTCTAGGATTGTTTTCTTACATCATCAACCTGTCAACGACTCATTCATCAATAAATTTGTTTTCTAGTTTTTAAATATTATTGTGAGTGCTAGATGACTAGTTTCAACATGGTTTTTTTTTTTTTTTTTAACTTTTTTTAAACTTTATTTTCCTGCATGGATACTAATAAATAGACTTGTGGACAGAAATGTTATCTTGTTATGATTCATATTTTGGAATCTACTTGTCTTTTGAGGTTTGAGTTTTATTACAAAATCATTTTGATATTGTGGTTGATAACTCTAAGAATAATTGGTGACAATCTATAGATTTCAGAGGTTTTAACAAGTCAGAAGTCACTTTCTTCTATCTCACAGTGAAGCATTGGCTCTATGTTCATATTTAACCTTTCTCGGAGTCCGGCTATAGATGGTGAATTCAAAGCCGAAGAACAGAGAGGAATTCCTAATTCCGAGATGATTAACAAGGCTCTTCCCACTGTTTGGCCCTTCACTGCATTCTTAGCAAGGACCCACACTAAGAACCCTGTTGTCAGTCCTCCAGGAAATCACATTATGCTGAAAAGTACCACCATTTTCATATATTCAGCTTTTGTGATTGAGCTGCTTTTGTGATCCGTACTCCCCAAAGATTGTGGGATTTTTATAAAATGAATTCAAAATAAAATCACCTGATATAATTTTAAGTGGCCTGGCTCAATGCCACATAGACATTAGAAATTATAAAAAGTAAAGTAGTTTGGATCTCAGTGGAGGCAATGTTTTCTATGGAATACTTCTTTCTGCTGACTTCTTTAAGTCATTCTGTGCTCAAGAAGTTCTAAGATGGCGTCATCTTTTTCATATCAGAGGTTTAAAGAGAGGTAACTGATTGCCCAAAATCCTAGGTATTTTATTGTCAATTCAGCTGTTTAATCATGATAGAGTTGGTGGTTTTTTCCTTCCAAATTCCCAGGCAGAATGGAAACCCTACTTACATTATTACTGACATACCCTCAGCTGGCCTCTGTCTGCTTCCCATCAATGACAGGGAGATCACAGCCTTATAAGACTACTTGCCCCACTTCTCGGATGTTTCAACTGTTAGAAGGGTCTTCTATATGGTGACCTGAATCTGCCTTTTAGATTTCATTTGTTTTACCTTTTAGGAAAACAAAGAACAAGGAAGTTTTTCACATATCTGAAAGCATCTGCCATTTCTTTACTTCTCTATCCAAGTGAAACTTTCTTAGAGGATTCAACTATAAATTATAGGGATAGTTTCTAGACCTTCAGTAACCGACTCATTGGGATACTGTGTCAGGGTCTCCCTTAAAATGTGTTATCCAACTGAAACCAGTCTTTAAGATACAGTCAAGGCAGAAAAGAGCACAGAGAAACTGTAACTTGCCATGGCAGAAACACTCCAAAACTCAAGATGCTAAAGCACTGTGACTGATTTCTTTTTCCTTTGTTGTCTTTTAAAAAAAGAAAGAAAGAAAGAAAGAAAACCACGTTAAGTTATACAAGTCAGAAATTTCTGTGTTCTGTCACTATAGCATCTGGGCATAATTATGCCATGCAAGTCAATATTGTTAGCACATGGAAAAAAAAAACTTGGATCGCAGCATTGGTTCTCCTAGATTGCATCGCTTTTCTTTGCTTCCTCTCTTCTGACTCAGGTTCAAAGAAGCAGAAGCCAGGGAGGAAACTTCAGTCTCTCATCCCTGTGCCAGCACCACACTGCTCTGAATAGGACAGGGAGTCAGAGATGTTTTGGGCCAGTCCGTACCTGGAGGACTTCTATCTGATTCATTATTTTATTCCACTGATTAGCAGAACATCCAAGACCTCTTTGATGAGGTTCTATCAATTGAAAGCAAAATCTCAGCATATTTTACGGTTGTTGAGATTTCAACTATTCATCTCATCACCCGAGTTATAGTTATCCTGTGATCAAAGATATTGCTTGAGCATGATGTTCTTTATTTTAAATAATCTCTTATTTATTTATAGAATTTCTTATAGTGCCTAAAATGAAACAGTTTTGAGATGACTTCAACATTTATCTGTGTCAAACTTTAAGAGTATAATCTTTATTTTAACTCTATGCTTCTAATGTGCTTTTTAAAATTCAATTTTAGGACTCACTGGTTCCACTTTGAGTATATTTGCTATAGTAAAATGCGTATGTCAGTATAAGTAGTCCCTTGCTGTTTTATCTAAAAACTTGATGTCTGAGTGGAAGAGAAAGCACCAATTTGACAAAATCATTCCTGGACTTGACATAGACCAAAGGATGAATCATGTGCAAGTAACCAGCATTTCTGTGATCAGTTGCTCCATTCCAAAATAGGAATATGACCCAGTCTTAGGCTACCAACGATATCTTGTGGAAATCGATGCTTCATACAGAATAGGTATTGGATAATGTTTAGAATCAGAGAGGTGAAAGGAACATTTGATATCACCTAATTCAACCTCCTTTTTCATTGTTACTTTTTATTTTAAAATTTCCTTTAAATCGAAGTCCAGTGAAATTAAATAATTTATTTATTTAATTACACAGATAGTTATATAGATAGTAATAAATGATTCAATATTTCCTGATAGCGACATCATTTCTCCCCCTCCTATAAGAGCTGTGGCTAATTTTGACATTATTTACCTGACTCTTTAAAAGTGCTAGAAAGCATAGCAAAAAAAAAAGTTTGCAATAAAGTTTCAATCTTGCTTGACTCTCTAGAATGATCAAAAACCTTAATAAGATATTTTCTCATGCCTCCTTAAGTCTTGAATTTGTTTCTTTGGAATCAAAGTTGTGTATAACTTCTTTTAACACAACATAACAAATAATAATTGGGATTGATATAATGATGATGACGATAAAATAATACTTCTAAAAAGCATTTAGAACAATGTTTGACTCCAAAGCGATCACTATTAAGTAATATTATCTAATTTAAACATTAAAACAACCTTATGAAATACAAAATGTTATCCCCACTGTACAGTTGATATTAGTGAGGCACAAAGGGATTTATATAGCTTTCTCAAGAGCGTACAGCTCAAAAGAGGCAGATTTAGCATTGAATCAAGGGCCTGCATTCTTAGCTGCTATATTAACATTACCAAAAAGGAGAAAATATTCTAAGATTTTAATAAATAATGGCTATAAAAAAAATGAATGTCCTTGGGAATTCTTCTAAAACTGATGAGAAGCATTTATAGATAAATTTTCAGATTGTTTATTTGCCTTTTCAGGCTTATTTAATTGCAGTACAGAATCCTCAGAGTGATTCATATTTATTCTGCAACCACAGATATCAAAGTATCCTCCCATCAAAGTTTAGTGCTTTGCTTCCCAGAATCCCAGATCCACATCTCAGCTTGTTTCAAAGATGCCTTCCCCATTAGTTAGAAGCCTCCGCCCATTCCTTTCACCACATACCTACATCCCAACTCAGGCTTCCAAGGCAGAAAAGCCAAATTCCCGGTACTCAAAAGCAAGCCCCAGCAAGAAACCTCTCTACTCAACACTTAAAAGTCTCTAACAAGCAGGATGGTTTCAAAGGGGAGAGGAAGCCAATTCCCAACTGGTGACTTGCCTCCTCTGCCATTTGGAGTTCTCCCTAGTCAGAGGGTATAAGCCTGCTTTCTGCAATAAGGACTATCAGAGATGAGGCAGTTTGTGCTTTCCCAGCCATAAATTACAGAGGTCTAAAGATTATTCAACATAAAATTAGTGCAGGCTTGCATATGGTGTGCCTGAAGATACCAGAGACTTGGACGAATAATGAGAAGAGCAGTTTAGGTTGGAAAATTCTTTAGAGGGCTTTGACAAAACCCTGCTGAAGATTGGTGTTTCAATGAACTCAACTGTTGTTTCTGTTCACTTAGCCACTTTACCTTTTGATTAGCTTCCCCTCACACTAGTGCTGTGAGAGGCAGATGGAGAAGATGAGAGGTAAGGACTGGCCACAGAAACACTTTAGGAATCAGCAGCAACTGAAACCACAACATCATTCTGAGGTGAACATTGTTTCTAGATCCCTCACTGGGCTTCTCAAAGCCCAGCCACATGGGCTCATTTTGAGGTATGTCTGTAGTAGCTACTGTCCACCCATCATCTGTTCATGTAGCTCTGACATCAATCTTAGGCTCCTTGGGATCAGCACAGATCAAACCTCCTACAGATAAACTCAGAATTCTAGATCTAAGAGCCAAAGGAGGAAAAAAAGAGGAACTAAATCAAATTCCAACAACTGAACTAAAAAAAAAAAATGGCTTGTACACCCTCAAGGCAGAGGCAAAGGAGCAATCTGCCCATTGATAACCTATGACTCAGCCTTTTATCACTCAAAGCTCACAATTCTCAAATCCCTGTGGGATGGCTGCAGCTTCTGTTCCAAAGGGATGCCCTCCCAGGGAGGTGGCTTCTGGAAGAGATGGGTGGGTGAGCCCTGTCTGTGCACTGCTGCGTGCTATGGCTGCCTTTTCATGATTATTATTTTCCACCCTACAGGGTCTAAATTGATCTATTTGTTCCCCAAAAGAAGCAAAGGGAAGCCCTTGAGACTCCTGTTGATATCAACAGGAAACCTGGAAAGAAAGGAAAATCAAAGAGGAAACCAAGATACATATAACAAAGGGGAATTTGAGGTACACCACTTTCGAAAGGGAAAATTAAACTTTTCATGAGTTGGGTGGGAGGGGAGGTGGGCAGGGTAGGGTGTGGAGTAGAATGAGTTAGGGAAGGGAGGAGGGATCTTCTTTACATAAGAATCAGAGGTGACCTCATATACTATTTTATGTGGCTTTTTAAAAAGCAATTGGCAAAACCGAACATATTTCATAATTATCTATTCTCACGAAAGGATATTAAGAGAAATGACTATACTGAAGGGCCATGCTTAGTTGGGGTTTGGTGTGGCACTCATTATCAGGTTTCCAGTCTCCAGATTTTAGTTCTGTTTGGATACAGAGGTGGTGGCTATCAAGCTAGCAGCATCTTCAGTGTCTGAGGATGGTAAATATCCTCACAAAGTACTTCATCTACTTATGATAAGTATAAATATGAAAAAAAAAAAGTGAGAACTGCTCTTATGGAGCAAAATGTCTCAGTCATGTAAGAGAAAGGCATTCTTTGTAAATATCAAATGGGTCTCCAGTTAACTATTTGCTCAATTTTCTACAACTAAAAAGTGTTTACTAAAAGAAAGTTACCATTCAGGATATTCTTCCTTTCTGGAGATGCCCTCAGGGTCAGTTTCAACAACCACAAAAGCCTATAGAGAGAGCATGGGCCAGCTTCCGACGTGATATGAAGACTTCCATTGGAGAAGATGTGGGGATCACATCTCTCATGCCTGGAGGTAATTACTCGTAGGGTGGAACTTTAAGAATGCGTCTTAAGACCGACATATAAAATAAATGAGTGAAATAAATGATGAATATTTAAATATTTTTTCCTACAATTTTTTATCTTAATACACTTACAAATTACAATTTGTAAACTAGCCATGAACATGGCTACATTTCAAAAATCAAATAGATGTATATATATACTCATAAATGAGGATTATCCTTATTTAGTACCAACAAAACTATACCTATTACATTTCTAAAGTCTATTATTTTAGAAATAATAATGTGCATATTATATTCAGAAAACCTCTACAAAGAAAGGAAATATTTTCACTCTTATTTTAAAACTGGGACTGAGATATTCACTTACTAATTGAGCTAGGAATTAAAGGAAGCTTTTGGGGCGCCTAGAGCAAAGCTCTAGCCATGGCAGCATCTTCCTTCCACATATAATAAAATGTCAGAGGGTGTGGGGAGAGGGAACTCAACTTATATAATCGGAAAAAAGTCAAACAAACAAAAAGCAACAGTTGGAATCAAACTCAATACTTCCATCAAGAAATCCATGTTTTTAAAAGGTACATCAGAAGCAAAGCTACTTAGTGGTAGAATAAGATTCATATATGGATTTATTTGTGAAGGTTTTAAACGTTGTACTTACTATATTTAGCATCCTCAACGATTACTCAGTTTGTAAAGTGCTTTGAGGTTATGAGATCACTAGTGAAGCTATCAGTTTCATTTCAAATAAATTCAACTAAATATTTCTTTCTTCATAGTGTTTCCAGCCCATGAAAATCATTATCAGAGGATGTGGTAGAGAAGGACAAAAAACTCAAAATATGAAATAGCAGTGCTGTCAGATTTTTTTCACAGGTGGTAAACATGATTCTAATATTTGTAACCTTACAAGGTTAGAAAGATGGTGATAAGAACTAAGAGCATCAGCTAATTTGCTATAGGGATACATAAAGAGTTGACATGTCTCCCATCTTATAATATGGAACCACTTTTGATTTCCCAGAATTATCATTATTAATAAGCTATAAAATCATGCTGCCAAATTTGGGGGGAAAGGTAAGTCACAATAAGGCTTTCTATTATCTTGGTGATTTATGAGGTCATTTTGAAATTGACTAGTGGATTGAGTTCAACCAATCAAGGTATACAGAATCATTTAATTGAAATTAGATCTTGTAGAGGTTATGTTTTTCATGGGTATCATCAAGTGTAGGTCATTTAAGAAGTGCCCTAGGACTTAGGTCATCTGGTAGCATAGCACAATCCTAAGAAGAATCATATTCTCAATAAGCAATACTATGTGAATAATTCTTCCCCTACCACCACTACCACAAAATACAAATAAACAAACAAAAAGACTGCCAAAATTTTTAGAAAGGAAATTCAATGCTCTGTAGCAATTTATCACCTAACTTAACCTGCCTTTAAGTGGATGCTGTTGATAGCCAATATCAGAATCAACCAACCAGATTACTCAAGAAATTTGAAAACAAGATTATATATGTGTGCCAGAGATATGTAATGATGATGTGCCTTTTGAAGTCTGTATGAGAGCAGTCTATTTCTGCATAAACATATTCAGAAACTAAGCTCCAAACAAGAAATTGAAAGGATAAGTCTAGAAAAATTTTCTGAAGACAGTGAAAAATAATAATTATTAGGTGGTGCCAGAATTCCTTTTGCACAAGAAGGGAAGAGTCAAAGATCCATGGAGTATTTACAATGTGAGAATCATCTGCTAGGTTCATTCACATATATTTTTAATTTAAAAATTATAATAATAGCATGAGGTAGAGATATTAGTGTTCTAATTTTATAAATAATGAAAATAAGATTTAGCAATTTAAAATAACTTGCTCATCATCACATAGCTCATCAGTAGCAGTGCAGGAAATAGGCCAGGTCTGCCTGGCTCCTAAACCTTAGATTCTTTCATGTATACCATTCTCCCTTCTGGGACTTTGGGGGTGAGTGAGTATTCTATTCTGTAACTGAAGTACATTAATGAGCAATCTGTGAGAGAATATTACTTTATATTACTATTATATTCATATTTATATCAATGTTCATATTGAGGTTTTCGAAGTCTAACGGTATAGTCAAAAAAATATGGACAATGTCAAGATTATTCTTAATTTTCTCATTAATCCATTGGAGATATATAATTTATAAACTCCTTAAGCTTATTCATGCCCTTAAGTCTATTAACCTGTATCCTTTCTTGGTATAGTATACATTATTTTTTGTAAAATAAAATAATTTATTATATTTGTTACCTGCTAAATAAAGTGATACTTGTGGTACTCACTGTAATCTAAAACAAACAAACAAAAAAATGCTTGAGCTTCATGAATATCTCCTGGAGTAATAAAATAGTGAACAAGATCATATCCACCATCAATTTTCTCAGTATTTTATAGGTATTGATTGCCTTCTTCTTTAGTTCCCTCTTTCTGGCAAAGTCTGTATTTATAATGTTTTTTGTGCATAGAAGATCCTCTTTCCTGCCTGGTCATTGTAGTTCACTTCACTCGATCTTTTCTTCCTCATCTAGACAGACGGTTCTCAGAGCTCCTCTGAGGCTTTTGGCCCAGCTCCTCTCTGAGTCTCAAGAATGGTTTCCAAGTTTAGCCCTATTATGTAAATTTAAGGTGACTGTTTTCTTACCTCAAGTCATCCAAGAAGGACCGACTAGGATTTCAATAACTATACTTTCATAACATGACCTTGGGCATAACTGGTTCTGTTTCTGTCAACGTCCCTGCAAATAGCTGCTGGACTGTAGGAGTTAGGGCTGCCTCTCTCTTCCTATTTAATTGCACCAGGGAATGTGGGTTAAGAAAGATGCATAGATGCAGCATAGAGACCCTAAGAGGCATGATCCCAACCCTCAGATAGCATGAAGGTGCTGCTCCTCAGGTCTCAGGCTTAAGATGAACCCTTAAGAGACTTCTCTGGGTCATTGAACTTTTCACCTCCATGTGAAGCATCAGCGGTGTGGGCAACCCTTTTGTTCATCGCACCATCGAGTTACTGGAACCCAGTGAAGAAGGTGTTACACAACCCCAAGGCTCCCCACTCTGTGTCAAGTGACCTTTACTCCACTGCTCACACAAAATAACAAAATCTGGCACTAAGAAATGAGTTTATAGGTGGAAAAAAACAGGCTGAAAAAAAGGAAACTTGATTGACTAGATATAAAGGGATATTGCTCTGTAAACAACACTGCAAAAAGATATTTAATTTCTCTATTAGTCTTTCATAAAACTAGACAAGTCTTTCTTTTGAGCAAATATATTTCAAAAGACATTTGGTACATAAGTATAAGATAATATATGTAAACTGCTTTGAAGACTAAAGTGATCTATGATTATAGATAGTACGATATTATGATTATGTATTGTCATCATATAAAATGCTGACGCTCAAAGCAGGGCAGCAAAATAGAGATAGCTTTAGACCAGGAGTAAGTACACTGGGTTCCAGCCCTAGCCTTGCCACTAACAGGCTAGCGGGTTTGGACAAGTCACTTAACCTCTTGTTGCCAATGTCTGTGTATGTTAAAACATTAAGGTTTTAATTAATGTTTTCAGTCACCTCCGAGGGGCTGACCAGTTCTAAACGTATGATTCTAAAAGAAGCATGGGATAGTCTTGTCAAAATATATTTCAAATCTTTGTTGGTAAAATTCTGTCATCAAATTTACAAACTACTCACAGAACTAGAACAGTAATGAAATTATAGAAGTTGCTTCATAATTTGCTGAAAGTCTTCTCTAACTATAGAAATCAGTCTGCTCAAAATTTTGCCGCCTTCTTTCAGACAGATAAAGTTTCAGTCACCTTATAATTTCTTAAAGCTTGTCATACCCTTGGCTTCTGCCTAATACTTCAAAATAGTATAATTTTAGAAGAGTTTTAGAAGAACTTGATCATTTCCCGTGTTCTCTTAGAACTTCATGTTTTATCTATATACTTTAGTGTGGCCTTTGTACTCATTTCTGTTTTCTTCGTCCCAGTTCTCTCGGGAAGAACAAGTGGCTTGAAGAGAGGGCAGCCCCTAAGTCCTGGCCTTGTATGGAGATTCAGCAGCTCGTCAATTATGTCAGCATAGCACCCTCTACTGCTTCAGGGGGAAAGAAAGATTAGCAATTACTAAACACAAGAACATAGCTGAGGATGTCATTCTGCCCAGCTATACAGCAACAGGTAATAATTTCCCTCATTTGTCACCTTGATAGCATTCATTCTTTACAAAAGGAGAGAGTTATGGTAGAGAAAGATTTTATCTTTTTTATCTTTGCATTTGTTCCATTTTGTCTGTTTTATCCTTCTATGTTCTACAGGTAATCTTTGGAGTAACTGGATAACGTGAACAAACCCATCTACATTAAGTTTCAATCAAGGACTCAAGGAAAGGAGGTTGTAGCTCTCAGCATGCAAAGCATCTGATATATTTAATAGAAAACTCTGCCGACTATAAGAAAATGCTTCTTCTTCAGCTTTATTTAAATTATACCTATGTTCTGATTGTGATCCCAAAAGAAAGGAACAGATTTTTAAAATATGCAGATCTCTGTCTATTTGCATGTACTTTCTCCTGAGTGTCTTGTCTCGCAGAGCCAGTAAGTCATTAAAAATCAAATCAGAACCCTGGGAAATGTAATTTATTTCCTATGGACTCTTAAGCGGAGATGTTTCCAAAGCAAGATGATCCCTCTTGCACTGTGATCTCTCTCTTTTTTCCACTGAGAAACACATTTACGGTAATGTGTACAGGGAAGGCTCCCAATCGGTCTCAGAAAAGTCTATTAAATAGTAGAGCAAAAAATCTATGGATAATATTAAAAAATAATATCTAGTCTAGTGTTTTATTTCAGACAGAGTTTACTACTTTGAATGAATAATATATGATTTTCCTAACCCAGGTCAGAGGCCTGCTTTGCACAAAATTGACCACTCCATTCATTCAAAGAAAGAAGAAAATACTCCTTCAGGACCTACCAGTGACAAAACTTATTTTTAAGAGTCTTCTGATTTCTTTCTCTGAGCTATTTGCCACCTTCTAGAGGCTTGTCTCCCAGAGCACATATTCCACCTCAAACCTGCATAATCTCTTTTAGGTACAATTATTTTGGCTGATTCCACTAATTCATTTAAAACTCTTAATGTGTTGGAAAGAAGTGACCTTCTAATTCAGATTTATCAGTGGTGAGTGAAGTTTCCAGCTGATGATCAACATGGAGTAAAGAAAGCATAAGGTTAGGACTGCAATTTTAGCAGAGGGTCCCTCCATCATATTCCTTTCATAAACAGCCTACAGGAAGAGGAGAAAGGAGCTTCTTCCCTCTTCTAAGTCTGAAACAGTGAAGATCTGTCTCCCTCCCACCACCATCCTTCGAGAAATGAGTATCCGTTAAGATCTGGAATCTTCAGGGTCCATCGAGCTCCAGGTCTAGCATCCTTCATAGAGTTTTCAGGATGCCTGGAACTTTCCTGCACTTTCATAGCCTTCATAGTCAATACAAACACAGCCCATTATATACTTGTATTCTAACTATTTCATATAAGTTAACTGGCTCCCTTTGGTTACCTTGAAAATAAGATTCATAATTTCTGTTCCTTTCTACATAGACACTATAGCCTAGCAAAATGCAGGGTACATAGAGGAAATTGAGTAAATATATAAGTAATATAACATATACAAAACACTTGGCTTAATAGTAAACACATTTTAAAATGTTTCATATATGTTTTCCCCCTTGATGCTTTTCTCGAGTCCCTACCCATCTCCATTGTCATTCACTCTGCAGAAATGAGTAGACAAAAATCATGTAGAGTCATATTATTTAACAAATATTCATGGTGGAGGGTGGGGTGGGCATCAGGTGCCAGGCACTATGCTAGGTGATAGGGATTCATTGTTAAGCAAGACAAGTGGGTCTTTTCAAGGCGTTCATATTCTAGGAGGGGAACCTAACTGGAAGATAGGCATTTTTGATGGAATGTGATACAAAATATGGTGAGGGTAATCGCAGGGTGTTGTGACAGCTTAGAGGAGGATCATTGATCCCGATCTGGAGAAGAAAGGTCAAGGGCTTCTTGGACGTGGTGACATTTATAGTGAGACCAGAACCAAGTGTCAGAATTTGCCAGGTGGTGGTGGGGACAGATTCCCAGCAGAGGCTCAGAAGGGAAAGGGCGGAGGGCAGAGAGTGATGGAGCAGCAGGTATGCCTGGGCTATAGAATTAAGGGGCAATTATGGGGTCTGAGGTGGAAATGCATGTTGAACCAAGGTTGTAAGGACAAGGATCCACTTGAGAGCTGTCTTCCTACACTTATGAAAAGATATACCCATTCTTTGGCATGTGGGGAAAAAAAATTCTCCCTTCACTGTATATTGACTTTTGGCTTTTCTATGATGAAGCTGAATAAGAAGTAGCAAGGAACCAATGAATTCATTTTTCTGAAAAGACCAACAAGATGATTGATGTCTGACCAGTGGGAAGCACTTGGAAGGAAAGATCATGTAGAGTAATTGTTTACTTTTGTATTATTGAACAGCATTACAGAGGTCACTAGGCTTATTGCTTAAGTCAGCTCAGGAAGTTAATTGAACATCTACCTACCTTTTAGCAGCAGGCCAACCATTTTTTTAGGTTATTTGCAAAAGCACCCTATCAACATGATGCTCACCAAGGGTTGGCTTTTCTAGCTGTAAAGGAACCTTAGAAATCCACATTTCCATTTTAGGGGTAAAGGAACTGCTGGGTAAACTGCTTATCGTGAGCACAGCTGGTGTGGGAATCCAGACTCCTTGATTCTTGGTCCAGTGCTTTTTCCAGAGAGATACACTGCCACTGTGCCCCTGAAAGGGGCTTTTTTTTTTTCTTTTTCACTAGTCTAAGCATGTGATTAATTCGATGAATACAGGCAGCCAACCAGGAGGAAGGCATCTACTTAAGCTTTAAATGATCTAATTTGTCTCTTGTCCTTGATGGAGATGATGTACATTGCAAAATTGCAAGAAAAAGTTCAGTTAGGGGAGTTAAAACTACCTGCTCAGCATTTGGAGACAAGGCAAAAAGTAGTGACTGCTTATGTAGAAAGAATATAAGACTTTTATATCTTATATAGAATATAAAAACTGATATCAATTTTGTAAAAGAAAGTACAGATATTCATAAAGATGTCTGCATAAGCAGGGGCACTACATACTCAGACACCTACAAAAGATACACACATACTTGGAGAGAAACTGGAAATAAATAGACTAGAATTATAGCAGTAACAGTTTTCTCCTGGATGTCAGAGCTTTTTAAAAACTGATCTCTTTCACAATATCCCAGTTTTATATTTAAATGGTATAATCAGAAAAAATATATATGTTAAAAATGAGTGGCTATGGCAACTCCCTGATTTAGAAAGAGCACATCTTGAGTGGCCATTCGTATTTCATTGCTTATTGTCAGACAAGGCCATAGAGCACACCTCACTGTCACTACTGTTACTGAGTTTTAGTTTGTGGCAAAGGGCCTGGTTTTTGTGAGGGTAAATGTGAAATGCTCTCTTCAAAAGATTAAAACAACTTTTCATTTTCCAGAGGACTCATTATTTACGGAGCACCAAATTTCTAACTAGAAATGCAAGCGTGTATGGATTCAAGCCAGTCTAGAACAGCTGAGAGCTCTAGTATACTCAAAAAGAAAAAAAAAAAAAAAAAAATCCACTCCCAGGGGGTTGGTAAGTCTCTGAAACAAATCATTAACGATCACTCCACTGTGGATTCAAGGCACCACTAGCAGATGTGAGGGTGACCTAAAAGAGCAAGATGACATTCTCTCTGCTAGTGGAGTGACATAGGACTGCCTTCCCCAGCGGTGTGAAACAGACTGCATAAGCTTCATCTCCCAGGTGGCATCACGTAGGCCTTCTTGCTCTGTTCCTTTAGTTTCATTTTTAATAACTGAGGCTGCTGTGGGTATACCTGGGTTAATTCACAGAGGAATTGGTTAGAGGTCCTTGGAAGAAAGTCACAAGTGAATAAAGCCTTGATTACTGCCTTCAGCATGTTCTAGAAAGTAACATTTAAACTTTAGAAGGTACCCCAGATCCTTCAGTTCCTCATCATTGCCCCACCTTGTGGCCTTGCCTAGAGACAATTCCTCAACACCTCTGAGGCTGTCCGATTTGGTATAAATGGGATGAGCAAAAATGAAATAGATTCTCTGTGAAACAGAAAAAAAAAGCTGAAGCAATTTCAACTTCAGGAAGTTTTAAACATTTGGGCACAGGCCAGTAGATAGTGGAGGCCAGGGGAGGATCTCAGCTCTGTGCTGCATGTCAAATTGAAATGACATTGAGCTTTCCATTTCACTGGACAGCTGCATACCTTGGAAAAGTCCGTTTTTCATGTGTGGCAAAGCAGCGTGTCCCTGGGGTGTCATGACAGAACAGAAGCAGGTGTTATGCTGGGCTCTGGGGACATAAAGCAAAATCTAATCACTACTTTTCTACAAAATGCAAATCACAATCTACAACTCCATATTTAGAGCTGTCCCAGGGCTTCCCATGACATAAAAAATAAAATCCCAACTTTCACTGTTACCCTCCATTATCCAACCCCGACTTCTGCTAAAATGTGCTTTCCATCAGCCACGTAGACCCCCACTTTTTTTTTTTAACTCATCATGCTCATTCCTCCTCCAGGGTCTTGCCTTTGCAGTTCCCCCAACTCAGACATTGTCCCCAGATTTTCCTGTATCTGGCTCCTTCTTACATTTGAAGTCTCAGCTCAAAGCCATCTCCTTAGGGAAGCCTTGCCTAATCACCCAGTCTAAATCAGCTGGCACTCTCCTACGCATCCACACATCTTCATTTTCTTTGTATACTTCATCTACTAACTTAGTTGTTTCTTTTTTCTGTCTTGCTCATCACTTTATCTCTAGTCTCTAAAGCAATGCTTGGCACATAATAAAAATCCAATTATCGTTGTTGAATGCATGAATGACTTAGTGAATGAATGAATGAATGGCACGATCTTTTCCTCCAAGGATCTCAGAGTCTAGTAAACAAAACTGAGGATGGTGCTAACACAGAGTTATATTCGAAGGGGTACAGGAGCTCAGAGGAGAGACATTTAACCCAGAGAGAGGCTTAGGAAGATCCTACAGAAAAGAGGAGATCTGTGCCTAACCCTTCTGGCTAGAATTAGTTAGGGGAAGGAGATGTTCCAGGTACAGGGCACAGTAGAAGCTCAGAGTGGAAATATAAAACCATAAGAATGTGAGGGGAAGTACAAAGTTGGTAAGGGCAAAAAGTCAAGAGTTCAAGAGGATATGTGTCATGGATTATATCAAACTGAGAAGCCTGGGCCTTCCACTGAGGCTAAATGATCTAAAGGGGCCAGAACTTGCAACTGGGATTAACTATTATTATATTATTTACTTTTATTTCAGTGCTCTTTTTCTTTACTTTATTACTCCTTATCCCTCGGTTAGGGAAGATTCTTACTGAGTATATTCTACAAAACCAAAGTCACCAGACATCAGTGAAGAAGAAATTCAATACACTTTATAATAAATTGTTTAGTATATCTTTCCTTTTTAATTCTTTTTTGGCCTTTACCAAAGGCACTGGGTCTGTGGCAAGGGACATTGGTATATCTCAACCCTAATTTTCCTCAGAAATGAGGTGGACATATACTCTGGCCAGAATTTTCCTTGTGATATTATGTGGGACTGACGACCTCTGTAAGTACATTTCATGCCTGTGCCGATACAATGCTTGAAAGCAACATGATTCAACACTGTGCCTTTTCTGCACCCTCGAAAAGTTGCCAGACATTTTAGAAAAAATTGGCATATGAATAGGCTATCAGATAAAACTCTTGTTGAAACAAGTTTTTTTTTCCATGCATTCCATTCAAAACAACAAAACCCAAAAGTCAACCCGTCATTTATTATCTAAAAATTATTCACAAAATGTTTGCCTTGTTTGAGGGCATTAGCAACAAGCTCCGTGTCTTTTTTTTTTTTTCCTCCTCTTCTCATTTCCTCTTCTCATTCATGAAAATGATGATTCACACCAATGCCCTGTGAAGATCGGGGTAGTGGCTGCTTCCGAGGCAGCCCACCTCTTCTGCTCACGTAGGAAAAAAGCCCTGCAGTGAATCAAGTTCATTGAGCAAAAATAGGGGAAAATATTTGTCTGGCAATCCAACACGCCTCTTTCTGTGCTTGTCTGGACAGAACTCGGGTGGACTTTACATTTTTTTCCCTTTTGTCAGAAATGCATGTATAAAATTGCATATTTTCCAAAAGAGTGTCACCCGGTAGGGATTTTCAAGCTACAAGATCAGCATTATCCCACTTGAAACAAAGACACAAAATATGCTGATCATATGTTCCAAACTTAGCAACTGTATATTAGTTCTCTGGAACACAGAAATGATCCAATAAGAGTTACATGAGTAAGGACTGGAGGGAGTCTGCCATGATGATGAGCTTCAAATTGTTGGAAAAGGTATTTTTAAAAATGTCATGAGGCAACCTACTATGAAAATTAATAACCAGAAACCTCATTTAAAATGAAGTTGGGAGGCAAAGAAGAGAACTCTCATGCAAGTAACACATACTAGGCCCCAACAGGAAGAGACATACCTTGCATCTCCAATAGGAAATGATACTACATTACAGTCACATGCCACTTAACAGCAGGGATCCATGCATTGTTAGGCGATTTCGTCATTACACGAACATCATAAAGTGTACTTATGCAAACCTAGATGGTTACACGAACATCATAAAGTATACTTATGCAAACCTAGATAGCCTACTGCTCACCTAGGCTACATGGTATAGCCTATTGTTCCTAGGCTACCAGCTTGTATAGCACTCGTATAGCCTATTGTTCCTAGGCTACCAGCCTGTATAGCACGTTACTATACAAAACAACATGAGATTAAATCAAATGCAAGAGAAAATGATACAAACAAGAGATACGATGAATAGGAGATGAATGAGGCTGCTGCCAGTGTAACACAGTACACTGTTTTACAGTAAACTTTTTATAAGTAGTGAGTACAGTCTAAAACAATAATAAAAAGTATAGTGTAGCAAATATATAAACCAGTAACATGGTCATGTATTATCATCATCAAGTATTATGTACTGGACATAATTATATGCTATATATTTTTATATAAATGGCAGTGCCGTGGGTTTGTTTACACCAGCATGACCACAAACATTTGAGGAATTCATTATGCTAGGACATTATGAGAGCTATGACAGCACTAGGTGATAGTAATTTTTCAGCTTTATGGTCTTCTTTTGGGACCACCAACTTATATGTGGTCCGTTGTTGACCAAAATATTGCTATGTGGTGTATGACTGTACTATCTTAGCAGGAGGAAGAAAAGATTTCTCTTTGCCAGTAACAGCTCAGCCAATGGGTGACTGCTATAAGTCAGCCAATTAGAAGTCACTATACTTCAAACTATCAATTTCCTCCAATGAACCATTTGTTTATAAAAGCTCCTCCCAAGTTCTTAAAAGAGCATATCCTCTCCTTTGTTTCTCTGGACTTGTGCACGGTCCAGAGAAACAAATGTCTCCACATGTCTCGATTTGCAATTCTTTTTTGTTCCCGAATAAACCCATTTGGTTGGAGAATTATCTGGCTGTCTGTTTGTTAAAGGTCAGCATTACACATCAGTATTCAAGAAGGCAGCCATCAGAAATGGTAGCCTGTGACACAGGCACAGCAGTCAAATTCATCAGAGCTGTCTTTGGTGAGGTGTGATGAAGGGAGCTATTCATGGGCCATAGAGAGATGAACAAGTCTAGTCCATTTAACCAGAGCATCGATACACTGTAAGATAGTGACTACCCCTTTCTATACATCATTCTCCTCCCAGGGGACACCATAACTCCAATAAGTCAATGTTTTTTCCTTTTATATTGTTCTTTATTGCCATGCCAAAGAGAATGGCTTCCATCTGAACACCTTATTTTCTAACAGCCAGGGAAAAGTTTTTGTTGTGGCAACTATATACGGAAAACCTTAGACAGAAGTGACAGTGCGTGTGAAGAGTTAAGAGAAAGAAGAGCTAAGTGAGAGAGAAGAACCAAGCCCACAACAATGCTTGATGGTCTCATCTTTAGAAATGTAAAAGACCCAGTTAAAGAGTGCTGAATTGCGGGACTAATAGGTTGTCCTTGTATTTAAGGAAAAGAAGAGCTACAAAGACATAACAATGAGTAAAGCTGAAGGGGTTGGGATCAGAGAATGTATGAATAATCAATATCTGGCAGAGGAGAGGATGAGATAGTGTCTCAGATAGAACATACTTTGGAGACAACGATAAGTAAATTCAGATATATGAAAGAGTGTGGTTAAACAATACATGGCAGCTCATATGGATGCCATAATAAAGAAACGGTAATGACGAAAGTTTAATGAATTTTAAAAATCACTGCTGCCACAACTAAGTTAGAGCCTTGGAACAGTAAAGGAGTCTGAATTTACTGATGTTTATTGAAGTGGAGAGTAAGGCAATCTAAGCAGAAACAATCACGTTTCCTATTTAGGAATGCCCACTGGAAAAGTCTAACCCGAAGTTAAAAGCAGAAAAACAGAGAATCCTGGAGAGAAATGGGAGTGGGTGGGTACAGGTTGAAAATGGATTGTGGTTCCCATTTTCCAGAACAGATTACAAAAGCAACCTCACCCAGTGTTGTCAGGTTTGGCCAGCTGAGCAGTGCTGATAACCTTCATATATCTATGAAAACTTCTGGGGCTGGGGAGGATTTACAATAAATGTCAGAAAGTTTATACAGTTTGTGTTACTGGTTTCTCATGTTCACAGATACAGTGTCTAAGGAAGCATGTCAGCTGTAGACAGAGAGACAGATCCTGAGAGGTAATTAAAATGTGGAAGTGCCAAGAATGCACAAGGGCCATGGTCATTTCGTTTGCTCCAACTCTTCTACACACCTGTGTGTACATTCAAGCTACCCTCAAAGCAACTTAACACAGCAGGCCAGACTGCGCTTTGGCACTGGCCTGTTCTAACATCCTTATTTCACAAGTAAAGGCATCAAAATACAGAGAGGGTGATGACAGGGCCATATCCCTTGGTAGGAAATGGCACGGACAGTTTTAGTAATTCCTAGCCCAATGTTTTTACACTTTATAACACTGCCATTTTTATTTAAAATCAATTGGTTTTAAATTGCAGCACTCCAAGACAAATACTTATGAACCACAAAGGAAGGATGACTACTCATATGTGAGAAAGGTGTGGCTGCATGCTTTCTCTTTGCTGACTAACTAGCACGTTCTAGAAAATGCCCCAGGCCCCAGATTTCTTGATGAACCACCCTCTTCTCATTTCTAATTGAAGACATCTATGCTTTTGATTTGAATCAAGGATTAATCCTTTTTACATTATCCGGCTTGAGTCAGCTCTCTGGTTTTCCTCTTTAGGATAAAAAGGATCTTCTTTGGATATTATTTCCATGGAGTGCTTTCCTTTTGCTATGAGTTATCAATAGATTCCCTAAGGGGAATCATGTGGGCAGGTTAAGATGCTTTTAAAGAAATGAGAAACATACCTTGGTCAGAGCATGACTTAGTAAATGTCTCCCAAAACACTGACATCTGCATGATCTCTTTACCTGGGAAATGAGAATAACGTTTTTTAAAGTCTCAAAAGCTGTCCTTTATTAAAAACCTAGTAGGGATTAACATTTCAATTAAATTTAAGTCCTAAAAGAGAAAGAATGCTCTAGGGATTGAATTGATAAAATGGTAGACCACAAATCATTTGGACGTGGTTCTTTAGTTAGTGACATCCTCTCTGTTAGGATTTTTAATTAATTGATTAGTTGATTGATTGATTAATGGATATTTGGCCCTGCAAAAACATTCCTCTGAAAATTAACAAGGTCACAAAATTAGGATCAACCTAACTCTTCCTCTCTCTGTCATTGTAAAAAAATACCCTTATCCTATTTCTCACCTCAGTGTTAAGATACAGAGTCAAGGCCTTCCAGAGGCAGAGATACAGAATCAGATGGGGAGAGGGGGAAAAAGCATGAAATGTATTTTCAGTCATACTCTTTAATAAATCATGGTGTCATTTACTCAATTCTCTACTGTCCAGGCTCACCACAAAGCCCTGAACCCACTGATTTCAATGATGCCTGTGGGGAAGGCCAGTTGATACTCAGCTAGCAGCAAACTCAAGAAGAGAGTTCTGATTTAATGAACCTGCATGTTTCTTTAGGGTCCGTTCGAATGCTAACAAGTAGTGAAACTCTTTCTCCATGCAACAAATCATTATTGTTGTGTTCTTCTTAAAAAGATTTTACCCAGGGTTGACATAAGAAATTGGCCTGATCTTTTCGTTCATCAATTAAATTTATCTTTGCTAGTATAGAACGGGATTTGAGTCATCTCCAGTGAATTCCCATTGGCAACACACATTTATAACTGCAGGCTCTCATTACTCATTATGTCCGTGTTTAAACAGAATCAGAAATTAAATGGTGAAATGGAAACTTCCTATATTTAAAACTTTAACTTGAGTTAAAGGTCATACAAAATTTCATGCCATCTATTCATCTATGCTTAGGAAATAGTTACCACAGAATAAATATTCTGAGACTTAATAATGATTAGATTTTTATACATATAAAACTGTACTACTGAGGTATTATGCATTTGTAACGTTTTCAAATATGTCATTTTGTATATTATTTTCTGATCAGGAAGAATGTAGATGCAATCTACAGAAAGGGTTGCTTACCTTTCTGTAGGTTGCATCTACATTAAGTTTACCTATTGTAAACTTACTACAATAAGTTTATCTTTTGTTTAAATGGCTTGGTTCATCTTCCACCTATGTGCATTACAAAGCAAAATTTATAACTCTGTAACTTTCTTTGTGACTCAAAAATAACATATACTGCTTGTCAGCCCCCAAATAACCAGTGAATTAGTTTCCTCAAGGAACTTGTATCTAAGTCCTTATATGTATCTCTAGTGTGTCTAACTCTCACTATGCAAATTTAAAGCAATAACAAGATGACTGTTTTCAGAAAACTACAACAGTTATTTCTGACAATTGGATGGTATTCTTTAACCATAAATTGCGGCTGCCATTCTGTTGGTTCTAAAATTATGTTTAATGTTATAGCTTTAAATTTCATTTTTCACATGTCCCCTAGGTTCATATTTCCATGTGTTATTTACTTATTCTGCAATGTAAAGTGTCTTTAGGGATGTGCCTTAAAGTTTGGGGCGATATTTTAAAGACTAATTTGTTTTCCTGATGGAGGCAGTCATAGAAGAAAACCAAAATTAATCCTATGTTTTTCTTTTGATAAAGTACAAAATTATGAAGATAAAGTTTGGCTATGCTGACTCTATGAGAATAAGCTCTTCCTGATGAGTAAATTTTAATTTTTTCTATTTAACATCTTGATTATCTCACCTTACTGAAAACAGTGTTCACAATCTTAGAATGTTTAACCTCATATTGCAGTGTTTTTCCAGTTTTCTGAACAGCCCCGCCCTCTGCCCCCAGGATTGATTCTAACTTGAAATCCTGTGGAATATGTGGGTTTAGGGTAAAATCTATTGGTAGAGAGGTATATGTGAGGGTTATGAAGTCAGATAAGGTATATGCTTTTGATAGCTTCTCTCTAGCTGGTGTTCATTTTGTTCAATTATTTATATTTTCTTCCTCATTCACAATGATTCAGACTGGACCTTAGTTTTCTCTCATCATCTAACTGCTGAAATATAATTGCTTTAGATAGCTGATTTTTTCTTTCTTTTTTTCTTTATATGCCTGCGTTATCATCACCTCCTGCTCAAGAGTCATTCCATGACTTCGATTTTTTAAATGGCGTGACTTACTTTGAGGTTACTTTCTAGAGTGGTTGTCTTTATTAATAAATTTGGTTAAGATGCAAATAAATTAGATGTAAAGTCTTATTTTCAGAGTTTATTTCTCCCTAAGAGTCAAATTTATCTTCAGTCTTCAACATTGTCTGAAATCTATGTTCCTAGACAAAGCAAAGATGTTTTTTGTTCCTTTGTTTTGTTTTTTGTAATTCTTAGGGAAACAA
Organism: Pteropus medius; assembly: GCF_902729225.1. Lineage (NCBI taxonomy): Eukaryota > Metazoa > Chordata > Mammalia > Chiroptera > Pteropodidae > Pteropus > Pteropus medius. The sequence goes on from NW_024351735.1 coordinate 643,691, forward strand.
CAGCTTTGAGGATAATTTCACTGGAAAACATACGGGAAGAACCTCCAGCTAATCTATTTATATGGCAAGTTAATTTCATAGAAAGGAAGTACAGTTTCTGAATAATCAGTACATAACTTCTTGTTAAAATGTTAAGGGTTATGGTAACTCTAGGAGATGAGAATTTGCTAATCCTCACCATACAATTAGAATGGTTTCATCTCCATATTATAGATTGGATAAGTATGGTTTAGAAGACAAAAGCCTCTGCTAGGTTGCTCCCAATGGGAAAAGAAGGAGTTAAGAATTATTAACAAAGTTCCTCTGACTCTGGAGTCCATTTGTTGGGCCTTGATTCAGTATCACCCCAACTCGAAGATGAAAATTTTTTGCTTGATAGATTTTTCTAAATTGGAGATGTCTTCCAGCTTCATTTAATGCCAGGATAATTTTAAAGAATAGTACTATGTAAATCAGCAATTGAATAATAATTGCAGAAATAACTACATGTGGAAACACCAATTAGCCAATAAATCCACTTAATTAGTCTTAATAGTTTCTTTTGCTCTTTAAGATGCTGTCTAATACTTTAATGATATTGCATATGCATTGCATATTTTCAAAGTTTTTATTTAAATGTCATCCTTATAGATTAACTAAGGGTCCTTTAAAAATAAACCATAAATTAGTTCACTGTGTAAATACTGTTGGCAAAATATTCTAATTAGATTGCATATGACTACCTATGGAATGGATGATTTTCCGTTGCAAAAATAGTAATGTAATGTTATTAATCCTAAAAGGGGAGAATTACATAGGTCAAGTAAGTCTTGCCCTTTCATATGTTTTTGCAGCCATGATTTTGACTTGACTATATTTGTATTACCTCTTCCACTACACATGCTGTAAAATGAAATGTGGCTGTAGTAGTCTTGGATAGATCCATTAGTTACAGAACAATACAGACAAAGGGCCCCCAAACAGAAGATTAAGAGCTGATTAATCCAGTTTGTACCTGGCTATACTCACCTAAGATAAGCAGCCTTGGGCAATGATTTCTTCCTCAGGGATGGGTCCTTCATGCTTGGAATCTCTGGGAAAGGTCCAGAGAAAGCAGCAACTGAAGGGCAAGCTATCTAGTAAGCAGTATTTTCTTTTCGCCCCAACACTTTGTTGCTGTCTGTTCATATAGTTCTCTGGAATTTTGACTTAGATAACTAATTACATATTATCTCCAGATATCATGCCTGGCCTCTGCTCAGAATAATCTATATTTATAAATCTATTATTTAAATGATCCTAAACTAAAAGCAATATCAATAGACAAATCGATTCCTTTTATATATTACTCAGACCTGAAAGGATGGCCTTTATTCACTGCCAAGCGATTTCAATAGATCACTCAATGGATCGCTATGAACTTGTGTCTTGCTTTTCCTAGGTTTTTACAGGGCAACTAGGAATTTCGAAATTAAATTTCGGATAAATGCAAAAAGGCAGAACATAAGAATTGAATACTAATTAAAATAGGTTTTTAAAATGTGCATAAAAATAAGTCTAGAAGCAAATATTTCAAAACAAATATTAAAAGCAACTATTTCAAAATGTTTATTTTTGGATGGCAGGATTTTGAGTATTTTATTTTTTGTTCGTGTATATTTTCCAAGGTCATATACTAAACATGTTTTATATTAGGAAAAAAACAAGTAGCCCACATAAAGGCAATTCTTTTTATTAAAGAAAGTTCTTTCCTCACTTTACTTTTCTTTGTACTAAAGAAAGTTCTGACCATTACTTCCTTACTCTACTTTTTCCTGTTTCATCCCCTTTCACAACAGAAATTAATATGCAAGTGCACACATCTGCATATAGATACACATGATTTCAACGTGTTATGTTCCTGCTTACAGATTTTCAATGACTGTACTACCACAGCCAGAAAATCTGCACATGTTCTGGCCAGGATCTCTTTAATGTGATGGAGAATCTTGTTTAAATGTCTTGCCAATAACAAAATCTGGAGGCTGATTTCAAGGTATATGTACTCATGGCAGTGGAAGTTGGTTACGGGATTATTTCCACAAGAGAAAACAATTAAGCTTCTTCAAAATCCTTTCTAACCACTTGACTTCCCTCAAAATAGCAGGAACAGAGTGTCATTATAATATGTCTTCCATCAAAACATACAAAGAATATAATGTAAATGAATTGTATTTTAAAGATTCTGCTAGAAAGTAAAATCCTACTATAAGATGTTGGATCTTTTCAATTGTTAAATAGGAAGATATAGAACTAAGGGACTCATTTCCAATCGCCTTCAAGAGCAAGAAGTAGAAACCAGTGAAAAGCAGCTTCCTCCTGACCCCATTTTCACCTTTACCACAGCCTTTTAAGCATGTTCACTCTGCCAGTATCTCAAATTTTCTACATGTGTTATGACAGAGCAAAATTCAGATCCACTAATAAAAGTTTTCCTTTATTGTGACATGTTCTATTCTGGAAAATTTTGTATGTTCAAGAAAGAAATCATTGCATAATTTGGAGAATTTTTGCAAATAATTTAAAGGCTCATCAAATTTTAACCATCTTTGCTGAAAATCTTGTCTTAAATTGGAAACTACATGACCCCTAAATAACACTGGATAATTTTTTCACTACCCAAATCAAAGTAAAGTAACATTTTAAATGGTTTCAATACAACTGGGAATTAAAAATGATGCTTACTAATAACACTAGCAAATTAAGGACTGTAAATAATCCATTACTCTCAGAATTGTTAAAGAGTTCTTATGAGTAGGTTTTTGTTTGGGAATGTTAATATTTTTAGTGTTCAAGATATATTTTGAGGCATTAAATGACTTCAAACATAAATAAATCTTTAGTTCCTCTTCTTGTTATTTTGGAAACAAGCACAGGTTCAAAAGAAAAAAAAAACCCACATAATTCCATTTACTATTAGAAAACATAGCAGTTATGAGAAGAAGGAAGAATTAAGGCTCCACAAAGAAATTGAAATTATTCTTAAATGGTACAAGTCTACCACAAGCCTCTCCTGAAAATAATTGGATTTGGTTGAATAGAGCTGGGAGTAAAGTGAACAGATGTTAGGTGATGGAGCAGAACTTGCTCCTTTCAGATTAAACAACCAATTATGAGTGGATAATGATGTGTGCAACTGGTAGTCACTGGAAACGTTTCCAATTCTGACCAAGTGATAAGACTGGGATGCCAACATATTTACTTCTACACGGGGTTGGAATCTAGATGTGAAAAAAAGCTGTTTTAAAACAGCAATGGGTAAGGTGTATATTGATAAGTTAGATTTTTAGGACTTTTGGAGATAATACAACATGTTTTTTTCTCTTTTATAAATCATGAGAAGACTCTAGTTTTCTAATTAATTAAAACTGACAGCTGTTTGCAATATGACTACTAGAACACATTTAAAAAATCTATTATTAGTTTAGAATATTCACACAATTGACTAAAATACCTTTTCTTAGAAATCAAACAAGTAACAATATCAAAGTCTTAAATATGTCTTAACTTTTAATTTTTATAAACTTACTGTCTGTACTAGTATCCTATATAGTACTACTATAACAAATTACCACAAACTTGGTGGTTTGAAACAATAGAAATATATCCCCTTACATGTCTGGAGGGCAGAAGTCTGAAATCAAGGTTTTGGCAGGGTCACACTCTGTCTCTGTGTAAGCTCTAAGGGAGAATCTCTTCCTTGCCTCCTCCAGTTCCTGGCATTGCTTGGCGTGTGGCCATATTACTCCTTTCGGCACTGTTTTCACATTGCCTTGTCCTCCGTGTGTCTGTCTCAAAATTCCCCCTCTCTCTCATCTAAGGATAATGTGATGGCATTAGGGTCCACCTGAGTAATCCAGAATAAGTGTTTCCTCTCAAGATCCATAACTTAATCACACCTTTTACCAAATAAGGTAACATTCAGAGGTTCCAGTGATCTGACATGGGTGCCAGCCAATAACCACATATATGTGCAGCATCCTAGAACATCCAATCCCTAGTGACCTGCCAGTTGACTACAGAGGCATGGGAGAGCCTGTCCAAGATCAGCCAAGCCTGGTCCAGATCAGCAGATCCACCCAGCTGACCCACAGTCTTGGGAGCAATAATAAATGCTCATTATTTCACACCACTGAGTTTTGAGATAGTGTGTTATACAGCAATATCTAACCAATAAAACTCAACAAACCAATTGGAATACCATGACTAAGTAGAGACACCTTGTTTACTCACATCTATCCTACTACACATAACATTCAGAAGAATCTCCCAAAATTACCGATGATCTGACACAGACTCCTCAAGGAGCAAGTAGTAGTAGCTTTTTAATGGTACAGTGCTTATGAGAGCGTTATGGCCACCTTGCAAGCACTCACATTCCAAAAGAACTTATGGCTGGGCTGAGAGCCCTTCTGCATAAGTCTGCAGTCAATTAACTTGCCTTTTTTTCACCTCATTGAACTTAAAGAGCAGCCAGCATCTGTTTAGAAGCCACACACCATATTCTCTGCTGCCTACAATTATAGCAATAAACCAGACAACTTTCTGGTTCACTATAAAAACTCTCTTTATAGGAAGACAACATGATAACAATAAAAACACCACCTATAGTGAGGCATACAGAACCTCATCACAAAGTCTCAAGTACACACATGAAATAAAAATCAGCACCCTCTACCCCCAGTAGATATGAAACTAAAAATAACATTTTAATTGCCCAATCCCAGACAATCCTGGAGATAATGTGCTTTTTGAAGTTTCACAGTGTAGTACTGGGAAAAGAGAACTGGATTTGAAGTCAAGAGAAGTATATTTCTGTCCTTGTTCTACCATCAATAGTTGTGTAACATTGGCCAAGTTCCCTGGACATTTGGACGACCAGATAACTGCTGAGTGTCAGTCTAGTCCTGTCATTTCATGTCTTCATCTTGCTCTATGAGCTTTGTAGTTTATCACTGTGAATGACTTTACAGAATTCTATGATATAGTGGAAAGACCTCTATGAGTACTTACCTGTCTCTACCACAAGTGTATCAACTGACCTTGAGCAAGCTTCACCTCTCTGCACTTTAGTTTCCCCATCTGTAAAATGCATGATTTGTTTGGGCTAAATGATCTCTAAGGTCCCTTCCATTTTAGAATACCTGATTTCATAATGCTCTAAGGTTATACATTTTATAATTGATTTCTAGACAGGGAATCTAACTAAATCTCAGGCACAGAGAGACTGAAGAGTATTCAGGCAGTCATTTCACAGAACCAGTGGTACAAACCGAACTTGGAGTCAGTCAGTATTTCTGATTTCTGACAAGGAGGACTAATGGCTATTGTTTGTGGAAGTGCTTCTGGCGTCAAGAAAAATGACATCCACCACCAAAACTAAGTCTTTTCCAAAGCATGCCAGTTATGTAACATTTTGTTGAGTCCCAGGGGTGTTGGGAAGCTCAGCATATACCTTAGACATACAGTGGCTCAAGAGATGCTCTAGAACTAGTACCTTTGTGTCAAATTGAAACTTTCAAGCCCAAGGTCTTCCACACAGCCTTTGTCACATGGGGACTGAGCAGAACAATTTTGGCGATCTCCCTGCTTCATAAAAAACAAAACATAGCAACTCTTTTTTTTTTTTTTTTTTTTGCCTTCAAGGAAATAGGACATAGGCACTCTTTGATGGAAGCTTTCCCAAGGATGGATTTGGGGAACCCATGATGAATGTGTCACCAACAAAGCCTGACCGTATTCACTTGAACTCAGATTATTTAAAAAAGTTGAATGAAGAGCCAGATGACTGGAAAGCCAACACCTTACAAAGTGCTAATATAACAATGACATAAATATATCAGTTGGGCCAGACCCTAAAGAATCTCTAATAGACAAAAAAGTTGTCTCTATCCTCCTCTATTCTTTCATCCACCATGCTCCTCTTTCTTTCAAAATCCTGTCAAAATCGTCTAGCGTTTATACTGCTTTTGATGGCTAATAGGTTTGGGCCCCAAATGTATTTTAGTATAAGGTTGGGCTACATTCCATTCTAGCTTTGGATACATCCTACCCGTGTTCTCCTTTAAATAAACAAAAAGCCTACTTGTCCGTTACCCTAATTAATTTATCTCTACCCTGCCTTTAGTGAAAACTGAACGAATGAATTAATCCCTCAACATTAATTAGTTTATGTATTAGATACAACATATAATGCCCTAATCTCAGTAGAAGAAATTTAGGATAAACTTGCTTTCCAAAGGTATTTATAAAAGAATAGGAAATTAAAAAAAAAAAGTTTAAACATCTTCAAAATTCTTATATCCGTTAGCCCAGTATTTCTTCTAGGTCTTAATCCTAAAATCATGTCCGAAGTAAGAACAGAGATTGGTATATGTCTTGGACACATCATTTATGATCAAAACAACATATATTTACTACAAAATGCACATCTAGGCAATGATATTCTACATAGCCATCAAAAATAATGTTTTGATATGATGTTAAAAAAGTTAAGTAATATATAAATCTATATGTATGATATTTTAAGGTGATTTATTTAAAAATAAAATAGAATGTATTGAAAATTCAATAATGATCTTCCTAGATTAATAGGTTAGAGAGTGGTTTTAGTTTTCTTGTTAACTTTTTATTTACTTATTTTTTAAAATAATGAGTATGAATTATTCTTATAATAAGAAATAAAGTCCCTTCAAAAATCATAACAACAACAAAGAAAATCTTTACAGTTCAGGTGGGTCAGATCTTTAAGAGTCAAGTAACCTGTTGAAAATCCTGAAATCCCAGGATGTGTGACCTGACTGTCCCATCCGAACTTCCAAAACAAAACCTTGATCATGAAAGCTACTTCTGTGGCTTGGTGAAGCTAAAGAGACCAGCGGCCCTGAGCAAGACACCCACTTTCCTGCTTCCCACATCTCATTGCAAACAATTAGAGAAAATTAGCTCACCAGGAAGCCGACCACATGCTTTGCCAGCAGGAACCATCGCAGGATGGAAAGCATGTCACACAGGCATGTTGAACCACTTATTGAAGGCGGACAGTAAATCTGGCTTAATAAAGAGAGCATACACCCCTTCTATTGGCCCTCAGCCAGTCAACTAGTTTAGTCTGGATCTGAGAGGGAAAAAAAACATGCTCTTCATATTTGGAGTGGAAGGTCCCAAGTAACTATAAGTAGATGGCTTCTTTTGAAACTCAAATTGAGAGAGAAGCAAGAATGGGGATAGGTGACACACGTACTGTCCAGCCAAGGCCATGTTTCTACATTGTTCAAGTTGTATTCTGTCCACTGGGGGCACAAGAGCACCATGCTATTAGCACCTTGTGCCCAGCTACATTCCATCTCAAAGTTTTCAAGACTTTCATAATTTCTATAGCATGATCCCCACTCTATTAAGTTAAAAGTTAACTAAGAATGGAATAAGTTTTCAGAAAAGAATGTTGTTTTCCTTAACTTCCACCTTAAAGCCTCAGAACATTCTTGAACTAATTTTGATTTATATAAGCTTTCATTGCACATCTGAAATGAATGACTTAAACATTTCTTAGACAGGCTTATATGTAATTGTTTTGAATCAGTTATGTTTGTCATCGTAATAAAACATACACAAAATTTACTATCTTAACCATTTTTAAGTGTGCAGTTCAGTGGCATTAAGTACATTCACATTGTTGTGCGACCATCATCACTATCCATCCTCAGAACATTTTCATCATCCCAAACTGAATCTTCACATATATTAAACAATAACTCCCTGTTCTATCTCACCCTAGTCCCTAAGAACCATCCTTCTACTTTCTGTCTTTGTGAATCTGACTACCCTTTTCACACAATTTCTGCCCTTTTATGTCTAGCTCATTTCACTTAGCATAATGTTTCAAGTTGATCAAAAATTTTGAAGTAACAAAACCTCTAAGTTGATAAGCCATCATATATGGTAATACCCACTTATTTTTTAGATGCTCGAAATTTTATTTCAAAGATCTCACTTGACCAGAGCTTCCTTTGAACAGCCAGAAGCTTCGAACACCCTCATGAAGTGTGTATATTCCCTGCCAAAAGAAGTGCCAGAAAGAATTTAGAAAACCAGTTGGTGGAGATCCCGCAAAAGTTTGAATTAGATGAGTTTCAGACTCTCGTTTGACTCTAAAACCCTGGGACTTTTACAGACAAATACTTGTTTGTTCGTTCATTTATTCACTCAGGTATTTGTCAGTGTTTACTGAGCACCTACTTCAAGTAAATGTTGAACTTTGATGCAATGCGGTGACTGATGATATTGATTTGATTCCCAACCTCTTCAGTGCAGCCAGAAGCTTGGGTGCCACCCTAACAGTCTTGCTTCTGTTGTCAGGTAGCTGGCACTGGCTTGTAGTGTTAGGGAGGACTGTCAGTTACCTGTGTGCCTAACTGGAGACTTGCTTCCAGTAGAAGGTTTCTTAGCTTTACCACTTTATATATCAATCGGTAAAACATAAGAGTCAAATGGCAGATCTGGGTACTGAGACTGACTGCTAGAAACTGGTATTACCTACAATATAACCTACAAATACCAAGGACTTTTGGAATTTGAATAGGTGTACTAAAATTATTCCTCTGACACTTATTAACACTGTTATGTTGAGCAAGTCACTTAAACTTTCTAAGCCTCAGTTTCTTTATCAATAAAATGGAAACAATAAATACCCATGCCACAGGATCCTTGTAGGAATGAAATGAGTTATTGCATGAAATGTGACTTGCACAAAGCTCGGCACAATAAGGCATTACAAAATGTCAGGCTCTCTTGCAGGATCTTCCTCAAAGAAGCTAACAACACAAATGTAGCTCTGCATTAGTCCAGCCCTGTTCCTGAAAGCATCAAAATAAAGTTGGGCCATCTCCTGGGCTTCTTAAAGTTTGCCGATTTGGAATAGGAAGAGCATGCTTCAGAAGCGGCATCATGTTAATTTAAGGAAGAGAACTGACATTTTATCCATCAACAAATAACTGCCAAAAGTTGTAAAAACAGGTTTAATCCAAAGAAAACACTGTCTCATAAGAGTGAGGAATAAGACCTGAGTACTTTTCTGGCTAAAGTTCATAACAGAGCCCAGATCAAGACCTGTGAGTCCCGGAACCACTGATTCAGCTGCCACCTGCATGGTGTGGGGTGGCTGAGGAGCATGCCCAACCAAGGAGGGACTCATGTATCCCCAGGAAGCAGGATGGAGTTTGGCAACCCACGGAGAGCAATTGTTGACTGGGAAAAATCTACACAGAGTGGTGAGTGTCACAGAAGCCAGTAGAAGGTAGACAGACTGATCCAGTGGCTCTGAGTGGTCTGTGGTGATGTGTCTACACATGGGACTCTTCCTGACTAAAGACTATGGGAAGATCACACTTGTTATGGTAGCAAATACAGACAGGCTTTTCTGAGATGGTAAGATGTTTGTCTTAGACATCCAAGAATGGAAATTATTCCTCTAATCAGAAATGATGACCTCATGACTGTGTCTGGAACCAGTCCAGATTTGCAAAACTGAGCAGGAGTCGGGGGCTTAACTCTGGTTCCTAATTTTAGTTGCTTCAGATGAGGGCTCAATTGGGTTTTAAATACATGAACAATAGCTAACTCTTTTTTTGTTTGTTTGTTTTCTTGAATAATCGAGTTTTCTCAATTTCTTCCTAAATATTTCTTTCACTCATTTACTTATTCTGTTGCTGTTATTAACAATTTACTAGTTAAGTTCTTATTTCTGTGTATTAGAACATTAGTACCCCTTACTACAATGAGGAACGTTCATAAATTCATTATTCTCAATTACTGAATGCAATGATACATTCATCCAAGACCTCTGAGAAGCAGACTCTAAAATGGGAAAAATGTGCAAGGATTTTATTAGGGAAAATGTCTTGAGAGAAAATTGGGAGGGAGTTGGAAAAGGCCTGGAGAGCTTCACACTACGATGCTCATCTGATAATAGCAGAGGAGAGAGGGAAGGAAGGAAATTCATTGGAAGCCCTTACACTGCTGTGCTAAATAAGCAAGGTTTGGCAAGAGTGTTGGGGAATCCTGGGGCCAAAGCTGCCCTTAGGGGAACTGCTTGTGCCCCAGAAAGGAGCTGGTTTTAGTACCCCTGCCATATGCAGTAATAGTTGGAAGAGCCTGTGGGAGGGGATGGCTCAGTGTAAACGCTGTGATGGAGCTCAGAGCACAGCCCCTGGGGGTTTTGATGGATTACATTTTCTGTAGTTGGAGGTTCATATTGTTAACGGAGAGACAGGGTCTCTCAAACTTGGCACTATTGACATTTTGGACTGAATAACTTTATGTTGTGGGGGCCGCCCTGTGCATGTAGGGTGATTAGTAGCACCCCTGACCCCTACCAATTAGGTTCCAGTAGTACCCTCCCAAGTCCTGACAATTAAAAATGTCTTGCAAATTGCCAAAAGTCCCTTGCGGGGGTGGGGAATTGCTTCTAGTTGAGAAACATTAGACCAGGGGAATTTAAAGAAATTTGGAAAGGTTTCTTAGGAAAATTATAAAATCGGAGGAAAGGGAAAAACAAATGGTTTAAACTATATGTGATCATTAAGAAAATAACTCAGCTGGAGAATACGAACTGAACGAGGCGATCCCATTACAACAATATGCCACTGAATTGATATAAATTTTTCTTCCAAGTGAAGTTTCTTGTCCTGAGACGAACTTAGAGTCAAATATCTTACCTTAAATTTAAGTACACAAAATTAAGGTTTAAAAAATTAAATAGGTACTCTTTTAGTTAATGTGTCATGTTGTAACGCAAGCAGAAGTCACACTTACTATTTTGAAGATGGATAAAAATACCTCAACTGCAATAGTGTACACACATTACAGTGACAGGACACGACGACTTCGCATTTAGTTCAATAGTAACACATGTGTCAGGAATGGAAATTAAATTCAGGAATGAGGCAGATGAGGTTCCCGGAATCAAGCATCTCAGACGTGATTTTCACTAAATCATCAAACGGCCTTTGGCTTGCAGGATTCTGCAAAACCATAGGTTCACACCCGTACGTGTGTTTGCGCCTGGCCAGCAGAGCCAATCCATATTCATTTGAAGTGGTGCTGGGTGTGGCTGTTCCACCTAAGCATTACTCGGTCCCACACAGTTACGCCTCACCTGGACGACTCCCATCACCTCCTGGCAGGCCTCTTACTTCTCCCTTGCTTCATTTTCTACAGAGCAGCCAGAGTGGCTCCTTGAAAACAAGACAGATCCCACTTCCCTTCTATTCAAAAGTCTCCAAGGCTTCCTATTTCCTCAGAATAAAGGCAGAATTCCTCAGAGTAAAGGCTTAAATCCTTGCTACTCAAACCATGGCCTGGGGACCAAGCAGTGAGAGGGCATCATCTGGGAACGGTGTTAGAAATGTAGAATGGTGTAAGAAATGTAGACTCCGGGCCTGGCCCAGACCTACTGAGTCAGAGTCTGCCATCAGGGTCTGCATTTTAACAATGTCCTCAGGTGATATGTGCATACAATGGAATTTGAGAAGCTCAGTCCACAAGTTCAGACCTGCAGTCACTTCTCCTATCTCAGAATCTCACCTCCCACTTCTTCCCTTCGTCCCCTTTGCTCACTCTTCTGTAGCTAGCTGGGGCTCTTGGAGACACTCGACTTGCCAACCATGTTCTAGGCCAAGGCTTTTTGCTTTTCCACACACTCTCTCATTTCCTTCAGGTACCTGCTCTACTGTCACCTCACTTGAGAGGCTCCCCTGACCATGTTGCTAAAAAGCCCTCCGGAGCTCCCAACCCTGTCCTGCCCAGGTCACTTCCCATCCATGGAACCTGCCTCATTTTAATTCAAAGCGCTCCTCTCCACCTGCCATCAGTGTATATTCTTATTATCTGTCTCCAGGTTCATAATAACAAGGACTTTGTATGAATTTGCTTACTGCTGAATCCCCAGACCCTAGAACAGTTCCTGCTACAAAGTCGGTTGTTAGGAAATCACTGTTGACCAAATGGGTAACACTGAATTGTACAGTCTCATGAAACATACTGCCTGGATAAAAAGGGGACCCCATGAGAACACAGAGGCTAGTGTTCTTCTGATCACTGACACCAGCCTGGCTACCTTGTCTGACATCATGTGATGTTCTCTTCGAAGATACCCAGAAAAGAATTGGGACCAAAGGCAAGCATCTGGCTGTGAGATAGATTCTCTGCTCAGTCAGAAGATAAGCCCAGATCAAGCAGAGCCTACAGGAACAGAGACCGGAGCTGCCTCTCCCCTTCTGGCACACTGGAAGACGAGCTGTGCATTTTATTTAGATGACTTTTTTTTTTTTTTTAAAGAGAAAATGGCCAATGTTTCCAAAATGCATGGATTTTTTCTTTCCAGCGAAAGACTAATCTTTACTACTTCTAAAAAGCAACCTGTTTATACATTTGCTGGAGGATTTGTCTGGAAAAAAAATTAAAATAGGAGAACTTCATTTGACACATCTGGAGCAGATGGGCATGTTTTGTTTGGCTGCCTGTGGTTATTTAAATTGGGTTTGAGATGGGGAAGATGGGAAAACTGAAGAGTCAGGTGGCCGGGGAAAGACCAGCACGCAATGTGAGAAAAGGAGCAGAATAAAATGTGTAGCAGGCTGAATCATTAGAAATCTTTCACTTTCTTGCCCTATCAAAGCTATGTTTGAATGTTAATGGGAACAAAAAACAACAACAACAACAAAGTCTCAAGAGCAGATTATGAGAGTACAGAGTTGAAGAACAATTTGTGTATAAAAACATTTTGCTCAAAACTATTCTTGGGTCTTCTGAAACCATGTAGCCTAGAGAACCATTAGAGAGAAAAAAAATCTCTCACCCACCCCACACTCACCCTAAACTCTCAATTTAAATGCAAACTTTTCATGCAAAGCATGGGCGTGTTGAGGATGAAGCCAGTTATAAGAAGAGGTGAAGAGACACACCACATGTCTGTGAAAGTTTGTGAGCAACAATGAAAAGAACTGTATGGAGAGGAAAGCAGAGTATAGCACTCAGCAAGGTGCTCTTGAACCCCATATTTATTTTAGTTAGTGAAAGACGAAGGGATTATCAAGTGATTCATTATCACCATCCTTATTCAGGTTTACTGCTTGGGAATGATTTTTTTCTCCCTCTATTTTTTTTCCCAGCCATGTAAACAAATTGTAAGCATTTGGTGTTCAAGTGTATTGTAAAAGAAGAATTGAGACATTAATCCCCTCAATTTTGGAGGAATAACGCTTAATTTTCCCACAAAGCTATCAGTTAGGACTGGGCATTGCTCTGTAGACAGAAGATGACTTTCGATATAAACCATGCGTTACCTTTCACATTTTAGAAAAATGCCAATGTAAACAAGTTTATTAGACAACAAATCCAACATAATTCTGTAACTCTGAAAAACATCAATCTTTAAAGAGTTTTTCTCCCCCATTTCGGGTTCCTAAATTACTTAAAAAGCAATGTTCTCATAATTACTAATTTTAAAAAACAAACAGTAATAATTAGGACTTTAAAATCAATTTGCATTGCATCTCAAGATACCGCTTTAAAAAAAATGTTTCCAAGGACTCAAAGTTACCACCTGACTCTTAAATCTCTCAAACCTTGCTTTAATTAAACACTGAGCAAACAAAAGCAACTGTTCTCTGCAATTACACAGTGATGCTCTCAGTTTAGGTCACCAACACACCCCCTTCCCGAAAATGTGCCTTCTGCTTTTTCTTTTTTAATAATAAATAACTTCTAATGGCACAACAGGTGGGAGATAATAGTGTAGTGGTTTCAAGTAAGTGAGACGACACACTATATTCTCTCTGGGAGGTATCTGACATTTTGTTCTTTTTTTCTTTTTTTTTTTGTGCCAGAAAAAAATAACTGCAAAAGTATTCAAAATGGAGGGTTGGGAACCTCAAAGCATTTCTAAATTGCTTCCAAAAACTTTAAATGATGAGTTTGGGGACTAGTAAAGACAGAAAGAAAAACAAATCTAAATCTGCCCCACAACCACAAAGCACATATGCAACTCATAGCAGAGGATGTGTGCATGCATATATATGAGGGGGGGATTTGGCCACAACCAGGCCGATAACATGCTTAATCAAAGGGTTTATCATTCTGCCCCTATGGATTTTCTCTTCTGACTTTGGCAAATTTATGGAGAAACAAACGCAAATTCAGCCAACTTATTCTGGACTCTATCAACAGGTTCATTATTTTGTCAATCAAAATGCAACTCTCTAGCCCTCTGAACTTTGAAAAATATGCTTTCTTTCAATCGAAAGTGTGCTTATCAACCTTTTCTCCCACCAAATAATTTGATAAAAGTCCCAATAAATGTTTCTAGTTTGGACAAGGAAACACTGATTTATTTTACAGAGAACCACTAATCTTGGTAGAGATCTCTAAGATAACAAGAGTTACCCCCTGAAACACAGTCCAAAAGGTATAATGACATTTCGACCCCATGGGACACAGAGGCAGGGTAAGTTACAGGCCAATTTATGAAGCAGAAGTCTGCCTTCAGTGAACTCTCATCGCTCCTTCCGAGCCTCTTGCCTCCAGCAGCCCAGCACCCATCTCTAAGTCTACTACAATCTTCTACAGTAAGTGTCCTTTCAGCTGTCTCCTTGCACCCACCTCATATAGAAGTGTACCTGTCTGTGCACCACTCCCTCAGCATCCTGCTTTCTGACACTGGCCAGTGCAGTTGATCCTAACAAAGACCTTTCCAGCTAGTATTCAGATCATAGGTCCCTATTCCAGGAAAAGTTAAAGTTTAATATTAGAAACTTGAAAACACAATGCTCCAACCTGAGTGAGTGAGTGAGTGAGTGAGTGAGTGAGTGAGTGAGTGAGTGAATGAATGAAAGAAAAACCAAAGTTTACTCACCAAGGCAGGCTGATGGGAGAAAAAGGTCCTTTCAGTCAGCCCTTTAAATAATGTCATTGCCTAGACTACCTCTGTGCCCAGTTAGTTTTCTGGAAGGAGGCCATGTTGTGTGAATGGATCCTGTTCTGATGATGTTTGTGGGACCTGTTCTCATACTCCTTAAGCCTGCGTTGCTCTCAGGAAGCTCCTAAGACCCTAGGAGCATGAATGCAGATAAGAGCACACATGAAGAGACTTGTGCTGACCATCCCCTAAACCAAGAGGGCTCTGAGTTTTCAGGAGCAGACTGGGGCTAAGTCCACCCAAAGATCCATAGTGCAGGAGAGGTGTCTGCAAGTGCCCCTGAGCGACACACTCCTGGTGTGAGGATTCACCGGGCTACACCATAGATCCGGCCAGTGTGAAATTCGAACACATTAAGGACCATTTGTCCACATTTGAATGAAAGAATGAAAGACTTGTAATGAATATAATAACATGCTTGACAAATTTTTACATGCAGCAAAAGGATATTTTTTCATAATAAAGAATTTACTGCACTTTGAGGATTTGTGTGGTAGTTAGTGCCCAGTCTCTTCTCTTCTATGTCTGCCTCTCAGCTATGAATTTGCATATCATTGGGTCAGGCCCTCAGTTCTCAAACTTCTGTTTCCGAAATCACACTTAAATAATCTATTGTTAATCGTGTTTGAAAATGCTTGATGGATCAACTCTTAACTAGTCAGGGTTTGATGTAAAAATGCAATCTCTATCTTTAGTTGTACTTTTCTAACTTTTGAGAAAAATATTTTGCCTATGGCCAATATTTTCATACCATTTCTGGAAACTTCTTTGATTTAGAAAGACCCAGGCTTTGAGGTAGGGATAAAAAGGAAAAGAGAAAAAGTGAGATGGTGAAGAGAGGGAAAAAGGCAAAAAAGTTTCGAAAAAAGCCCCAAACACATTTCATTTATTTTATAGTTAGCTAGAACTGGTCTTACCCTCAAACAAAAAGACCTGCAATTGGCTTTAATTTAGAAGCACCAGAAGAAAAATAAAATCGAGGGGGTAAGGAGAAACAGAATATCTTTGACGAGGAACTAGATTAGGGTGATAAATGTTTAACAACCATATCGCAATTTAAAAAAAAAAAAGATAAAGAAGAGATAAATACTTATTTGTAGCATTTGTAGATTGATTTCTAGCATTTGCCAATTTCTGTGGTGTAAATGCTCCCAATATGACCGATTTCAAGCTACCAACAGGATGTCATTGAAGGTGTATTACGAAGAAACCCATATAATTGGCTTTTGAGGGACAGTGCAAGTCGGCTCTTGTCTATTGCTTAAGACCAAAGTTAACTTGGACCTTTAAGTTGAAATTGGTAAACCCAAAGAAACAGCAGAGGGCATTTCAAGGTGATGTGTTGAAATGTCACTCTGTAACATTTATCAAAATACGTTCTCAAACAATGTCCCCTTTTCGAAGATGAAATTTGTATTTCCCTACTTTTGTCTTAAGTATTTGTGTGAGTTTGTATCATCTGCTGGTATGCTTACCTCCCAATTTTAAATAGCTTATGTATTTTTTTATTTAATTTTAATGGCCTATAAAAATGAGAAGTTGCAAATCAAATACATAAACTGAGGAAAACAGTGATGTTGCTTATATTCTATGTAATTCTGCTCAGAGCGTGGGATGGCCCTTCCTGATGGCTTAGATAATTACTATTATTTTTTTATTACTGGTCCTTCATGACTTTACACTATATACACACTATTAATAGATGAACTTAATAAAATGTCTTATTACCTTAAATTCACTGGGCATACAAATCAGACCAGTTAGCATTTCTATTTACATGCAATCTTTTCTTTATTTTACTCTGATGTCTCATAGTATATTAAAATTTTCAGAATCACAGTGGCATTTAACATAATGATGGATTTTGTGTTTAACATGAGTATTCACAAAATATTTCCAGATTGTTACGTGTGTATATGTATGTATGAAAAACAGATGTTACATTTCTTTATAAGCCCCAAATGTTAATAATTTGTGAGAGATAGAAGAACAAGGACTCTGGATATAAATTATACTGTAATAACTTCTACTCCATATGCTACTAAAGCAATGGTCATTATACTGCTCTTCATGCAAAAGATGCATTTTGTTGTTAAAAAAAAAAACCTTCATCATGAGTAAAATAAACAATAAGAGGTCCTCAACAAATACTTGTTTCTACTTATCTGCTTGAATTAATGAGTCAATGAATTATTTGATGTGTTGAGAGGAAATCTGCTTCTTTCGCTTCCCATTGGCATGGCAGACTATATAGAATGTTATGGCCTCGCCAAGTAAACTCACACTTTTCCCACTAGTTTCGCTTCAAAAACTTAACTGGCTTTACCCAGATAGTTCCTCTCCCTTCCTGCATGACCTGATCATAGAAATTCCAGCATCAGATCATCGTTCCCACTGGAGCCTGGCTCTAGAAGGTATAGGAAAGCACAGGGAGGCACAGGGAAGCCAGCACACCATCACTGTTCCACATGGAGCTAGAAGCTCAATGCTACAGTGAGACAGAATGCGAGACCACAGCAGATCAAAAGCATTACCTCTGGGAAAACAGCTACCTGGGGACAGCACAAACAGGATGAAATGGAAAGTGTTCATATTTCTCAGGTATTCATAAACTTTAGAATTAGTACATGGAGACTTGATCTATAGTTGCTAGAATTTAGAACTATCATCTCTAGCACTGATCAGCCTAGTTAAAAACATGTCTTTGCACTCCTTTATTTCCACGAAGACAGTCTTTTACATTTTTGACAAGATATTTACAAGTAGAGACAAAAGGAGTGTTGGACAAGTATTTAAAAGATATCAGCATCTATGATACTATGGCAATAATAGGTATTTTTTAAATAATGAACTATTTGATTATTCTTTATCTTATTTATCAAAATATAACTAATTTCTCATAAGACAGTACTAATATAGTTTTGCTTTGCTTTTTAAAAATCTTTAAGCTAGTTGGTCACATAACACATCATAAAATTTTAGCTAAATAATTTTAACCTTTGTTAATATGACTCTAGTGCAGTGTTACTAAAATTGAGACTATTTTTTTACATTTCACTTTCTTATAACTAATTATATGAGATTGAACTAGTTCTACATTCAATCTTGAATATGTAAAAGAATATAGAGGTAATATGAAAAAAACTGGAAAAACAAAGAGTTTGATAGAATGTTTACCAACTTTATCATATTGTTGAAAATTAAAGTCTTATTCCTAAAGTCGCAATAATATAAAGCTAGTACCTGCAAGAAAATTGAGATATTAGAAGAAAGTTAAGTCTAGTATTGACTTAATAACAAGAGGTTAGTCTTATGTGTATTACTCAGCACCATTACTTTCTCTGTTTAAACAACCAAAACTAAACATATTAAATGAAAGGCTATTTATTTCTTGTTGATTTTCACTGGTGATCCTTTGATGTTGTGTTTGTCCACAGAAACATTTGATGGTCTTCTATGTTCAATGGCTGGGCTTTGATGAGGTTTCTTCTTTCTTTTAAGTTCTTGGAATCCTGAATTCTCAGAACCAACACTTCGTATCTTAGTGTTTTCTAGATTGCACCATGTCCCTATGGTCTGTACTTCAAAACCTTATTTTGCCATTCGTCATCAAAATCATGAGCATCACTTTCATTAATACTGATGAATTCCTGATTGACCTCTTCATCTCCAGTCTTGTTCTTTGACTTTTTAATGACATAAGCTTGGTTGTGAAGATGATGACCAACAGCTACTTTTTCTAGTCCATCGTCAGAATCTCTCAATGCTCTCCGAGTTTCCTTTATTCCTCCTAGAGCCTGGCAGGTTTGGGTTGAGGCCTGGAAAACCTTTGATGGTTCATCTCGTACTTTGGATTAAATTATAACTGAGGGAGAACTAAATGAATGTCCATTTGGATCCACTGAAAGGTGATCAGTTTCTTTTGCATATATACTGTTTTACATATTTAACATCATTCAGTCCATTGCCTGAAAAGGGTCGACATCTGTACAAGTCAAGAAATTTTCACCATCATCACATCCTGTATGATTATGACCTCTTCCTCTCCCATCAGAGATGCTGAGAAAGTTTCTTCCAAAAGCTTCAGAAAAACTTATCATCTATTGCATATTTTCTCAAAGTGCAATAAAAGAATCTCAGTCTCAATGTGGCCTCTTCTTTATACTTTTAGTAATAGAAGTTCTGTCCAGCTAGTCCTCAGTGGTTCTCCAGATTGATTGTTCTATAATTTAGTTGTAATTTTAATGCACTCATGGAAGGAGGCAAGCACAGCATTTACTTACTTTGTCATCATGAACAGAACTCTTAACAGGCATGTTTAATAAATATGTGGGAAAGGAAGGAAGAAGAGAAGGAAAGAAGGAAGAAAGAGAAGGAGGGAGGAAAAGAGGGAGAGAGGGAAGAAAGATAAATTAATATGTGAATTTTTTTTAAGTTTCTCAAGTAATTGGATAATGAATATGGTTCTGTGAGCTAAGTCAGTCTCCAAGTCTTGTAGACTATTTAATCAAACATGTAGTTTAGATCTGTCGTTTAGGTGATATTCTAATGCTACCATGCCCTGGCTATGTCTTACTCCCCGCTGGCTTGAAGACTTTAGGGCATAGCACAGGGCTGGTCAAATCACAAACCCCAAAAAGACTTGTTGGATGGATGATTGATCCCTAGTATCACAAACTAAAATTCAAGATACAATGTGTGTAGAAACTGCAGCAGGGAATCCTTGGGGAGCCCTGAAATAGTGTTAAAGATTGACCTCTAATGAACTACTCTGTAAAGTTTCTGTTAACTAAAAACCTTTCTAACAATCCCCGTACCACAATTAAGTGTAAATGCACACACACACACACCCATGTACATATAGACACACACACACCCACACACACACGCACACACAAAAGGGGAGAAGAGCAGAGGTGATCAGCATCTTGAAAGTTTGAATTTATCTTTGATACCCAGAATCTGAGGAAATAAAAAAATAAAGCAATTCAACATGAATCATTACTATCCACACAGTGTCCATAGATATCATTGGGAAACAAATCTATTTTCCAAGACTGATAATTGCTGTTACTTTTAGGAGGCTGGACGCAGTTTAACTGAGTCCTTTGCTTAGGGTCTCACAAGGTTGCAATCAAGGTATTAGGGCTGCAGTCTCATTTGAGGCTCAGCTAGGGAAGGATCTGCTTCCAGGGTCATTCATTCCTACTGTGGGCAGAATTCACTCCTTTGCTGGCTCTCATCTGGAGGCTGTCCTCTATTAATGAAGTCACTCATAGTTCTTAGCCATGTACAGTTCTCCAACATAGCCAACTGTTTCCTCAAAGTAAGTAAAGAAAGAAAAGACTCCGGCCAGACGCACCCTAAAATTTAATGTAATATAATCAAGTAATCGCACACATGTAACTACATGTATCTGGACTATATTGTAGTATTCTATCAGGAAGAAACAACTCAAACTCCCTGCTTCCCTTCAAGTGGTAGTTCTCACTCGAGAGAATGAACACCAAGCATCAGAGATCATAGGGACAGTTTTCAGAGCCTGTCCACCACAGTAAGCAAGGATCTTGAGCTGTCCCCTCCAAAATACCTCAGTAATAGTCTTCATGTTTTTCTATGAAACCGTTATGCAAAGAGAAGTGTGACACGATTAAAGGATGAACATTAGCCCCATTTTAGGAAATTAGGAAAAAAATAAGCAGAATTATCCATAAACAAAATTATTTGAATTATCCATAAACAAACGCTGAACAAAACCCAAAACAGATTGTCGCAATACATATTTCTTATGTAATCCTGTGCAACATGGATTGAGGGGATTCTTGACCTTTTATGATAATGGGTGACATAAAAGCTGCACTTGGCCTTCATTTAGAATAAGATGTTTGGACGAATTTTTTGGGGGAGTATCATTTTTATTCTTAATCATATTTGATATACCATGTTCCTCTAATGAAAGATCAGTTTTTTCTTTGCATTTGGTAAATGAGAGCTTATTTTGAAAGGCACAACTACATCTAAGCCTAGAGGGAAAGCTTATTATTTCAATTGCCATATCTTTGGTGGCATTAAATAGCTCACTTCTCCAAAGAGCAATGAATTTTGAGCTCTCATAGCCATGCTCAAACCACACTATCCTTTTCAATGGGATCACAAAATGTAGCTTACAGACTATTTTTGGGGACACAACTTTTACATCTCTGTATATTGAGAAGAATGTCTTTTCAAGAATTACTATTCTCTCCCTAATTTTGGGCTAGAATGTTATGCTGTGATGGTCTTCAGATCTATAGATATACTAGTTTTTTTTTTTAACAATAAGATCTTATCTAGCTAAAACACTATCATGTTTGCACGTTCTAGAAAGCACTTAACCGTAATGCTTCTTACTACTTTTTATTTACTCGGGTTGACAGCCTTTTCTGTTTTAGACAGAGTCTTTCTTCCATGTTCCTCTCCCCAAACCTGGGGAGCCATCTTCCCTAAACCATCCAAACTACATCCGTGAATATTTTAAGAGAATCAAAAGTCAGGATAAATCATCATGGGCTCTATCCTTTCGACAATTTGAGACTAACCTGTTAGATATTGCATTAACTCTTCTCAGACCTCATTTACAAAAAGCTTACTGCAAGAGCTTACATGCTAACTTAGGGACCAGAAAGTAACTTCACTTCCAAAAAGTAAGCATTCCCTCCTGTCACTGGTGGGACTAATCTTTTTGGTTATTAGTTTCATATTTTATAAAGTTTTCAAATCAAAACCCAAGGACCTCTTTCTATTCCTAAACAGCAGTGCATGCCATTGTCTTTGTGAAACTATCATTTACACATTGTTCAGACTTTCCTTCTAAAAGGTTACATATAGACTTATACGGATGAGATATTAGTGTTTCTTTTATGCTGAGACATTTTAACAGTACCTTACATTTTATTTTAAAAGATCATTGAAGTTACTAAATGTGGCTTTGATAAAGCTGATTAGCTAATGTTCATTGATGACAATTCTAGTAGTCAGAGGGAGAAAAAAATCCCTCATTGTCACACGGTAGTGCAGACATATATTTTTCAAGAATCTATTAGCAAAAGGATTTGTTCTTTTGACCACCAGATTCTCTTATCCTGTATTTCCCCTAACCTTTTCCTTTGCAAGTCTGGGCAGCCTTCAAGGCCCCATTCATATGACACTTTCTCCGTGAAATCTTTCCAAATTTCACCATTCAGCATCCTTCCTTTTTTCGCGATCTTAAAATATTATTTTGGAACCACTATTAGAGCATTCATTTCATCCTCATTCACATCACACTCTGTTTTTTTATGTCTTTTCCAAGTGAACTGTAAGTCCAGTGACAAAAGCATCAGCTTATGTTTTCTCTGTTTTACCACAGTGCATTGCAAGTTGTGTACAATAATTATCCAAATAAGAAACATCTCTCCGGTTTTTATTATTATGGAATGTTGTGCGGTGTCGACAAAACAAAACAAATTGGTTTATATTTTACAGCAACTATAAATCTTGTAGTCAATCAGGTTTCCCCTCTTTGCTTTGCTTTCTAGGAAGCTTGATTTACATTTAGGCCTTCCTCCAGAATTTGAGGGCCTAGGTTTCTGTGTACTTATCTTTCTTCTGCCTTTAATGTTTTCTTTCCTTTTTTTAAATTTTTATTTTTAACTCATTTTCCTTCAAATAAATTCAGTTAGTTACATTAACTTTACATGTATGTATTTTCGTGACTACTTTAAATCAACTGTGGAATGGCACCCAGTATTTAAAAATAAACACGTAATCAGATACCTAATCAATTGTTACTGAATTAAATTTAAGGCATTTATCAGACAAATTCTTTTTATGCAAGAATTATTCTGTGGCTGTACTAACTTCAGAAAAATAGTAATTAGTAAAAGATGCCAACCTTTGAAAATAAAAAATAAACTTATTATCTATATGAATTTTTTTTTTACCACAATAGTTCATTATTACTAGAATGATGGATAACAGGCGGGCAAGTAGGGTTCTATTGTTGGTTTTAAATTCTGTTTTCTTATGTAAAATGTGTGTGTGTGTGTGTGTGTGTGTGTGTGTGTGTGTGTGTGGCAGGGAGTGGGGGATTGTTTAAAGATCTCTAAATCCTCCTCCACTTCTAACATTATGGGATTCTTAAACACCCTTGGCTCTTCTCTTCTCTCCATCTATGTTGACATAGCCATAGATCAAGGAGGAGGTCTGAAAGTTGAAATAAATCTTTCAGACCCTTAATTTTCTGTGTTAGTTTAGATTTCTAGACTGATGACGAATTAAGAAAGAGCTGCTTGGAGAATTTGACAGTGGGGATTTATATGTGGCCCACCATGATAATCTCAGGATTTTTTTGAAGCTTCATAGTCATGTGAGTATGTGGATGGGGGAAAAAATGAAAAACAGTGAATACATATTCAGAGAATAGAACATAAAAACAGCTTAATGATTTTAAGGACATCTTTTCCATTAATAACTAGTCATTTAACTTGAAAGCCTTAGGGAAAAAAAAAATTTGTTGAGAAAGACAAGGCAAGACAGATGGAGAAGAAACGATAAGAAATGAATGTCAGACAATGGTAGCTAGATGTGGGGCACCTGTAGTGAGAATGAAATTCTATCATAACTTCTTCTCTTACCTTCTCCCAGTTCCCCAAACTTCTTTGAATATACCCTATACCTAAGTACACATCCTGAGAATGCCAGAAAGGAAGGCCGTGTTCTATGGCGTTTAGTACATAGCTGTGAAGTACCTGTGATCTATTTATGAGCTGTGTGATCTTGAGTAGTTTCCTAATTGACTCAGATTATCGTCTGTAACACGAAGATAGTAACACTACTTATCTCATAGCATAGGGATGCTATAAGGATTACACACAATGAGATGATGCATTTACAATGTAGAGTGCAGTGTCCGTCATTCATTCATTTAGTCATTTAATACATACTTACTGAGCACCTACTTTGTGGCAAGTGCTAATCTAGATACTTGAATTATATTGGAATATATCTGTAAATAAAACAGATAAATATTCCTACCTATGTGAAGGCTCTGTTGTAAGTAGGCTCTGTAGCTAATTAACTGAACCAATTAACAAGTGGCTTAGGGGAGGGGGTGTCATGTACGAGCTTGATGTTCCTTAACATGGGACTGGGTGAAGAGAAGGAGTTGCAAAGAGATCTGTTGGGAAGGCCAAGGGCCTTCTTAGCTTAGCAAACTGTCTCATGTTTTGGCGTATGAAGGATTTGGTCAGCTTATTATTTGCATATTAACTAAGCTATTCATAAATATTGTTAAGTATTTTTTTTTATGATTAGAAGGAAAAACAATGCACAAAATAAAATAAATCATTTACAAAATAGGAAAGCTTACTAGTTTAGAACCCCAAATTCACATGACAAACATACTTTTTCCCCCATGTTTCAAAGTTGTTTCTCTGAAACTTACGGTAATATTCTTTGTAACGAGCTTTACAATCAAGGGTGTACAAGGGTGTATAAAATATTTGACAATATTTACTTTTTACAGAGTGAATTAAAAAAAAAAAACCCTACATACATTTTCAAAAGGAAACATGTCTTGTAGAAGAGATATAAAATGATGGATCTATAGTCAGGTGTTTATAGTTCTAGAGCTGCAATCAGCCACAGAACTGCTAGTACTTTATGGAAAACCCTGATAAATTCTACTTCTGATACTTGTTTTCACAACTTCAGCTGTTGTTTGGTCTCCTTTCTCTCTAAATGCAAGTCAGATTTCCTCTACATTCATTATACATAAAGAACTATTTAATTGGAGGTTGTGTTGAAAATTCTTAGTAAGAGGCAGTCCTAACTATACAAGAAACTAAGACAGACACAGGATTTAGTATTGTGTATGCCCAGTTTAGGGGTTTTGATAAATATTCTAATTTCCCAGGTGTTATGGGTTTTCAGAGTTACTACTATTTATTAAACAATACTATACCCTAAGACTTCCAAGTGTCAGGTGGTTAATGCTCACAGCAATCTTGCATGTTAGTAATAATAATTCTCCTCTGTTATAGATAGAGAAAAACTACAGAGGAGTTCTGTAACTTTCTCAAGTCCATAAGTCACAGAGCTACAGCTTGAACTCAAGCCATGTGGCTCCAAAGCTCAGGTTCAAGGTTGTATCTAAATGATGCTAAGGGCACTGTGGGCCTAGGGGCATGAAGCCCATTTTGTCCAGATAGGCTTAATAATAATGGTAAGGGAAATAATATTCCATGAGGGAAAGCTATTAAAACATTTAATATTCATCACAAATTATGACATGTATATATTTATACTCAGACATGTGTCCCAAGTTAGGAGATATAAAATCCAGAGTTCATTTTAGTTTCTGAAATGGAAATGTCTAAGTCAATCTTTTCTGGCCTTGACAGCCCAATACTGCAGAGGTTGTAAATGCACAGATTTGGTCCCCACTCCCAAGAGATTCCTATTCAGTAAATCTTGGGTGAGGAATAAGCGTGTGCATTTTACAAACATTCGTCAGATGAACCTGGTGTATAGTCAAAGTCGAAATGTAAAAACTTAAAGATATTTAATATTTAATGATAATTCAAACCTTGCCCACTTCATCAGCAGTGTCTATCTAAAAAGGCCAGAAAGAATAATCTCCATGTTGAATTAGTAGCCCTTCTATTTGCAATATTAGGTAAAGACACACACATACACATACAACACACACGGTGACACGAGCGTAGATAGAGGTCTTGTTTTAACACCATTCAAAATCATCATGTATCAGTGTAACGTGCTGTCCTGGGTTAGATCTAGGAATAGGAAAAGGTAATAGTGAAAAAACTAGTGAAATTCGAATAAAGTCTAAAGTTCCGTTAATAGTATTGTACTGATGTTGATTTCCTAGTTTTGACAAATGCACCATGCTTACGTAAAATTTTAACATTAGGGAAAGCTGGGTGAAGAGTATATGGGAACTCTGTGTGTTCTTTGCAACTTCAATGCGAATCTAAGATCATTTTAAAATAAAAATTTAAAAAAAAATTATATCTAGGTATAAAAATATTGAAGTGTTATTTCCATTTTCCGAGTTATGAAGTGTATCCTAAGGTGGCCGAAAGCATTAAGTTTCTTTCTTCCATAACCTGAATTGTTAGTGACAATGGAGAAGGCAGAGACGAGGCAGGAAATAAAGGTCAGGAGGGGCAGAAAGATAAGGAGAGCACCCAGGGTTGACAGAATCTGGGAGAACCCAGCCCGAGGCAGGTGCTGGAGGCCACATAAAGCTTCCCTGAATGATAGAGACGATGCTGATTCTTTGAGAGATTTTTCCCTTTGCTGACTGTTTTACACCGTATAGTAGCAAATGGTTGAATGATTCTGGTACGTAGCAAAAGATGCAGGGCAGGGCCCTGGCAGGACTGGGGGACTCAAGATCCGAGAGTTATTGAGAAAGATACTAACGGAGTAAAGTAGGTACATAAAGCCAATGCGAATTAATCGCAGAAATTAAGAGGGACTCATCTACGGTGCATTGAAGAAGGAGAACTGGGCTCTAGGAAGAAGTGGAGTGTCAGGAACAAAGGAACTGAGGACTGAGACATTTGGTACCTTGTTCTATGGGCTGCTCCTGCTCGGAAGTGAAGCGTGGAATTATTGGGACAGCAGGTACTTTCTCCAAAGCTGCATATTTTGTCTATGACTATTTGTTAAGTTAGCGAAATAAACTTCCGTTACAACTTATGGTTTCAAAGTTATCTAGGCTGTTACCTCAGTTTTTCTAAAAGACTTCTGCCTCAGAGAGATTTCCTTCTTCTCACCTCAAACTTTTCACTCGTGAGCTTCTCTCCCGGTGCACGTTTCATACTAAAACCAGCAATGTGAGGATATGTAGGTGTTTTAGCAATCCCATTTCCAGATGAACAAGTTCAGGCAGTTGAAAGTTACACACCCAGGTTTGGGAGGATGAGGGACAATAGTGTCCCAGTATCACTCATTTTATCAAGTTGGGGCAGAGAAGAACACATGAGTATAACATGTGTTACAACATGTTTGCAGCTTATGAACTATCTAATTACCCAGTTGAAAAGTCAATCGACAGCCAAGTCCCAGAACTTATAAAATAAAAGGAAAAGAAAAAGTAGTGAAAGAAACATAAGTCTTGTGTAAAGCTGATTACAAGAGGCTGATGAGAGGAGAGATATGTGAAAAAAAACCCTCACAGAAGTCCACATAAGTAGTTTGGAATGTTATTACATAAACTGCAACAAGAGTAAAACCTACAGGCTTTTACATTTGACAGAAATGAGAGTTTAGGGAAAAGGGAAGCTGAATTCATTTCCCTATCCTCTTATATTTCCCCAATGTTCAGATATCTAGTATTTGCTAGTCCTGCACTGATTTAAAAAAAAAAAAAATTGTATGTTTGTATTGTTTTGAGGGTGCTAATTGTGTGCTTCTCTTTTTAACTGCAAAACTCAAACTTATTTGGTTTTTGTCATTTGGTGGTTTCAACCTGGAAGGTGAGCCCCATGTCAGAGTGTCTGTGTTATCCATATTGAGGTTCGGGAGAAGGACCACTGGGACCACTAAACCTGTAACCCAGAGCAAAGTATTCTCAGATCTCTTACTCAAATTGGGTAACTAATAAGCTGTTGGGCTAACTTCCATTTCATTTTGCACTTGCATTTGGACATATATATTGCCCATTTTAAGCTTTCCTCTCTCAAGAGGTAGTAGATAAATATAGTGGTGAAGAAGCTGGACTCTGCAGCCAGACCTTCAGGCTTTGAATGTTAGCTCTACAGCTTGATAATTGTGTGATCTCAGCTTGTACTTGTTTGTATTCAGTTTTCTTGTCTGTAAAATGGGGATAAAGGCACTTATCTTGTAGGGTTGTAAGGATTAGACGAATTCATAAACACAAAGTGGATGGAATGGTCCCTGGCACATAACAATTACAATATAAGGATTAGTTATTATTCTTATTTATTGCAGGAGGATCAAATATTTTACTTTTCCCCCCAACTTTGGAATGTTATTTCAGAATGGGAGTGGAGGAGAGATGATAGACAAAGAGACTAAGTCAAATTCTCCCCTTGCCTTCATGCATAAATCCTCAAGGAAACCCACCCGTAGGAGGCAAGTGTGTATTAATGGAGATAAAATTTTGGCTCCATGTTTTAAAATGAAGTTTCTTCAGAGCTCGACACACTCATCATTTTGTTTCTTGGATTTCTCATTCTGTTTATATGTGTCCTATATTGGAAATCATAAACTGGGCTAGAGTTTTCAACACTTCTTGGACTATAGCTATTAAATCACTCTTTTGAATCAAATAACAGACAAAATATGGTTATACTTAACTCATGGTCATGGTTTTTGGCCTTAAAAAAGGGTGCCAAAATTCATTAAACTAATCTTTCTTCTAAATGACCCTAAACGTTACTATTTCTTATACAGTGGATTTCAGAGCTTGCTGTTAATTTTCAAATCGCTTTTAGAAGTGAGACAACAGACACTGGTCTCCGAGTCGGTGGTGGTGTGTGTTTCAGGATGTGTGGGTCTTCCTGCCCTCTTTTTTGTATTTAGAGCCAGATGTGAATCATCACTTCATGCAGGGATGGAGTGGAAATCAAAAATTATCTAGCTTATTCTAGACTTTCAGATTTCATAACATAGTAAAATAACAATTTTAAAAATTGGGGACTGACATCAAGTTGCCGAATTCATTTGTGAAGTAAAACAAATAAAATTATCATCTGCCATCACTATTTATTCATAAGAGACAGAAAACTTTAACACTTTGATATAACATAGTATAATAATATATTATTATACTATGTGTATATACATACATTCTCAGAAGGATCTTATCAAGAAGTGGAATATGAGAAGGAAAAAGTCTATATTTTTCAATGAAAGAAATTTGACAATTTTTTTCTCTATAAGAAGGCAAAAATTCATCTAGGTGGAAACTCTGCCTTTCTTTGTTTATCTCCAATTACCCAGAACTATTCTTAGACTCTAAAGAGCAGCCAATATTTGTTGAATAAATGAATGACTATACACGTCTGCAAACTACATTGTCATCATTTCTCCCAATTTTTCATTATAGCTTTATCTGATAAAACACCATCAGAGCCCAAACACAGTGCTGGAAACCACTGATCATTTAAAATATGACACATGTTATATGGAAAAAG
Source organism: Pteropus medius (assembly GCF_902729225.1). Taxonomy (NCBI): domain Eukaryota; kingdom Metazoa; phylum Chordata; class Mammalia; order Chiroptera; family Pteropodidae; genus Pteropus; species Pteropus medius. The sequence continues at coordinate 672,890 of NW_024351735.1, forward strand.
ACTGGAAAGCAACACATTTGTATTTTAAAAACTCTACAAAATAATAGTAGTAAAAATTTTGAAATGGTTGCTAAATTATTTTTATAGTGAAAAACGAGTAATTTAAAAAGATATTCTAGCCAGTGTACTCCAAACTGTGTTTTGCAATGCATTAATGGGAATCAATTTTAATGAGTCACTACCAGCTTTAAAAAATAACACAATAAAAGAGGATAGAAAATAACACTGTGTCATATATAGTAAAGTTTTGTGTTATGAAAGTCATTAAAGTACTCCTGGAGTTAAATAAACACACACTTAGGTAATAAAGAGCACATTTTGGACTGTGGATCTCAATGGCAAAAAGTTTGTGACCCACTTATGTAGACCTCTTCCTTACCTCTAGTCAAATACTAGCCCATCTCCAAAAGGTCTCACTCCATTGTTTTCCTGGAATGAAAGCCTAAAACCTTCCTTGCGATAATGCTGTATAATAAACTACTAAAATGCAGTGGAACTTAGATATTTCATGTCATATTTTTATGGAATCAGAAAGTAGAATAGTAAACGCAGTTTCACATAGCCTCGATAAAGAGGATTGTTTGAAACAGGTAAGAAAGAGAAGATAAAAGGCACTAAAGATGTTGAACTTTACCTGAGTCTTCTGCTGCTGGAAAACAGCAATTATTAAGAAATCTCTATAGCCTTTTGTGTTCCGACAAATGACTAACAGCAAAGGACGCACCTACCCTCATATATTAAGATAAGACCTATCGTATCTCCACCCTTTTTCATGACTAGTATAAGACTTATAGATGACTCCCTTGTTTACTTGCCTCTGTAAAATCCCAGGCCCCTTTCTCTTCCTTCAAGGCATTCATCGTTATTGAATATTCTCCCCATTGCAATAGTTTAAATAAAATAATCTCCTTAATTGTCTGGCGCATCTTGTCTTTAAGAGCTTGGTGCCATGACTTGGATAGACTGGCTCTTGCATTCAGATTCTTGTTCATTCTAGCCAAATAATGAGGCCTCTTGAGACCCACTTTGTTCTGTTTTTGGTCCAGGGACCCAATAAGGAGTCCGGCTCCTGGATCTGTGATATGGACTTTTGTCCATTGGTAGCAAGCCAAGGATTTGATTTTTACCTCTTTTGAGTTTTTATTTGTTTTTTGTTTTTTCTATGTATGTGTGTTAGCTTTTTTTTTTTTTTTTTTTTTTTTTTGGTTTTGTGATTTGACGATTTGGTGATCTCTATAAACGGATTAATGATTTATAAAGATTTTGTCATTCTTCGGTAAAAGTGATGAGAATTTGGTTTGTTACTCTTTCCTGTTTATCTATTTTGAGCTCAGATCAATTAAGATTCATACCCACAGGGAAATGAACAGCTCTTTCATATGGACCAGTGACTGTCTTTCTCTAATTCTCTAATTCTAATTCACTAATTCTGTGTTTATTCTTCACTCATGGCTTAAATTTTAGAGTTGAAATTAAACTCTCTCTGTCTCTGCTTCGACGTGTCTTAATTCAAAAAAGACTTTACCTCTCATTGTGTGAGTATGCAACACTTCCCTATCTCAGGTTAGCATTAGCAAATTATACTGTGAAATCTCTTAAAGAAGCTCTATTCTAATTGGCTTAGAAATAATCATTTACATAAAGTGATTATTTCTAAAATTTCCAAAAGTTAAGGCATTTAATATTAAATTGACTCACTTAATACTGGATTGATACTAAGTTGAGCTGATTAATGGATCTTCATTATATACCTAGATCATATCTAAGATAGAATACTATAGTTGATCACTAAGCATAATTTTAAGTGTATACACATTTTCTTTTTATTTATATGTGTTTACAGAGGCTAGATATGTTTGGGTCTGTTAATAAATGTATTCTTTTTTGCCACTTTGTAAAGTTGTACTATAAAGGACATGAACAGCTATTAAAAGTTGTGAGATGTGTATTCATGAGTTCTGTTAGTCTGCTACAAAATGCTGGTGTATGACAGTTCATAATTATCCATCTTCCTTTTTTCTCTTTCAAATAAAAGTTACTGCAGCTAAAAAAAATTATACTCGATATATATGAATGAGACTCAACTAGAATTAATTGTTGGTAGAGTGGGACAACTTTGTATGCAAGATTTGCAGGATGTGTTTTTGTTAAGGAAAAAAAAAAAGAATAACTTTCTCCTCAATGGCTACTTGTTAACATGGAGGACAAAACCTGAATAGATGCAGTCAGTTGCAGAAAGCATGGAAAAGAGACTTTATTTGTTGTAGTCAAGGCTGGCTAAGGTTTGATAGATTCATTTATAAGATTTTTCAGAAAGAGCTTTAGCATTAAATACTATATGATGGAAAGTAGAATTTATTTTTCTCTCTGTTAAAAAGACAAACTTTTCGTGGATTATTGTTCTACTCCAAGCAAGAGATTGTAAATGTTTTTCTTTACTTTCAGAGTAATCTGCCTAGAAGGCAAAAATTCTGTGTCTTAGAATAATTTCCTGTATTTTATGTTGACTTTATAACGTCTTTGATTATTTAAGAGAATGGTCTTCTTATTTTTGAAAAAGTTCAGATTCTTTGCAAGCATGTAACCATCCGTATTTACTTTCAAAATCTTTTACTGTAACTTTAGTTAAACAGGTAGCCAAGTATTATTTCTCAGGAATCTATGATCTTATCTTAATCAGGTGTTAAATTCTTCAGACAGCTGTAGATATTTTCCCCTCCCAAAACTGATTCCTAAGTAATATCTTTTGCATTTAAAACTGTCTTTGATATTTCCCAAAAGGTTCCTGGAACTCACAAAGAATTTGTTATTACACCTTGTAAAAAGAGAGATGCTACAAGCAATTAGGTTTATTTGATATGTTACTATTGATGAGTTGCATGGGAATCGTTGTCAAATCAGAAGCAATGCTTAGCCTTCCCTAGAATAAATCTATATGGGTAAAATGCCATTACTATTCAGAAATTGTATGCTATGTGGGAAGTTCCTAGAGAATTGTCAGTGTCTTTGCTACCTATAATACAATTCTATTTATTCAAGTCCTGGTGTTGCTTTGCCTGATATTAGACAAAGCTCTTGCAAATCAGCTACAGGTCAGAGCAACAAAGATTTGTCTCAGAGCCCCATGGAAAAGGCCTATGGCAGGTACTTTTGCTTTGGGGCAGAGCTTTCTGATGGCATTACTTCAACAACTTTGAAACCATACCAGTGAATTGAAGGAGGATTTCTAGAACCCTTGAGAAGTAGATGTATTTATGAGACTGCTAAGCCATGATGGAGCAGAATAAGAATTACATAGGACTGAGTGAACTGATAAGGGATGACTGTTGGTTCTGGAATATCGTTGATATTTTAATGGTCTATTTCTGGACATAGTGGACTTCTCTTTCTCTTAAGCTATCTGTAACTCTTGAAAATTCAGCAGTATATGCTTTTGTAAAGAAAAATAAAACATTTGTAAATGGTATCTTTTTCTTCATGCCTGACTGTTGCAGAATTCAGGAATTCTTATTGAGTGTTCTTATTTTCATGGCAATATAGTAATTTGAATAGATTCAATATGAATCTGTCTTCCTTGTTAGCAGGCACATGAAAAACAATGGCCTTGCCTGAAATGTTTATTTGTAGGTATGCAACAATGGCCTTGCCTGAAATGTTTATTTGAGAATAATACCTATTTAATCAGATATGACCAGACATATTTAAGGAACTAAGGGTCAACTATGGAGCCATGTTTATAGAGCCCTGTTGAAAAAACTGACCTAATTTCTAGCATACAGGGTTCCCAGCCTTACAGGTGAGTGTGGAAGGTCACTTTCTGGCAGGCCTAGGAAACCTGGAATATTTTGGGGATCTCTAGAAGAGAAGAGTTCACCCAAATTAATAGATACTACAGGTGAAATCTGTTGGTGAGTTCTTGGTTTAGCTTTCTACACTCAAGAGGCTTATAAAAATGCAATTTGAGATTCCTTATGAAAACTTCTAGAAGAAAAAAAATATAAGAAGCCCTATGTGGTAAATTATCATTCTTGCCACACCTTTGTAAATAACCAGACTAAATCAAATGATACTAGCCTTATTTCGTGATCAAAAATGATCTTTGAGACTATCTTTGATCAAAAAAGAGGTGACTATAGAAAGGAATTTTTTGTTTCCATAGAAAACTATAGCACACCATTTCCGTTTATCAGATTGCAGACATGTTTGTTTTCTTTGAACTCTTTTGAACCTTTTTATAAATTGCAGGTAACTGATGAATATGCAAACACTGACTTGTCTAAAGAGATTTAAATGACTTCCTTGTATCTGTGGAAAAACCGGTTTTGGTACCTACCTGTAAATTGAAGTGGATTCTGTTACTTTGACCAAATTATCAATCTTTACCAAATTTTCAAATATTCCAATTTCCTTCAATGTCTAGCTACAACTTTCCAAACTAACATTTCCAATTTTTCTCCCTTTCCTTGACTCAACATCACTAAGAAATAAAAGCTCATTGCCCAGATTCCTGTTGGAATTCTGTTTCCTTGCAACTGGCTTTTTCTCTAAGACCTGAGAACCTTGCAAACCGAAGTTCAATTACTTGATATATCAAAACTTTGAAGGACTCCCCACTGCAGCAGATCATGCATAGGGAGAGATTTATCCTAAGACAAGGCACTTTCTGGGCCTTTAGCAGAGTCTAGTGAAAAGCTCAGGTCATTCATTCTCTTATATGAGAACTAAAACGTTATTGAGAGCATTGGAATCCTAGCTGCAAGAAACTCATTGAATGGTGTTACCTAATTGAAGAATTTTCCTCCACCAACATCTTGGAATTCACTGGACTAGCACCCTCAGGGTTCAAATTTTGTCTCTTTAATATAAACTTTGACATTAATATTTCTTTTTTATTTCAAGTTACCTCTCTTTTAAGGAGCTTGATCTTTAGGATTCTAAAACAACTGACTTTTGCCATCACCTCTCAACAGATGGTTTAAGTGATTTTCTAGGGACAATGCCAACAAGAATTCTGAGAGACTATTTATGAGTCCCTGCTTAGCCTTACTCAAGAGGTTTCTGATGATCACCTCTGAGTTTTTCGGAGCTGAAGGATATTCATTCATCTTGGACAAAAAGATAAACTGACAATGTTGAACATTATCTAATCACTGTGCTTGTGGAAAACAGCAACAGTTTAAGAAATCCCTGAAATCTTTGTTCTCCAATATTTATAAGACTCCACATGCCCTTTCTTTTCTTTGAGCCAACCCTCATTCACCACAATAGCCTGAATGAAATAACCTCCTCGTCGTCTTGTGCATATTGACTTCGATGGTGCCATTCTACTTCTTAAATTCAGTTTCTGCTTTGGCTCATCAGCCAGGAACAACTAGTTTATATAACTTTTGACTGGTTTAGATATTGGACTGAAGAATTTCTAAAAACGAACACACAGAGACCACTTCCCATTAGCTTTAAAGTTCCCACAGAATGACGTGAACGTGACTTGTTAGAGCGATCCTGCCAACAAGTGGAATACAAAGACAGAAAATCTGTTTTCTTATGTTTTATATATCTTATAAAAAGAGTGGACAATATACGAAGAAATAACAAGTCTGTTGGGCATGAGGATCAAATAAATTTGACTGCCTAGTACTGTCTGTGAGGTTCATATACCCTTAAAGTCCTGTGGCAGAAGGCAAGGCAATATATTGCCTGTCATAGTCAGTTCTGGCTGCTATCACAGAATACCACAGAGTGGGTGGATAAACAGTAAACATTTATTTCTCACACTTCTGGAGGCTGACAAGCCCAAGATCAAAATATAAGCAAATTCAGTGTCTGGCAAGAGCCCTTTTCCTGGTTTGCAGATGGCTGCCTTCTTGCTGACTCCTCACCTGGCAGAGAGAGGGTGGGTTCTGGTCTCTTCTTCCTATAAGGGCACTAACCCATCACAGAGGCTCTACCCTCTATGGGCTTCACAGGAATTTCAGGGAGACACAAACAATCAGTCCATAGCACTGTCTATGAAGTCACGTTCAAATCTTAGTTCTACCATTTACTACCTGGTTGTATGGGTTGAATTCTGTCCCCCAATAAAATATATGTTAAGTCCTAACCCCTAGTATCTCAGACTGTGATCTTATTTGGAGATAGTGTCTTTATAGAGGCGATCGAGTTAAAATGAACTCCTAAGGATGAGCCCTAATTCAGTATGATTGGTGTCCTTCACCAAAGGGGAAATCTGAATATAAAAACAAAAATGAATAAAGGGAAAACACACAGGGAGAACCACTATCTATAAGCCAAGGAGAGAGGCCTGGGACAGATCCTTCCCTCACAGCCCTCAGAATTAATCAACTCTGCTGACATGTTGCTTTTAGACTTCTGGACTATGGAACTGTGAGAGAATAAAGGACTGTTGTTCAAGCCACCCTGTTTTGTACCACTTTGTTACAGAGCCCTAGGAAACTAATACATTGGGTAACTTTGAGGAAGATATTAGACTCTTTTAAAGTCTTTAGTTTTTTCATATAGCAAATGAGAATAGAACCCATCTCATAAGCTGGTTGTAAAGACTTAATATGAAGGAAAAAAAAAGAAAGTCCCAGAGAATGGGACATAGTAATTGCTCAATAAAATAGTAACTAATGGTAATGATTATAATTGTTATTTGTTTTGAAGGATGCCTGCCAAAATATGATCAACAAAAAAGATTAGTGATAATCATCATCATCTCTATCCTTCTAAACATCATCACACAACATTTCTTCAGACCCTAAATGTCAGGCAATGGGCTAATTGTTTTAGATACATTCATATTAATTCTGCTAACAACCACTGCAATTTAGGCATTATTATATTTTTTCAATCATGGGGAAACTGGAGCTTACATTAGTTGTATTGAATAAATTAAAACGGTTAGTAATTAGCAAAGCTAAACTGGAAAAAAAAATGGGACGTTTGACTCCAAAGCATGAGCAACTTATCATTACAGTGCTCTGCCTAGGAAAACATTTCTATTTTAGAAACCCATTAAAGAAACCCATAAAAATGAACCCCTAATGGAGTCCCATATTCTATTATAGGATTTAACTTTTTAATGCATTTCGAGACTTCTGTATAGATCATTTTTTGCATTCCACTGGTTACTTTCACTCTCTTGTATGCCAATTGTGCAGTACATGTAGAGGCTTATGTGTTGTGTTGATAGATTTTTCTGGGATAATATTTTCTGAGAATGTGACAGATGTACAACCATAGGCTTTGTAAATTAACTCAATGACATACTCTTGAGCCCACATAGATGAAGAACCAAAAATAACATTTTTATCAGCCAACACATTAGGAAGAAAAAAAAACTATACAAATAAAGAGATGTAAATACAGAAATTCTTAAATGATTTATTTCATTGCATTCTACCTGGAGGTTTCTTGGAAGAATTTTAAACTGCTATTTTCAAATGTTCTACAGCAGTATTTTCCAAAGTGTTGTCTTCTGACCAGCAGCATCAGCATGAGCATTGATGTCACATAGAAACTTGCTAGAAATGCAAAGCCTTGAACACCATCTCCCCACCCAACCTACTGCTCAGAAACTCTGGAGCTTGGGAGCAGAAATCTGTGTTTTAACAAGCCCTCTGGTGAGTCTAATTTGTGCTAACATTTCAGAACCACTGAATTGCCCCAGGGTTCCTTCCTCGATTTTCTGCTCACTACTATTGCTGTAAAAGAACATTGGGCTGCAGACTCTTCTGGGCTGTCAGGTGCCCTTCCTTACCCTTTTCTTCTAACATCTTCTTTTCAACTAGGCTTTGGATGGGAAGAAAATAGTGGGCCCCGAAAGCTTGCTTTTCTCATGTAATAGGTTAAATCACAAAACCAAAGACCTGGAGGGGTCTTTATAATTCTTGTTTTTTTAAAAAATATTTTTATCTTCAAATAATTATAGACTCATAGGAAGTTGAAAAAAAATGTACAGGGAGGTTCGATGTAGCTTTCACTCACTTTCTCCCAATATTAACTTCTTGACAAACTGTGCTTCACTATCATGACCAAGGAATTGACATTTATACAATCTACCAAACTTATTCCGATTTCACCAGTTTTACATGCATTTATCTGTGTGTATGTTTCTGTTTAGTTCTATGCAATTTTATCACATGCATAGATCCACCAGACAAGATACTTTTTGCAGAACAAAAGTTTTAAATTTTGGCAAGGTCCAATTTATGAGTTTTTCCTTTAATGGATCATAATTTTCACGTCAAATCTAAAACCTCACCTAGCCCTAGGTCTTGATAATTTTCTCTTATGTTTCTTTTCTGAAAGTTTTACAGTTTTACATGTTACATTGAAATCTGTGATTGATTTGGGGTCAATTTTTGTATAAGATGTGAGGATTCAGCAGATGTTATTTATCTATGTATGTATGTATGTATGTATATATGTATGTATTTAATTTTTGCCTGTAGATGTCCAATAGCTCCAGCACCATTTTTTTCCCACTGAATCACTTTTGTACCTTTGTCATAATTCAGCTAGGCATATTTATTTAGCTTTATTTCTGAGTTCTCTGGTCTGTTCCAATATCACACTGTCTTCATTAACTGTAGCTATCTAGTTAGCTTTAACATCAGATTGAGTTGTTCCTCCCTTTATTCATCTTTTTTGAAACTGGTATAGTGTTTTTAGGTACTTTGCATTTCCATAAAAATTTTAGATTAAACTATATCCTGAAAAAATCCTCACTGGTATAGTTCATCATATTAAGTGTGGTGAAGAAATCAAGGAACAGAGATTTATTTCTGGCTACATAACCAGCAAGTGGAAAAACAAACAGAAGTGAAGTGTGTTAACTTCCAGTGTCTTCCTCCTCCAGCTGCCAAGTGTCTGGGTTGGAAGTTATCTCCATTAAGGTGTGAATGGCATGTCCCTATTCAATTCAGGCACGTCTTCAGCCTAGTCACCATTTTTGGCTGCCAAGTTCAGTGATTTCTTTCAGTGATTTCTGTGAGAGCTATTATGAGTTATATACCAGATTTAAGAAGAACCTCCTGTCTTAACCTAAAGGTTTAAAACACTAATTAATTAAAAGGAAAACTTGAAAAAGTAGGGTAAGTTTCTGAAACATAAAATGTGGACATAGCACAACTGATAACTTTATCATCTCTATAAGTACAAGATTACCATGAGTATAGATATGTCAACCCAGAATGGTGCCCTGTAGTCTGTTTAAGGAGTTATTATCTCTCCTTGTTGTCAAGAATATCCATCCTTACTAGTCTTCAAACTTGACCTTCCCGTATCTCTAATAAATGACACCTTGATGATAGAGGAAAATCCCCTGAAGGGTTTTTAAATTTTTGAGTAAGCATAGTTTATTATATAAACATTTGCTCCCTTACTTACTACTATTGAATCAGATATCTATTTGCACAAAAACTGACAAGAAGCCTTTATGTTATTTTTTCAAATTAAAACTACTACAGTGCTGACTGCAAAAGATAACCACATTTTGGCAACTGCTATATTTGTTTGCAGATCTGAACCGTATTTATTTTTCTACAGATATTTACCTGGAAGTATATCTCAGATTTCCCAAGATGTTCTTGGTTAATAAGTTGTTTGAATGGAAATAAATGCAGAGAGAAAGACTTAAATAATAAACTAACAAAGTTAGCCGTTCTAAAAAGTCAATAGACTCCACTGAAAAGTTCAAGTCCAAGTCATAAGACAAATAACAATAACCTAAAAGAGGCAGAGAGAAGCCATAAACTGTGGTTTCAATTGATATTTTTAGTGATAAGCAGATCTAATTATCTACTCATAACTCAAGGCCAATTGTCTGCTTAATAGACTAAAATGGAATCCTTCTCTGGTAAAAGAGAAGACTTACATACGTATCTCTGAAATGCACAATCACCTTATATTCAAAATTGCTTAAGTGAGAAAAAGAAGCTACTTACATGTGTCCTTGTAGCCCACCAAAAGACAGTGAAAAAACCCAAACGCACGAAGTTTTAGAACAAAGACATCTCAAGTAGTTAAGTAAGCTATGTAAAAGAATATAATAAATAGGACCCATAAAAAAAGGCAATTCTATAGTTTCTGTAATGTTTCAGCAGATGATACAAGTTTTAGTCCTATAGTGCTGACACAATACTCAGAAAAACATGGACATGGGGAAGTCTTTCATAAAACACATTTAACAAAATCTCATTAAGCTTTGTAATGTTTTGCTCCCTCCCTAGAACTTAGAAAATTTGAGAAGCTTCACACGGAGTTAATACTCAGATAAGGGAAAAAATTAAGTATACTCGAGAGAAAGAAAACCCTCAAGGCAAGGAATCATTGGTGTAGCTTATATATATCTCCTGTGCCTGAGGTGAAGAGTTGAGAGACTTTAGAAAACAGTTTAAGATGATCCCTGAAGGCTAAAGTTAAAACGTGGTTTGTTTTGTTTTGCTTTGTTCATTTTTTAACATTTTTGGTTTTCTTTTAGTTTTTGTAGTTTGCCCTCATTCCTTTCTGAGTCCTGGCATGGAATTCATGGTGCATCTCTGTTATCCTGCACTGTGATAACAGCAGAATCATCCCTCAGTCAGTTGTACCTTAAAACTAAGAGTTGGAGCACATCCTTAGGACGTGTAATAGATGTCGGTTGTTTCTCGGAGGGCTGTGTCTGACAGCCAAACTGTTCCCATTAGCTGAAGGGAGTAGCCAGAGTCATCCTTTAGGTTAACTGTGATTCCCACTTCTCTCCTCCATTTCCTTCCTGCTGCCTCTTCTCAATCACCACACATGTTAAGAGAGAAGTGTTCTATGTTTGGCTGTATTCTCTTTGAGGAGGAGCTGAAATGCTCTCTTTTTTGAGCAAGAAGTAGGCTAAGAAAAAGAAACAAATTTAATTGCTGCTCAGAGAGGAAAGTGAACTGATGATCTAATAGCCTGTTTCCACCCCTAATATCCACACTCCAATTCATGGCATATGAACCAAAAGAACTCACTTTGCTTTACGGCCAGCTCATCTGTATTAGACTGGAAGGGTAATGAAGTTAAAATTCCTTTCCACTCTGCTCAGTATTTACAATATTTGTCCTCTGTTTCTAGAGTAGATATATTATTTACAGATAGAAAGAAAGAAATGGGCGAGAGCATGAAATAAAGTAGAGAGATTTAGAAATTGGCCAGGGTTTTCTTTAATATCATCATGACTTTTTATTTTATTTATTTATTTTTTTTTCAGGTTTGATTCCAGGGCTGAACTGCCTTGGAATCAAAAAAAAAAAAGAAAGAGACAAACTTTCAGGTGGGCCAAGGCACTTTCAACCACAAAAAGGACCTCATTTATTAAAAAACAAAAATGAAATGCAAAACCATCTTAAGCCTTGTTGTGGAAGATAGGATTCTGATAGTAGATAGCTTCAGAAACTTTAGAATAAATGCATCTTAGCTCAAAAAACATCATAGACAACTTTTCACTCATGGTCTCACTCAAAGAAACTAGTATGATAATTTCATTTGTTCTCAAGATAAACTCCTCTGGTTCTGAGACTTGATGACAGCGATCACGAAACTTTAGTTTTCCTGTGAATCTTGTTAAAATGCAGGTATCTGAACTTCATCTATAGATATTCAGTAAGTGAGCCAAGGTCTACTTTGGGAGAATTGCTAATCCTCAAATTAACCAAATGGATTTTCCTTGTTTGTCCTGAATTGGGTCAAACTCCTGGAACTAAATCAAAATTACTATAGTACTTTAGAAAGGAAAACCTTGAACACCTGCATTGGAATGAAGACTGAAAGTCTTTCATTCTGAAAATTTCTACAGTCCTGGGCAAACAGTTGGTGACTCTAAATTTAGAATCATCTGAAAAGCTGATTAAAATGAGCCTTTTTTTTGTCTCATCTTATGCTTATCAACTATAATGGGGTGTGTGGGAGCTGGGAATTTGCTTTTTTTTCTCACGCAGGTGCTATTTATGTAACTAGAAGTTTGAGAATCACTGGTATAGATGCTCTGTCAGCCATGACCTTCAGTTTGTCAGTGGGTCTCCAAAACACACGACTGTTTGCCTTTCAGTCACCAGTTCTTTATTAAGAACCAAAAAGGACACATTTCATCTTTCAACTCTTTTTATCCCACTTCACAGGCCTTGGCAGGGCATTGGGTTAACCAGGGAGTAAAGTACCCATTAGAATCAACTACGTGAATGGTACTAAGAGTATTAATTCTTACAACATACCTGTCAAGGAGAAAAAAATGAGACCTAAGTGAGAATCTCTGTATGAAGTTAAGAATCAAACAGAGGTAGGGTATGGAGAAGGGGAAATTTGTATGAATGGGAATTAGTATAATTTGTGTCGGAAAGCCAAAACAATTATCAAAGAATGGAGTTGGTCAATAATGACTCTGGGCACAAAATCACACCCTTTTACCTATTTATTTTGCAATTAATATGGAGCAAATTCTATTTCACAATTAATAGAGGGTAAAATCATCAACACTTTTAGGACCCACAATATTTAAATTCCACTGTGATCTACACTTCCTGTCATATCTCATATTTTAATCACTAAGTCATTTTCCTGTTCCTTTTGCTGATATGAACTTTTTTACAAAGTCTTGCTCCATTAACTGGGAGGAATATAGAATGTAGAGCCCCCAAACAGATTTGATCTACCACTATCAAGAGTTGTGAATTTTGGCAAATCAATTCTTAGCTTATGGAGCCTAAATTTTCTAAGTTATAAACTGAGACAACAAACTGATATAAGGATTGAGTTTGATAATATATATGGAATTGTTGCGAGATTCAAATCTGATGATATATATAAAAGTTGGCTTATAACTGCAGAGTATTTAGCCAGTGTCAGTAAGTTACTTAATGAAGACCAAACATGGGAATAAGAATGAAAGACAAGGTTCTCCAAGCTCGTTAGGGATTGGGGAAATATTTTAAAGATTTTCATTCCTCTAAAGAGCTTTTCCTATTCTAAGTTTTTTTTTTTTTTTTATCTTGGTTAAAATTAAGCCCTATAAATGCCAGTGATTAGGGTGCAAATATGTATAAAGGTAGCAAAGTTACAAAGAGAAAGATCTTTGGTGACCTTAAGTCTTGCCACAAGTTTCCAAACCATCCTCATCACTTTCTCTGGCACGCCAATTTCAGTGATAATTCTATATTTATGAATTTCTTTTGCAAGCAAAAATCCTTCTTATAGTTTTAACGCCTTCCCAGTTAGGTCAGTACGTATACTTATAAAACTGAAGTTTATGGCAAAACTAAGCAACTAAAATGAAGATTTGAACATCTTTCAAAATCTTCTTAATGAAACACATGCGAAATAAAATGCTACTCTTATAAGTAGGTTCTATTGCTGTTATGGGCACTAGGAAGTTTAACTTTCTCTTGAGTCGTGGGCAACAGAATATCACTTTATCCTTTAACAAGATATTGCCATAATATTTTTGCATACTTTTATATTTTGTTTATATGTGGAGGTACAACATTATTGTTATTTATTTATAATGTACACTCTTGTTTTTTCCAAAAGGACTTTGAGGTAGTATGCAATGTTAATAAATGGAAGCAATGAGGTGGTGTGCATAGAAACACAATTTTGTAGGTCATGACATATGTAAGAGAAGCAAATATAGTTACCATCAATGAGTACTATAAGTAACTTCAAGTTACCTGGTCATGTAGAAAAAAGTAGAATGGTAATAAATCCCATAATTTTAATATATAAAGAGAAAACATAATTTTGAGGGAGAATTGAAACTTTTGGGGTCAAAATTTAAACGAGAAATTTATCATACAGATCTTTATATAAGAATTCCCAAATGACATTTATTAGAAAGTATGAATTTTCAAACATGATGTTGCAAAAATATGGATGGACATGGTCATTTTCATGTGACCCTTACTAAAAGCCAGAAGTATAAAAAAAAATAGAACTTGGGTAAGACCATTTTTAGTGGCCAAGGCCAGATAAAACTTTCCCAAAATGAGAATTTTTGATAATTCAACTTAGATCCAACTCCTTTTCTGCAACTTAGATAAAGCTATGGGTCATTTTCTCCTTTTTCTTCACAGTCTGAGAAGCCAGGTTTCTTTCCCTGTGCGGAAGCATCAATCAGATCCCAGGCAACTCCACACTGGGTCAATTCTACACTTCTCGTCCTATCCAAAAAGTTTTAGGTACGATTAAATAAAATTTGTCTTGTTTTTGAACCATATAGTCTGATTTTGCTTTCATAAAATATAATCACAGTATCTACCACATACAGAACCACTGGAGAAAAAGAAAGCTCTTCACCCTTGCAATTCTGTTGAGCTACAAAGGTCTTTGTAGGGTTTCATGAATGCTCCTGGAACTATCTTTTTTTTTTTTGGCCATGAGAACAACCTGAATAATTTGAATTAATTAAAAAAAATAAATAACTTACTTGAAATGTTTTGCTACAAACCAAGAATTACATTCAAGGTAGAATAATTGGAAGGTTTGGTAAAGGAATGTAAACTAAAGAAAATAATACTATTCACAACTATTCTTATTAACACCCCAAACTATATAACATTAAATCTTCCTTTCTACTTATATACACAAAACATATTTTTCTCTCCAAAGTAGAATCATAACATAACTTTTAACTTGTTTCTACCATTTAACAAAATACATGTATTTCTTTCAAGATAATGTGTTCTATAAAATACATAAATTTGTATCAAAACCTGTGGTTGAGCCCTAAGACTTAACACATACATTTTGATAAACTCAATATATCTAAAAATGTTATTTTCTCCCCCAAATTAGTCTCGTCTTCCAACTGTTCTATTTTGTTAGACAGATCTACTCCATTACCAGTTTCCTAGATAAGAAACATCAGAGTCGTGCCTTATTTCTTCTTTTTCTTTACCTCTTATGTTTCATCAATCAAAAATCCTATTATTTAACATCTTTGACATTGTTAATACTTGTTTTATCTTCTATTTCTACTACAATGACATGAATCCAGTCCCTCTGGTTCTTAATTGGACTCAGGATAACTTCCTATCATTTGTTGTTTCTGTAGTCAATTTATTGATTTTTCGTTGCTCAAAACATTTTAGTAACATTCTACTTCTCTCAGGATTAATTTCTCTAAATTCTCCACTCTCTAATCTCTTCCACCCCAATGGGTAGCCTCTTTTCCCCACCACTTCAGAATTCTAGGTCCTAGGAACAGCAGCCTGAGAGGTGTAGGGAAGGACGGAAGAAAGAGAAGGTAACACTTTCTGTTGTAGACTCACATGGCATTAATAATATTTCAAGATGTGAGAAATTTGCCTTTAACCATTTCCCTTTCTTCAACTTCCTTTCTGTTACCTTCCAGTAACCACTGGCTGCCTCAAAGCCCACCTCAGTACTTTTCTTTGGAGATTAAAAAAGAAGGACTCCTTTCTTCTCTTCTATGCCCCATAGTTGCAGTTAAAGCCCTCAGCTAAATCTTAGAAGGAAACGTATCAGATTTAAATTCTCACTGTGGTGCCTCCTGAAGCCATGTAGAGTTTCCTGATCAACAGTAATGTATTTCTGCTAGGTATAGTTCAGATAGTAAAAAGCAAGTTGTAAAAGCTTTCGGGCAGCGTATTTGGGTTGGGGAACGTGTAGGGACAGGCTTGCAACTTTTGTCTCGAAGACTCTTCTGGAGCAGGACAGCTATTTATGAGTGTTTGGAAGATAAGGGTTGCCATCTACCTCTACTCCCTCAGTAACTCTATGTGTTCCACTAAGGGGGGAAAAATGTGTCTACGGAATCCTGTATTGCATCAAACCCAAAACCGGTCACAGTAGGATTTACATGGCCAATTTCTTGGCAGCATCTTCCTCATTGACTCTGTTTCTCTAACCTTGCTGGCCAAGGGCAGACGGTCCTTCACAGATCTTAGAAAGGTTATAAGAAAGAGATTTTAGAACCTGGCAGAGGGTGATGTAATTGTTATAACCTTGTCTGGCTTTTTGCCGGAGGAAACCTAGAAACTGCCTTGAAACTATTGGCCCTAACTCATTCTCACGCTGCTGGAGCTAAAGCAGCAACGGGTGAGTTTCCCACCACCCAGGCCCCCTCATGGTACTGTTGTTCACTTGTTCATCTTGCCCACTCATGAGCACCCAGGCTAACAAGATCCTCACCAATCCAAAAGCTGTCAATTTGAAACTCTCCTGGTAAATAGTATTTACATTTGTAGCAGAGACACAAAACCTTGCATTATTTGCTTCTTCCTGCAGTTGATATTTTCTTGGCATGTGCTATTTCACCTCTTTGCGAGATTTTGGGGTCTTGGCACTCAACAGAGGTAAGTAGCCTTTCAATTCTCTCACTTCGTGGATGCCAACAGGAAATACCATGCGTCTTTCCGGTGCACTAATTAGCTTGGTGATGCAAGGTATACTGCAGCATTTCCTATTGAAATAATGAGCTTTTAAGGAAAGAGTTTTTCCACAAAGTTGGCACAAGCCTGCCTTGATATTTTCTGTGCTTCTTGGTGCAGAATGAGCTATCTAACTGTTTTAAGTCTGAGTCAGTAATTTGAATTATTTACCTACATTTCTTTGTAAGAATTTCTTAGGTGGGAAATTCTCTTTGGTTTCACAAACAGGAGATGTTGGTTTGTTTCTAAAGAGATAAGAGGGAATTTAACTTGTTATGCATGTATATATACCACGTATATATAAAATACGAATGACATACACACAAACATATTTATATGTGTCTCAATTATGAGAGCTTTCTTCTCTTTTATTTCTTTCAAATGGGTGTAATAAAATTTACTTGAATTATCTATAATGTAAATTAGGACATAATAGTCTTGGTTTACATATACTATAGTCATTGATAGTGGAGTAATGAGAAAAGTCAATCTAATGACCTGAAGTACTATACAATGTACAAAAATACAGAAGTGTTCTCAAACCCACTCATAAGTGAAAAGCTAAAAAAAAAAAGTAATGAATAATACCATCATGAAATTGAAAAGTCATATCATAATTGGATATCAATTTTTACACTAAAATTAACCATATATTCATGCTAATATTGAAAATTAGAACCAAAAAGAAGCAGAACTATAAAATACGTTAGAAGTTATCAACTTCAACCCTACCTCAGTGGGGCTACTTAACTGTTAATTACATGGAATTGTTAAGGGTGAACTTTATTTGAATATTATTTTTTTGAATAAGAGCAATAACACTAATATGTATTTACACTGATGTAAGTACACGTCTTTCCACTCTATTCTTTACTCAGATTTTGACAAAAATTACTAAATACGAGTATTAAGTAATATCAAGCAATTATAGTATAAGCACCATCAATCATAATGTAAAAATTTGAGGATATCTTTATTGTTACAGTTAAAAAAATACCAGGTTAGAAAAACAAGAGATAGGAGTTTCAAGTAAGATACAATTCTTAATATCTGAGAGAGACTGAAATAAAGATTTAGAGAAATTATACTTCCAAATATTGCTAACATCTTGTGTATCTGTATTACCAATGTGCTTGCTAATTTACAGAAATTTCTTATCTCCAAACAGTTTTTAGGGTAAAATAGATGACCTAACCTTTTCTGGTTCACTGCCACTCATTTTTCCTTTTTGTCACCTCATGGTGGTGACCAGGAATGCTGTGGTTGTTCCAGCGCATTCCTAAGAAGCACAGGCCAGAAACAAGGGGAGAGGGTCCTGGCTCATATCCCAATGATGGATTTGTGCTCCGTCACTCCTGGGGAATAGGATGTTAATGATTCAAGGTGCTTGTCCAGTCTAACCTTTACTCCTGTGAAAAGCAAGACCTAGGATCGCCCCCTCTCCTTCTCCTCAAAATAAATTCAAAAAGAAACAGAGAAACAGAGAAATGTTTGACTTCATTCTGCATGGCTCAAAAATGCCTGGTTCTCAAGTATTCTAATAGCTTACCTCTAACTCCCCTGTGTAGTTTGAGACTAAACTCTCTAATGTTAGGTGCCCAGCTTTTCCTTAAAATAATCCCTGAAATTATGTAATTTTTAAAAACTTTATACCCCTTAGTATATTTTTACTTTATATAACTGGTGTTCTTGCTTTTGCAATAAAACTAATGCATTCATCAAGAAAGAATGCTTATAATGCAATTTGTTGCTGTGAATGTGTTAGTCTTTGACTAATGAATGAATTAAGCACCGCGGCATAGCTTGGGACATGTTACAAGGCTCGCGAGCATGTTCACCAGACTTCGCTCTTGAAAACAGTCTTGTGAGGGAAACACTCCCACAGTTGGAATTCATGCAATGTGTGTCTTTTGTCCAAACGCCTCAGTTCAAGAAAACTCCAGCATAAATGGAGAAAAGAAGTTCTAACACTTGACAGAAATCCCCACAAGTACTAACAATGACATTGTGCACATTCCAGAATATTTACCTAGAATTCTATTTTCTGAAACAATAAAATAGTGTGCCAGGTGACTCTGAGTTGCTGCGTAGACATTTGTAGGGCACATTACATTTCTCTGCTGTGATATAAGGAGAGAATAAATGAAACTTGGCACTCTCTAATTACTCAGTTATTGTTCTACATTTATGAGCTTCTTTCCTCAGTTGTTGTGAAGTCAAAACAACTTGACATTTCGATAGGGAAAATTTATTTCCCACAGAATGCAGCCAGATGCTAAAAAATTGCATGCAGAATCATTTCTCCAGTTTTCACGTTTGTTGTTCTATGATACTTGCATCAGAAAATCTTTATAATCAAATGACATGTCTTATGAAAATACGGGTGGGCCAAAAATGGAAAAAGCACTTTTTATCACCCAAGATAAGACAGACTTCCAAAATGTTATCCTTAATAGTTTCACGTGATGATTTGGAGGATTTTTAGAAAGAAATGGTAGAATCAATAGTTCCTAATTTTACCCACCAGGTAAGTTCAAATGCCAGAAAAAGACAAGGCATTAAAGCACTGTCTATTTAGTATTTACATAAATTTATATAAATATTCTCTATTCAATCTTCTATTAAAGCATTCTCTAATTTTCATCTTGAAACATGTATTGAAATAAAGTAGGCACAAACTGAGAATAGTAGTTACCCAAAATGCTTAGCAACTAGAACACACACACATAGCAACCCAATAGCCATCTCCAGAAAATGGATAGTGAATTGGTGGCATATTTTTAGGCCAAATTTGAGCAATAGATGTTCTAGGTTTAAAATAGATATGTGCTGTCTGCAGGGAAAAAAAATAGCTTTAACTTGTTTCTCATCAAGAGCCTGAAATATTGACAGAAAAAGTAGGCTATATCAGCTATAATGTTTAGCAACTTTTTATAGAAAAGGGAGTAAAAAGTTAAATGTTCTATTCTTAATTTTAGTTCAGTGAACTTTTATATGTAGATCCTCCACCTGAAGCAGTAAGTAAACTAGAGCTGTAACTTCGATCTTTAGTGCAACAGGCTCCTGAATGGGTTCACGTCAAGCTTGATTTTGTTTATAAAGAGAAGTGATGTATAGAATCTGAAAACTAAGGATAAAATCAAACTACAGAAGGAGAAAAATCACCATCTATGTGAGCAGGAAAGAAAGAAAAACGGTGGGAAGACCGAGAGGTGGGATATATCTAAAAGAAAATGTGCTAACTGTCAAATTTATCTAAAAATTTTAAAATCCTTTGAAAAAGTCACTTTAATAATATATTTACCCTTTCCCGATCTTCAGTTTTCAGACACTGTGCTGTAGTGGGATGATACTCTGCCACGATGCCACATCTTTTGGGGTTTAATTTGCTCTGTGGCATTTTCTAGCTTTGCTGCATGAGGGAAGCTGCCTTATTATCCGTTTTTCTTTATCTTCATCTGTTTAATGGCTACATTTAATAAATGTTGCTGCAAAGACTGGGTAAGGTATATTGTGTGTGAAAACACAGAGCCTAGGGCCCCACACCCGCAAGAGCCCCCTAATCTTTTTTTTTCTTTCTTTGTATTTTTTAAAATTAATTAATTTATTATGGTGACATTGGTTAACAAAATCCCAGGGCCTACTTCTCCCTTATGAACCCTCCGGCCTTCCCCAAGGTCATGGAGAGGAGAACCTAAAACCATTTGTCTTAACTGCCACCTGGTGGCCCCATAAAATAGTTTTAGAATTCCTGGGGAGAGCGGGGACCGAAGAGGAGAGATGCCTGTTATGAGGGATGTGACAATGAGATGACAGGAGTCATTTCCCTTCCTATTTGTGAGGAAAGATGCCAAAAAGCTATTAGACACAAAAGGCACCCACATATGAGGAAAATATTTAAAGAGTTTCAGTCTGCGATGTAGTAACCACCTTGTCCACTTGCTAATAAAAGCCCTTTGACAGAGCTAACAGAATTTCACTGGAAGGAAACGCTTAGTGAAGATGTCACTTCATATGCTCCCACATGTCATAGGCTCCCTAGGCAAGACTCAGTTCTAAATGCCGTTCTTCAGGTTGGAAAGAAAATCTCTCTCTTTCGTTTCCACATTGCTTTAGGAATGCACAATTCCTTACATTGTTATAATACTTAGAGTTTTAAAAGATATACCTGTTCAGTGTTTATCTTGACTCAGAAATACTAGGGTTCGTTCAATACAGCAATCTCAGAGTTTAACACAGTAGTTGGTGCACTGTAAATATCCAATAAATGAGAATAAGTGAACTAACTTCCATTTCACAAATAAGAAAACTGAAGTTTAGGTAAGTTCAGAATACTGCAGATCACGCAATTAGCAAACGTCAACATGAGAATTAAAACCCAACCCTTCTAACGCCAATGCAGCACTCCTTCCACTGAGCTGCATCATCCTGTCTTCTAGTAAGATTATTCTGAATACTCATCCATGAGTGATCATTTGTCTAGAGAGAGCAATGGCAGAACCTCATGATTATTTGCACCATCATTATTTTAATTACACAGTTCTTGTGACTTTGATTACATTTCTATAATACCCATTGGTTTAGGAAAAGTACCACATAGCCTAATGTATACAGGATTGTAACATCTATAATTTGATATGGGAAGTTAGACTTAAAAAGCTTCCCACAGTAAGATCATTTGATTTTCAGAGAGTTCTAAGTGAAGAGGGATTAATTTCCCAAAGAAGAAGGAGATCTTCAGAAATTAGTCAGTGAGGTTCCTAGGTGTTCAGTCTCCGAAGATGTGATCTCATACAAGCTGAGTCTCGTGAAGGAGTAACCACACTACGGGACATACTTGGTTACTATAATCATATGACGAACAAAATCCTCAAATTTGTTTGCATCATTTAGCCACTTGATTGTTATTAAGATCCTGAAATATTGAAGTGACCTCAGACACATTTAAAAAAATACCCTGGAAAGTTTTTTCAATAGACCTTTCATCTTTTCTCTTTCATGTCTCATTTTTATTATTCTACTTTTCTCTCATCTTTTTACATTGATTCAAAGAATTTTGGTCTTGCAATGAACTTTGGTTAACCTTTATTTTAATGATCTAATTTCCCAGTTACGAGCTGGTTATGGAGTCCAGGGCTTGCGAAGGTCCTACGCAGATTATTGATAAAGCTGGGTATAGGTTCCAGTTTCCCTGCCTCCCTGGCCACCGAGCTTTTCAGAGTCATTTATGTCTCTTTTCTCTCTCTATTACTTTATCTTTCTTTATTTTCACTTTGTACATCAGGCCTTCTTACTCAAAGTAAGCTGATGCTTATTTGTCCTACTATTTTGGTCGGTTTATATCCATAATTTACTACCATCAGCCTCCCTGCCCTTCCCTCTTTTAAATCCATTAACTTCTTTTTTTCTCTCATAGCTACCTTGGGGCTTCTACGGACTGCAGTCACTAGAGGGCAACATGATCACATCCAGCTGACAAGGACAACGACAGCCTGTTAAACGGGAGCAGAGCTTAGAAAGTGTAAAAATACCTAACAGTGAATCAAACGTGTGCATCACTATTTTAAAAAAAGCATGCTCGCTCTTATATTGGCCCTTTTAGCCTTAAAAAATATGGAGAGACAAGGTCAAGTAGTATTCTCTATTTTCAACAAGAGAAGAAAGCCAAGGTTCAGAGAGATTGACTTACCCAAGGTCACAGAAATAACAAAGTATGTTCTCCTACTGAAAGGCATATTCTAGAAAATTCCAGTGTAAAACTTGAAAATGCATTTCTATTTGTTCAAGATTTAAACTTAATTGTGGTAAAGTATTATATCTTCATAATGCAATCGGACAGAACCCTCACTTTATTTTATGTTATTAAAATGCAAAGTATCAGCTACACAGTAATTCCCAGTTAGAGAGAAGTTGTTTATCATTTTAAGGGAATGAATTTATTTAAACATTTTATAAATGCCCTTTCTTACTATCTTACCCAGTAACCAGAAATGTGATTACTTCTGGAATCGTCAGGTATTTTTTAGTTATACTTATTTTTTCTCTCATATGATTTCTCTGGCAAAACAAATGCATCCTAGTCTGTCCCATTTTCTCCTATCTGATATTTGAAGTGAAGAAGAAACAGATACAATATAGTTTCCCATCCTAAAATATCTAATCTTTGAGCGAATGCCATTGTTTTTCTTCTCTCTGTGATTGATTGAATACCTTAAATGCAGGCTGTTCTCAGATCATTAACATTGCTTATTTGTTGGTGTACTGTCACCAACAAAATGGAAATAGAATCTATTTATAACAGGCAAGTCTGTAAAGCCTCATTTTGAGTTTTATACCTCCTAATTTTGACAGGGCAGCTCTCTCCAAGTGGTAGCACCTGGTACCTGGTGATGGCAGATGAGAATTCTGTTTCTAGGGATCCAGCAGATTCCAGAGGGGAGTGTAATGGTTGTAGAGATGGTGGAGAAAGAGAGGAGATAAAAGGCATTTGGGGAGTGGGGGGAGGCAATCAAAGGTTTTCACTGCTAAGAGGTAAATTGCGCAATTAAAATTGAAAAGACAAAAGCTGTGGGCTGGCTGAATGGCTTTTAAGAAGATGTACACACCCTGAGGTGGCTTGGGAAGACAGCACAGAGAACAGTATTTATAGTGGGTCAAAATTTCTTTATCCTTTCTGCTTCAAGGGATTAATGTTTGAAAGATTCATTTCACAAATTAAACTTTGCAAATAATGAAAATTTTAACTAGCAGTTATACAGAATCTTATAAATTCCAATTGCTTTACAATAATTTTTCTTCCTGTCATTCCTAAGAGGCAGGAAAGGAAGGAGTTAAGAAATTGAAGGATTAAGTTCAAAAAAGCTTTGTAAGAGCTCCTGTATTCATCTTCGTTTTTTATCTTTTTTTTTTAAATCTATTTTTACATAGAGCTAACACTTTGCAGTAGTGTAAAATCGAGTAGTATTGGCCTTTATTTCCAAAACAAATTTTATTTGGACTCTTGTGTATAAAGAGTGCTAAAAAGACACGTACATGTTTTCTGTGGTGTGAAAGAAGGGTGTGTGTATGTGTGTGTGTTTCTCTTATAGACATATTAACTGTGAAAATGTAAAAAGAATGATTATTGAATGGGGAAAGGGGGCAAATGTGTTTTGGTAACAAAGATTTGAATGACGGAAAGGTAAATGTGAGACTGTGGAGCCTCTACTAATGAAACACTAAACACGATAGAAAAAAAAGAACAAAAAAAATGAAAGTGCATGTTCAATTTTTTTTTCCTTTTAGACCAATTTCTTTTTAAAAAATTGACTCTTTTCTAACAATAACAACACAATAGAGAAATTCATAGACTCAACGCAGTCTACAATGACAACAAAAAATAATGACGAGTACCCAATGGTCAGTACCCAATCAATATGTACTGTAATCACACCCTCGTTTTTGTTCAGAGAAAACAAAACAAAAAGATTAAGTTATTCCCTAAGAATTTACTAGTTTTACTATGATTTACTGCCTAGAAACAATATAACAATAAAGCTATCATCATCTACAGTTCTTGAATAATATCTCCAAGAATATCTATTTCTATTTATGTGTTCCATCTCAGCATTACTAAAGCTTGTTTTATTTTATTTTATTATTATTATTATTTTGCTATGATTCTGAACGTGTGAGTTAAACACATTTAGAGGCAACACAATCTTCCAAAGGCAGCTCTTTGTCCATATTTTCAAAACTACCCAGAGATTAACCCCCTCTATGAGGGAAGAAAGGAAGTGGGTCCCATTTCTGTGCATAGAGCTGGGTAAAGCCTTATTTCATCTACCATCCATGAATGACAAAATGCATGCTCACTAAACATTTCATTGCTGTAAGTCTCCAAGAAGCTATTTGCTCCTCTAAGATTTGTATCCCAATTTTCTGCAGAAGCAACAATACAATGAGCAATATATAGATAAGAAATAGTCATTACCTTTATTTTTAAAAGTGGTTAAAAAAATCATTTCATTTCTTTTTTTCATGCATCCATAGAGCGTAGGTTAAAACTCCGTAGGAGAATTGGCTGCTGCGCTGCCACTGTAGGCTAGCACTCTTTTACAGTTAAGTCTCATTTTTTTTCTTTTAATCACAAATTTAGAATCTGTTAGGAACTGTGCTTTGTGGACTGTGATGAATTGCATATTGCCTTTTCTACTCTTTAGGGTTAAAAGCCCCAGGTTTCCATGAGTCGACCATGATTGGCTTCACCCGAGGGACGCAGGTCCTGGGATTCCCTCCCAGCTAGCAGCAGTGACATCACGAGCGAGCTCCGCTGCGCAGGGCTGGAGCAGGGGAGGCTGCCGAGGAGCGCCGGGAGGGGCATCGCTGGGAGTTTCCAGGGAAACACTGCAGCAGATGGCCTGCCTGGCTGAGCTACAGTGACACATCTGCAGCACGGCTGGTGGGAAGGTTATTTTTGGAAAATCTCTGCTCTCTCAGGTCCAGCTAGTTCTGATATTCCCTCCCTGCCTCTCTTAGACCAACGTTTTTCTTCTCCCCAACTTCATTTTGTTTTCTGGAAATGAAGTTTCTATGTTTATTACAGGGACATTAGCCCACCGATCCCAATTCACTAACCAATGTTAAACCCTATGTGTGCTCCCACTCCCTTATTTTTTCTTTCTAATTTTCCCCTTCTCTCTGCCGGTTACATTATGCAAGCTGTCAAGGTGGCCTGTGGAATACAAGGGCAAATGTTGCTAAGGTAACAGGATTGCAAACCTGTCTGCAGAAACAGATGCTTTATAACCTGGGGTTTCCCTCATTTGCATTTAAAGGCTCCTGAGCAATAGCCTCAAAGCAAGCCAAGTCCTTGAAGATAAAACAAAAGAAATTTTTTTTAATGTTGCCTGATAAATCATTGATCAACTCACACCATTGAAAGGTTGACTATGTGCAGGAAAAATATCAAGTGTTAATAATACCCACTGAGCTGGTTGTAGGGCTGATATTGTAAAGAGCACCCAAACCTCCCCTCCACTTTCTCATCCTAAACCCTGAGGGAAATGAGGAATTTCCTCTCCTTTTTCCTATCCTTCACAGCAATCTCAAAGGTTAAACTTCTGACGACCTGAGATGTGGCTCTCCTATTTCTTGGTGATCTAGGAATGCTTCATTGCACATTCACAACACAGGGGATCAAGTGTGGTCCACGGCAAAGCTTAGATTTGAAGCAAACGGAAAAACCCTTTAGTCTAAATGAACTTGAGGATCTCTGATATTATTAAAGGACTTAAACAAGATTTTGGATATGCCTTTGACGGAAATACCTTTATAGGATCTGACCACTGCTTCTGACACAACCAGATATAATTCCAAGAATGGGCTACAGGAACCAAGCAGCCATAACTGCACTTCGCTCACTTATTTCTTTGAAAAAGGGATTGGATCATAATTCTTTCAAATGAAACTTTTAAGTATTTGCCAATGTTTTATCTCCATCTTAAAGGATTCCCAAATGTGTATAAACAGGGCATGGAAATATGCTTGTAATCCAATATGAGAAGTCAGACTCGTAAATTGCTTTTAACGATCACACGAACTGAAAACTGGGTGATACGTGATTGTGAGAAGAGACGTGTAAGAGCAAGAAATGCCAGTGTTTGGGGCGCTAGGGCACCCATTTTTGGTAGAACATTTCAGTAGGTTTGGAGTAATTTTTGTCAATGGCTTCTCTTTTAATACCTGAATGCAGGTTTGTTTTCCTATCAAAGCTCATAGAACTCCATCATACAAAGGAGAGAAAAAAGCTGTTTTAGGTGCCAGAACTAGCGTTTATTCTTATGTGGGTAATATTTTCTGACCTCCATTTATGACGGCAGAAATAAGAATCATGTTGCCAACTATAGCAACATGGAACTAAATCAGATGTCAATTCTTAAATCATAACAACTACAAGTTTAAATACAATTAGAAATCATAACTTTGATGAGATCAGCCAAATTTTGAGAGATTTTAAAAATCATATTTCTGAATCACCAAAAAGCTGTCTCCTCATTTACTCATACTATCAAATTTTTAATACCACCTACCAATGGTTCTGGCAGAAAACATATACTCAATAAATTTCTCCTGATTCTGAATCTGTTGTAGCCAAGGGTGCTGACGTGCACTCCCATTATGAGTAAGGACCTTACATACGAAGGGAAGTCCTGCTCTTATTCACTGGAATAAACAAAGGATGGTTATTGACTCTGTGCCAGAAGAGGTTTGGGCTCATTCTGCATCCCTTAACTTTAGTGACCGCTAAACACCATCGAAGGCAGACCTCCAATACTTTGCTTCTTCATACAGAAAGTAAAGAAGTGAACTTATAGAGAGTTAGCATGTGAAGGAACATAGCAGTTATCTGATTCTGCACCTTCATTTTACAAATGAGGACATTAAAGGCCAGAGCAAGAAAGCACTGGCTTCTCCAGAGGCCCTGGAAGGAAAATCATTACTAAATGTCTTTTCTCATGGACTGCATAGAGGCAAGAACAGCTGTCCCTGTGACTCTTGGTATCCCTTCAGTCCAAGCTATGACTTGTAGTGGTGACTGAAGTCTTCAATGTGTAGAATTTATCCTGAGGTAGCCTTCTAATTGGGCTTGACCTAAAAACAAGGATGATAGACACATCCCAGGTCCAGTATTCAACTTCTTCTGAAGTCAAGCGTTTACTCCTTCAGTCATGTAATGCTAAGATCCCATCATTTCTTGTGGTGTCCCATCTGGCCCACTTCAGTTTTTATGCCCCTACATATTCCCTACACACTTGAGTTTCCAAACACTGAACTAGAATTAGCTTTCTCAAACATCATCTAAATAACATTACTCGTTTGCTCAAGAACTTACTTAAACTCCTTATTGTTGAAGAGAACTGTTAATAATTTTTTCAAAAGTGGTTAATAAGTACGAGGTAAGATATACAGAAAAGACTGCCGTCCTGACTTCAACATCTACAAATTTTAACGTAAGCAAGTCACTGTTTCATCATCTATAAAAAGCTGTTGTATTATAAATGTTGGTTTTGGGGGCAGAGAGGAAGGGAGTATGTTTTATGTGACTTATCGGGCAAGACATAGTTTAGAGCTTGGCAAAACCTAGAGGTATGCTAGAATATAAACCCATGAGGGCAAGGACTGCTGCCTATTTTGTCCAATGATGTATCACAGGCATCTAGAATGTTGCCTGATACAGTCTAGATGCTGAATGAATATTTCCAGAATTGCATGCTGAATTAAAAAATAAACAGATACATTTAATAAATAAATAAGAAAACCTTTTTGACGCAGGGCTGTTCTTAATTATTCATGATTCCTCCCCTTTCCTACCTGGTCTCCTCCTTCTAGTGATTTTAAAATGGCTAAGCTTTTAATTTATGTTTTTTTAAATAAGAGTATTATAAGAAGAGCATCCTAGTCATAAAAGGATGAAAACTACAAGTGAATTTGCACAGTAGATAAAGGAAAACAATGACTTCTATGGTATTAAACAAACTCTCCCAACAAAATTTAAATAAACCAACTCTTGGCCTAGAAAAATTGGTTGGCGTTCTATTGGCTCTCTCACAGAGTGATGGGCACTCTGCTGGGTTGTGGGCAGGGTGACTAATCCCTCTAGCTCTCATCTTTGGCTATGCATTGGAATCTCCTGAGAACTTTTGCCTCTGGCCTCTCCCCGGACAAATTAAATCAGAATTTTTAGGATGGTCCAGGCTTTAAAAAGTACCCCGAATGTTTTAATAAGCAAACAAGGTTGAGAACCACTGTCTTAAAGAAAAATGATAGCAAAAAGTTGGTTTGGGATCACAATTATTTTAATCAGGCTGATTCTAACAGGTAGCATTGTGTCCTGAATTGGCTCACATGGTTATGGAAGCCAGTGAGTCCAGAATGTGCAAAGTTGATGTCTTAGTTTGAGTCCAAAGTGGAAGCTGTCGTAGAACCAAAAAGAGCCAAGATGGTGCTGTTCAAAGGCCATCAAGCAGGATAATTCTCTCTTACTCTGAGGAAGGTCAGCCTTTTGTTTTATTCAGTCTTTAAACTGATTGGATGAGGCCCACTCACATAATGGAGGGTAATCACATAATGCTTTACTCGGTCTCGTGATTTAATGTTAATCTCATTCAAAAGACCCAGAGAAATATCCAAAATAATGTTTGACCAAGTATCTGGACATCCCATGGCCCATTCAAGTGGACACACAAAGTTAACCATCACATTGAGTAAACTCAAATTTTGTACTGGCTAAGTTGTATTTATAGGGGGAAAAAACAACAATCTTGTTAAATCTAATTTTAATTTAACCAGCTAATTGTTAAATACCAAAGAAGACATTTAAAAGACCTACCTATCTAGAATAAGTGTTGGGCACAAAGAGTCTTTTAAACAACTAGTTTTAGTAAGTTTATTTTTATTAGTCACTTGATAATTACTTTACATCACATACCATCAAGCCATTGTATATAAAAATCAATGTACTTCAGAGAGTCCTTGGCTTTATTTGAAATAATTTTTGTTATCTAGACTAAATGTAACTAAAAAGTCCACTGAAAAATACTTTAAGTTATATGCAATGTTTTGTTGTTAAGTGGTAAAATTACAACTGTCTATCTCCATACCTATTTATATTTTTTTCAATTAAATAGTTACAACTTTGGGCAAGATGACTAAGCTCCCTAAATCTTAGTTTTTCTCATCTACTCTATTCCTGCCAATTCAGTAAATTAAGATATTTGTTGTAATGTAGCCCAATAGCCTTGCTATACTCAAGATTATAAGTCTAGTTAATGACACAGATAGTTATTTTTAATATATCCTGTGCTCACCAATATAACTGTTTGCATTAAGAATAATTGGCTCTCTGTAGCATATTAGATATGTAAAAACTCGACAGTCTTAGTTTTCCCCATACTTTCCCAGTTATATATATATATATAAAAAGAGTAATTCCATAGAACCAAGAGCTCTAGAAATTATCTTGTTTGAGCAGTGGCTATATCTGTGAAGTGCTGTAGAATTTTTTGAAGAGCTCACTTTATGGTGAAAGGTAGTTTGTAAAACTGAACCCTGAAACCAAATATAAGTAAAAATTTTAAAAAAGGTAAGATACAGGTAAAAGCTCTTGATAAACCGCAAAAACACTGTCATCTAGGAAATGGTCATTTAAGGAAAGTTAAAAGTGTCTTTATTCTAGGATTCCTGAGAATCTCTGATGGGCTAATGTATATAATGAATCTCTACTGATTAAATGTACCGGTGGTGTATATTCAGACTCTGTCATTTACTACTGTGTGACCCTAGGCAAGCTGCTTAACCTCTCTGAACCAAGGTTTCTTCATGTGTAAAATCCCAATAGGCTCCTCACAGGTGTGTGAGGATTTAATGAAATGAGGTATAAAGCACCTAGTGGGGTGTCTAGAACAAAGCAAACGCTTATAAGTATAAACTGTAGTGTATGGATAATTCTCTAGTATGTCACAGAGCTGTCATTGGCCAGAATCTATTATAACCAGTCAGTGTCCAGTCTACATTGATTGTTAAAACAGATGAATATCACTCTGAGTTATAGCTGTACAGAAGAGGCGCTACAGTATGCTGTGACTTACCACCTTTTGTGACCACTTAGCTATTTCTGCTGAGTTTTATAGAACTAGTGTTCTGAAGGAGAGATTTGTGAAATGCTGCCTTATAATTTATTCCTAAGGTAAGGTTGCCAAATTTCGCTTAGTAAAATATGAATTTTAAATAAACAATATATTTTAGCATAAATAAGCACGAGACATATTTTATGTTAAAAATTATTCATTGTCTATCTTAAATTCCAATTTGATTGCATGTCCTATATTTTGTCTGGCCACTCTACTTTAAGAAAATATCAAGTTCATTTACAATATCCACCAGGAAGATCTGGAGGTGGTAAAAGGGAGTGGAGACTTTGGCCGAGTCAAATGTCCCCAAAGTCATAATTTCCATAGCATGTATCCTAATTTGCCTTCTTTTCTGTATAACATTTTATCTGTTTCTCTTCTTAGGCTGTGAGTTACATGAGTGATGGGAAGCATATTAGAAGCATCCAGCAAGCTTGTGGTGTTTTGTTTGTTTAATTGAATTAAACCAAACCATTGCTGTTCTGACTTTTGTTTAAAAACAGACAAACATGTTCTTTATAGAAAATTTGAAGAAAACAAAGATAAAAGAAAAAATAGTCATTCTAATGCTAACATTTAAAGAAAAGTAACATTAATATTTATACAATCTACCAGACATAGAACAATTAAATGGTTTTTCTACAGCATGATTTGAATGGATATATAATACCTATTTAATCAGTTCTCATCATTTCCAATTTTACTGTATTGAAAATGATGAGATAAACATACTTAAGATAAATCTTTATATAGTTCTCAAACTCATTATTTGAAGTACTTATAAATCAAGAGTATCATTAAGTGGAGATATTGCTACTTGCTATAGACTGAATGTTTGTGTCTCCCCAAATTCATATATTGAAGCTTTAAAGTGATGGTATTGGGAGATGGGGCCTTTGGGTGGCAATAAGGTCACGAGACTAGATAGATTCCTGTGATAGAATCAGTGTCCTTAGGAGATGAGAGAGAGACCTAGCCCTTTCTCTTTTCACCATGTGAGGATACAAGGAGAAGACAGCCATTTGCAAACCAGGAATAAGGCCCTCACCAGACACTGGAACTGCCTATGCCTTGATTTTGGACTTCACCGCCTCCAAAACCATGAGAAATAAATGTTTGTTGCTTAAGTCACCCAGTCTGTGGTAACTTGCTATAGCAGCTGAAGCTGACTAAGAGATTACCCAAAGACAGATTTTCTTTGGAGCATCAATGACTTCAAAATTGCCTTATGAATAGATAGAAAACCTAAACAGACAGTCACTATAGAAGAAGTAGTTAAGACAGACAAAGATCTAGCCCCTCATGCCACTTACCTCAAGGAACCAACAAAGCCCACATGGTTTTACTACCGGTTCCCCTAAACTCTCAAGAACTGATAATAACTTCAGTATTCAAATTATTTCAGTTTAGAAGGCAAAACTTCCCAATTCATTTCACCATGCCAACAAACCCTGACACCATTCATTGTACAACACAAATTTAAAATAATCTTAAATATGAATGTAGAAAAGTTCCAAAAAAAGTTAGCAAATCAAATTTCACCTTGTGGTCAAAGAATAAAATAAACCAATATTTTAATAAGTTGATTCCTGCAGCATTATTCACAATAGCCAAGATACAGAAATAACTTAAGTGACTGACAGTGGATGAACGGATAAAGAAGACATGGTATATATACACAATGGAATATTACTCAGACATGAGAAAGGAGAACATCTGTCTTTTATGACAACATGGATGGATCTTGAGGATGGTACGTTAAGTGAAATAAGTCCGACAGAAAAAGACAAATACTCTACGATATCACTTATATGTGGCATCTAAAAAGCCAAACTTATAAAAATGGAGAGTGTTCTCTTTTTATTCATTATACTATGTTCTCTTTTTATTCATTATACTTAGGTATTATTTTTATGGTTTTTTTTTAAAGGTGTATTAATTGTAATTAACCAAAGAAAAAAGAAAAAAAAGATAACCTCACAAGTGTACTTAATAAACTGGTGTTAGTATGTGCCATCTTTTCTTATGCAATCCCTCTTCTCCTTTCTTTGGGCAGATAGTCTACCTATGAATAAGAGTCTTAGGGAATATCACATGAATGATTTCTCCTAGGCTACTGCTAGGAGATAAAGCTGAGTTCAACAGGTATCAATAACTGTGAGACACTCTTTTTGCAAACAGTGTCTCGTAAGTCTTTACTAGTTATAAAATCTCAGGAGCAGCTGCTACTACAGTGGCTAAAAGAGGTGGACTGAAGATTTGGAGGAAAAGATTCAGTTGGTATGCTTTCAACCACTGTGGCTTTTTAGTGATGAAGTCCATCCTATCTTAAAAGTCTCAAAGCTGGCTGCATTGTGGCCTGAGGTAATCCCAGACTCCAAAGGTAGTTTTGCATGGCAGAGGGTGAGGGGAAGAGATACCTTACAACAGGGTTCTCAAAATGTGGTGCAGAGGTTCCTCAGGGGTCCATGAGGCCCTTTTGAGAAGTCTGTGAGGTCAATATTCTTTCCATAACAGTATTAACATAACATATGCCTGCTCCACTCTCATTTTTTAACAAATCTACAGTAGAATTTTCCAGCAGCTAGGTGACATGTGATGTAATTGCTCTGTTGACTAATGGAAATGTATACTTGGGTACTCGTCTGTTTTAAACCTTTCTCAGCTTTCATTTCTAATATGAAAAAAAAAAATAGATATAACCCACATTAAAAAAAAAAAAAAGACTCTTTGGAGTCTTAGAGTGCAAAGTGATTGTGAGACCAAAATATTTAAGTATTGCTGCTTTACAATATTCTGAAGACACATTCTCAATTCATTCATAATTTCTTTAGCAACCAAATTTTACAAATACTTCCTAATCATTTGTGTTCATTATATTGTGTAGGAAGCATGTGAAAAAGTTCACTTACAGAAGAAAAATCCGAAGAACCAAAACATCATAACCTTAAAATTGAGAAGACTCACTCCCTCTCTAAGCAGGTTACCCCAGTTCACTTCCTGCTCCAGATAACAGCCATTAGACCCGAAACGTGAAGGTTGCCTTGCCTGACCTCCATGTGCTTCTTCTTGCCTATGAAACTGTCACTGAAACACGTGAAACTTGTCTTTGAGATTTCACCCTTTCCCTAAGGTAATTTGACAACAAAGAAAGAAAAAGATTCACATGAGGGTAATTTCTAAGAAAGTGAGATATTGCTCATTTAATAAAAGAAATACATTTTATTTCTCAAAATAATCTTTTAGTAGATTTTCTTAAGTAATCATTTAGCAAAACAGTAAATAGAAGTAAACATTTTAAATGGGTGAATTTTATGGTATGAGAATTATAACAATAACCTACTAAAAAAAAACAGTGGAAGAAACTTTTCTTCATCTTTTTATATATCCATCTTTTAAATTTAACAGTAACAAAATAATAAAATAATAGTGATTTATGGAACATATATTTTATATTAGGTATTCATTGTTAAAATGGTATATACAAAGAAATTCATTTAATGCAAACAACCTAACATATAGATATCATAGTATTCTGATATTTCAGACGAGGAAACTGAAAAGTAGAGGTTAAATGATTTCCTGAGATTATGTAGTTAGAGAATGGCAGAGATAGGATTCAAACTCAGACCTCAATGCATCCAAAATCTTAGCCTCTGTGTTCATTTTATACCATTTTACATGATAAACTATGGTATGCATGCTTATTATGGCAAAATCCAATGATACCAAAAGGTATTTACAAGAAGACAAAAATTATCAAAAATACTACTTTGTAGAGATCGTAATTCATATTTAGGGATATTCATATCCCTCCAAGTATTTATAGTATACTCAAAATTTTCTCAGGTTAAGATTGCATTATTTTCACATAATGCTGTCTGTATTCGCTGTATTTCTCATGTCCTTGCCATTCTCTTTTCCTATGCCTTTAGGCTGTTTCCGGTTTTTCCCTACTATAAATACAACTGTAATGAGCATCTATAAATACAATCAATTATCTTCTTTTACTGCATCTCTGATTATATTACTTAGGCCAGATTATTTTACAAAACAATTCTATTTTCACAAACAGTTAAAATGATAAAATGATAAAAATAAATTAAACCACTTTATATTCCTATCAGCAATGTTTGAGAGCACCCATTTCCTTACAGCTTTGATTACACTGAACGTTTTATTCCATTTGCCAATATGATAGGTGAAAAATGATTTATTGTTTCATCTATTTCTAATGTAGTTAAGAAATCAAACCAAATGGGGTCATTTAAGAATGATTCAATGAGCATATGCAGACATTAGACAGAGAATCAGGCATGGCTTTCTTCATGCATTAACCATTGTGTGAAAAATCAGGTCTCATTTCCTAAATCATCTGTTTGTCTTCCCATTAGGTCAACTCCAACTGGATAATATGGATATTATCTGTATCCATAATATGGATATTATGTGCATCCATAATACACAGGATAGTATTATGTGGGTGAATCAACATGATTTTCCTTCTCATAAAGGGAGTGAGAATGTCTGCTATTTAACGTGGTATAGTAAGTATGAAGTTTTAGGAGCAGTATGAGGGGTAAAAAATTGTTATTCTAATAGGCTAGAGAAGCGAGTTTTTCACCACTAAGATCCTATTCACCATGAATGATTGGCCTATAAACCATTCCCTACTGTGCTGAGTCAAACAGTCAGATATTTTTAATTTGGGCTTCCTTTTTTCAAACTGTCTAATTGAATTTTTAAATCTGTTATTAGATGAAAATAGCAAACTGGCTCTACAGGAAGGCTCCCCACATGCTGTAATGATGTTTCCATAGTTTTGCTAGATTTAATCACATTTAATTCATAAAGATTAACTAAAAATGAAGAAGGTAATAGATTGTTCCCAACTGAACTGGCAAGAACAGAGTCGCAGCTTCAGACTGGGGCAGAGAAGGCTCACAGGGTGCAGTGGGGGCCTGCTTTGCTACAACTAAAGTTACCATAATTCTCCAAAGAAAATAACAAAAAGAGACAATAAGTAAAGGCATTCAAACATCCTCTAAAATCTGGAGGTATGTGCTTTGCTTTTTCTGTGATTTTTTGGAATAATATTAGTATTGCGTTTTTGTTATAAAACATTGGAAAACAATAAGTTATAAGAAAACATTTAAAATTACCTGTAATATCACAACCTAGAGACAACCACATTCTAGTGGTTTTCTTCCTCCCAAAAGTATAATAAAAATTTATTTCAAAAGACAAAATGTCATTATCTATACCTTTGATGTCTACCTATTAAGTAGAAAAAGGGAACACAGTAGTATTTACTGTACTGAAGATAGTATTAAAATAATAATATGCATTTAATAACAAAATAAATGGATTATGGTAGAGGCCTTGGATTCTGTCATTTCAGCCAGGCATAGTTTTCCTTTCACAATGATGATAATAATTCTGGTCGTGGAGAAGCACTGTCTTGACAGTAATAAAAATGTCAACTGGCTATAGAGAAGGCAGTTACCAATATTCAGAAAAAAAAAGCAAAACAAAGGAAACTTCAAAATTCTTTAGATAGTCAAGACCTACAGCTTTAAAAAAAAATGAAGCTTTTTTTTTTAAAAAAATTGGGAATTTTTAGAGGTATTTGGCCCCCTAATAATCTCCATTTCTCCTTCTATGCCCTCCCTTTTAAAATTCAACAGGTACCTAATTAATATCTGATTTAGGTTTGTATCCTCCCTGACTTTCATGTTCAAGGGCTTCACAAGAACCATTAAAGCTTGAAAGACCCATTGGATAATGAGGGCTACTGCATGACTCTCCAAGGTGGTGTGAGTGGTGCACGGGCATTTGTGAGCTTTCTGCTACCGAATGAGGTAGTTCACATGTGTTTTCTCATCACTTTCCAATAAAACTGATTCTAAATATTTTAAAACCACCTTCAGTTTTAACATTTTTGCATTAGATTTAATTTGTGCATTCTTCATTTTTGTTTCCTGAAACCTTGCCGGTGGGGCGTGGTCTTGATCAAGATGGTGAGGAAATGCCCACCTAGCCAGGCCACTAGTTCACATTGTCAGCTGTAACCCGTCACTGCTACTCTTGCCTTCTTCAGGAGAGGTAAAACGGTGAATTACACTGATAGGCTAATGTCTGGTTTCTTTACAGGATGATCTAATTTATAAAAAGACTCTGAGTTTGTTCCTTTCTTCATTTATAATGGAGGAGAGATCGGGCTACTTTTTGCCAAGGTGAAGCAAAAGAATGGGTTTTGGTGAATACTTCTGCATTTTATTTCTCATTAAAAATTTATTATATCTCATATCTTAAATTTCTATTTAAAACTTTTTTACATAATCACAAATCTCTCATCAAATTATAGTTCTGTTCCCCAGATGGTAATTATATGGTCAGAGAATCACTGAGAGAAAAACGAGTGTTGAGCTCCTGTGTCTAGTGGTTGGGTGAGGTTCTTTACATCCAATCTTCTCTGCAATTACATTCTATCGAGATTTACTAAATAACATGTATTGGCTACTTTTGATTACATAAGTAACATAGAATCAATACAGGAATATTTGTAAAATAAAGAAAAAAACAAAAAGAAGATTAAAAAAAAATTTTAATCGCTCCAGAGATACATTGTGTTAACATCTTAGTGTATTTCCTTTCAATATATTTCTAAGCATCTAAGTTATTAATAATGATTTATTATATAGAAACTATTATCCCCAGTATAAATGAGGAGAATACAGTCCAGTTAACATCCAGTCATTTGTTTTTGTGTCATTTGGAGATTAAAAGCTACTCTGACTGGTACCTGGTTGACATGCACTTTCTCAGTGACAATAAATGTAATTAGTATCTCTGTCACGGAAGTGCTCTTATTTTCTGTTTTTCATTGATTAGTTCTGTCCCACAAACTAAGCGATATGATACATTTGTGTAAAATCATACTGCTGATGATGCAATCGCTAGAGTAATCTTGTTAAAATAAATCTGATCACGTCACTCATCTGCAGTCTTCTCATGGTTTGCTGTCTTGTGCTAAGAGCTGAAGTCACTGTAACAAGGCCTAAAGTAATATTTACTCCCTGACCCTTACCTTTCTGACCTCACTGCCACCTCACTCAGTGGGCGGCAGCCATGCCAACTGCCTACCCTTCTTCATACACACTACATCCATTCTTACATGCTGTTCCCCTCCAGCACGGCCTTCTTCCACATACCTATGTCGATTACTCACTCTATACCTTCAAATCTTTACTAAAAGTAATATACCCTTAATGACCCTGATCATCCAGTTTAAAATTTCCACACTCCTTGTGCCCTAATATACCCTATTCCCCACCACAGAGCCCTCAGAAGGTATTACTGGATGCCTAGATATCATCTCTTCCTAGTTCTCATTTCTGATTAGGATTCCAGGATATGAATATAGCTCTGTGAGGACAGAGATGACTGTTTCATTCATTACTGTATTCCTGGTTCATAGAAACATGCTTGGCCCATCGTAGGCACACAATAAATGCTTGTTGAATAAATGAATGAAGTAGGAAAGAACTAAAAAAGTACTGAAATTATATTAATGATATCAAAATTTACCCCTAAAATTCAACACTCTACTCCCCTCTCTTTCCTCCTCTCTATTTTTGGTTGCCTATTTTATTGTCTCACACTTCCCCTAGTTCTTTTGTTTATTATATAAAAAGTTTCCCAAGAGTACGAACACATATGACATCAGGGTTGCACTCAGGATCACACAGCTAGTGATAGAGCCTGTGATAGAGGCCAGATTCCTGTATTTGATACACTGAACCACACTGTCACTTATAACTTGAGAGTCATATAGGGTTTTTAAAAGATCGACTATGTCAGTGGCCTTCATGGGACACTAGGATTGCTAAAAACAAACAAACAAACAAAAACAAGTTTAAAAGTACCTCATACAAGTGAATAGCAAAAACAAACAAACGATCCAATTAAATAATGAACGGATCTCAAAAGACACTTTTACAAGAAAATATACAGATGGCCAAAAGGTATATGAAAAGATGCTCAACATTATTAACCATCAGAGAAATGCAAACCAAAATTACAATGAAATACCTAACCTCACATCTGCTAGAATGGCTATTATAAAAATAAAAAATAAAAAAAGACAAATAACAAGTGACAAGAATGTAGAGAAAAGGGAACACTTAGGCACTGTTGGTGGACATGTAAATTGGTGCTGGCAATTTACATTGGATTTCTTCAAGAATTTAAAAAGGAACAATATGATCCAACAATTTCATTTCTGGATATTAACTTGAAGAAAACAAAATACTAACTTGAAAATATATATGCAACCCATGAACATTATTTACAAGAGCCAAGTCATGGAAGCAATCAAAATATGTATCGATGGATAAATAGAAAAAGAAAATGTGATCTATACATAATATAGTATTATTCAGCCATAAAAAAGGAAATCTTGCCATTTGCAACAATATGGATAGACCTTGAGGGCATTATGCTAAGTAAGTCAAACAAAGAAAGACAAATACCATATAAACTCACTTATATGTGGAATCTAAGAAATAAAAACAAACAAACAAAAAAAAACAAGCTATAAAACAGATTGATGGGGGTTGGGAGATGGGCAATATGGGTGAAGGGAGTCAAAAGGTACAAATTTTCAGTTATAAAATAAGTAAGAATTGGGATGTAATGTACAGCATGGTATTTAAAAGTTGCTAAGGGAGTAGATCTTAAAAGTTCTCATCACAAGAAACAAATTATAGGAGAAAAAACGTGGCGTAGATGACAGAGTTTCTGTTCATCCCTCTGGTGACCAAATCAAAGCTGTGACAGTAATAAAGAGTAGCAGGAAGAAAAAAATCACCAGGGATCTAGATGAACAAGCCATACAACTAGGAGGAAGTCCAGGAAATCCCCTTGCAATGGCAGAAGGTAAAAAAAAAGAAAAGAAAAAAGAAACATATTTTATATGTATAACTATGCATGGTGATGAATGTTAACTGGATTTATCATGGTGATCATTTTGCAATATATACAAATACCAAATCATTATGTTATACACTTGAAACTAATATAATGTTATATATCAATTTTACCTCAATACAAAAATTCAAAAACAAAAATACCTCAAAGGGCTCTCAAAGCTTCTTTTTATTAGAAAGTGGAAAGATGGACAAAGATCCTTTTACTCTGGTGTCCCATATTATAAATAAATAAGATTAAAAATATCTAGTAAGAGCTTTCTTCTTTGCTTTCATTCTGTCTGATTGCATTTTTCTCTCGCAGACCACAACCGTGAGAAATTAACACTCAACAAGTTGATTAATAGGCAGCAAATAAAGCCTCTTTCAAATCAGAGAGTTTTCATATGAGAACTAAGTCTCTGAAAACATTCTATGAATATTTCTCATTAAACAAATATAATTTTCAGCAAGACCAAAGCAATCAGCCTTGCTACCGTAAAATCCAGGGCGACTTCTTCAGATCCCTTCAACCGATACTGTAGGGTTACATTAGAACTACTTGGATGATAAATATACCAACGGTGCATATAAATAGTTGAACTTGAATTTGATGTATTTGACAAATTTAGACATTATAATTTTCTATGGCTTATTTAAATTAGAAGAAATTGGAATTCCCCCACCTCCTACACTGTTTATAGTGCTATTAAATCACTGTTATTCGCAGGACTCAGATCTCAGGAGTTAACAGGGATACTTAGAAGTACTGACTGACAACAACAGGAATTGAAAATGTAATGGACCATTTCATGCGAAAATAAGTCCTTCATCATTGGAGAAATTCAACTCAAGATTATAAAATTATCTATTAGGGATATAATTTAGGCATGTGGTAGAGGTTAGAATAAAAGATTGCCAAATTCTTTTGACTCGAATTCCATGGAATTGTGTAGGAAAGGCAACTGTTGTAAATTGCATTGTATTTTTCATCAAAAAAAAAAAAAGGCAATTTTGTTTTATCTAGGCCTACCACTGTAGAACCTGGGACCCTCCATGGGATAATTAAAATTCAGGCTGGACACTGGTTACTTGATGCATTGACCACACACTTCTATTTACTCTCCCTGCTAAAATGCCACTAAAACAACAACACAAAATTAAAATTATTATAAACCCATGAGGAAAAAGCAATCAAAAGAAAACTTACCAATGAATAAGAATTTTAATTATCTTGTGGAAGATGAAGTGACAGGCATCTGAGAGGGAGCTGATTAATTAAAATCGAGGAAGCCTTAACTTGGATACCAGTGGAAAGGTACATGGACAAAATCTAAGCCATTTTGCATAAAAAAAAAAAAATCAGGAATAGCTTAGAACCTCAAAGGCAGTTTTTGCAGAAAGTATGGGATAAGTCATTAGAAAAACAAGAAAATAGATGGAAAGTCTATATGAGGTGTTTATTAGACTACCTGAATCCTCTCTGCTACTGCACAGCAAGATGATTTACTTTATCATCTTCTCCACAGCAGACTGGAACCTTTACCTCTGAAGAAGCGGACTCTATGAAACATCGTGATTCACACAACAGGCACAGTGAGTACAAAGGGTGGCAGGGAGAGTGAGATTAAATGAAAACAGAAGATCTAATGCCAAACTCATAGGAATTCCAGAAAGTAAAAATATTAAAGATAAAATCAAGTGAAGAAAATTATCAAAGAAATAAGACAAGAAAAATCCTTCAGTGGGTGCACTAAATGCCTAAAACAATGGGGATAAAAGAAATACCATTATTAAATTTTAGAACATTTGGTATAAAAGAATATCTAAAAGTTTTCAGAGAGAAAACAAATTAAATATAAAGGATGAGGGGATAAGAATGTCATTGGACTTTTCAAAAACAAAAGTGGAAAGAAAATGACAATAGTGCAAAATGTTCAAAATTCTGAGATGAAATGAATTTTAATCTCTATTCTGCAGTCTACCCTAATATCAACCAAGTGTGAAAGTGCAACAAAGGTATTTTTACACAAGAAAGGTCTAAAAATTTATTTCTTACATCTGCTTATTTGGAAGCTGCTGAAGAATGTGTTAAACACAGAGTCAAACAGGGAAGGGAAAGATATAAAATCTGGAAAGCAGGATAGTTGTGAAGTCCCAGGGTGTTAAGGAAAGAAAGTGACAAGGTCACAGCTTCCCAGGAAGCTCAGAAAGCATCTAGTTGAAATTGAAGCCGAAGTTGGAGGGCCCCTATGGAGATAAGGGAAAGAAGCATTGCCGTGAAAAACAAAATGCAAGTGATGATGTAGGTTAACTGTGATGATAGATAGGCACATAATGAAGAAATTGAAATAAAAAGAGAAATGCCAATAGGTTTATAGAAAACAAAAATAAAAAAAAGAAAATCTAAATGAGTAATTAACTCTAGAAAAAATGAAGAATTGTTCAAGAGGAGGGTTAGCTCAGCAGCAAACAAAATTTTCATAAGCATTAGAATGTAAATACTATATAAAAGTTGAAATGCTATATATAAATACTATATAATGTTGAAAGGACAGAGGCAGAGGGAGTTGAATTCTTATAAGAATTAAATAAGATTATATGTACAAACTTCCAGAATATAGCCCATAATGACCGCTCTCTTCCTTTGTTTTCAAATTTGTAATCTCTATTTAGGCAACATGTTTTAGGGGAAAGAACACAGGCTTAGGGAAAAGAGAGCTCTGCCATTAACAAATATTAAATCACTTAACTAATTAGAGCATTGGTTTCCTTCCAGTCAAATGGATATAATATTGATCTCAGAAAATTTGTATAAATATTAAATAACATAAATTTAGAAAATAGATGCACAGTAAGTGTTTCTTCTTGTCTCTTCTTTCACCTTTACCTAAATTTCTAGATGCTGGAGAAGGATCCATAATGAAAACAAGACATTTTTAGGCAACTGCAATATTAAATATCACCCCAAGGGTGGCTAAGTTATCTTGATTTAAAAACAATGCCCTTCACCAAGAACAGGATGATCAAGCAATTGTCTTGCCAGAGAGCATAAATATGAGTGCTGTTCAACCTGCCAAAACATTGCCCAAATCTTCATGCAGTATTTAGCCCAGAAATATTCATTCATCCTCAGGAGAATGCTGGATGGTGTGTGTGTGTGTGTGTGTGTGTGTGTGTGTGTGAGTGTGTGTGTGAGAGGAGAGAGAGACAGAGAGAGAGACAGAGAGACAGAGAACAGAGACAGAGACAGAGAGACAGAGAGAGACAGAGACAGAGAGAGACAGAGACAGAGAGACAGAGAGACAGAGAGAATATGTGTGAGCTTAGCGATCTCAAATACAGGGGAAATGTTCTAGGATGTGGCAAGGTGAGGATCTTTTCCTGGGACATGGCCAAGCATTAAGACAAGCATCTGCAGCCTTCTGCTCAAAGTATCAGAGGGCTCTGCAAGTTCAAAAGATGCTGGGGTGGAGGGAATTAACGGAAAGAGAAAGAATGATTTAATTTAAGAAGCATTAAATATTAGGAAAGAAGTCTTCTAAGACTTGACTCTGGGCCAGCACCCATTTTTCAGTTTGCTTAGCTGAAATGACTGGCCCAAAGTTATACAATAAGCCAACAATATATGTATCCCAGATGTTTATGGTCCTGAAACTTTTGGCAAATCATTTAAAAGCAGCTACTTCTAAAAGGTCAAAACTGGAAGGAACCTTAGATATGATCTGAGCCCAGCTCCCACTTTCTGAGTAAAGAAAGTGAGGCCTCAGAAGTGATAAGCCATACCCAAGGCAAAGAGTCAGGCAAACTCTGAGGCACCTAGCTCCAGGGGTGTATAGAAACATGATTAATTCAGTCACTGAGTCAGCCTTTAACAGAGACCTTGAAACAAGGGATGCAAAGCCTAGGCAGCCTCCCAAGAGTGAGGATTAAG
Organism: Pteropus medius; assembly: GCF_902729225.1. Taxonomy (NCBI): domain Eukaryota; kingdom Metazoa; phylum Chordata; class Mammalia; order Chiroptera; family Pteropodidae; genus Pteropus; species Pteropus medius. The sequence goes on from NW_024351735.1 coordinate 715,866, forward strand.
AGGGAAAGCAGAGAGCAAATCACCTTGTCCGTGTGAGCAAGAGAATTTACAGATGGCTGTGATGTTCTTCACCCCCGCCTACACACACACACACACACACACACACACACACGCACGCACACACTTTGGAGTGAAAATGTTCTTATAATTTACCTGGTAGAAAACCATCTTTGGAAACATAGAATCTATCAATCTCATTTTTAAAAACTTAGGGGAACGAGCATATGGAAAAAGATCACACTAGAACATAAGAGGAAAACTATGACTATGCCTTTGGTTCATAGACCTTGAGTCTGTTTAATTCAAACAAACTGTTGGACATTCTTGGTTTTGCTTGAATGTCCTTTGTAAAGCCATCAGTCCACAGTAGAATGAAAGGTAAAGATTTCTCTTGGAATTTTAAACTAATTTCTTATTGGCATCCACCATTTGGAAATTAAGACTTTAATAAAAATTGTCTCCCTCTTTGCTCCCAGGGCTCTCCACTGGGTGCATTTCTGCTTTTGCTAACATCAACTGACTCAGAGTGTGAACTCATTGTTATGAATTGGGCAGTCTTGCTTTCTCATCCTACTTTATTTAGTTTTTTTTCCACTCACCATCGAGTACTCTGAGACTGAAGTTCTAAGCATAGATGATAAAAGTTCTCTTCATCAGAAATCTTTCCTTGACGAATGTAGGAAGAGCCTGTGACACACTTTCCCTTTATGTCTACTTTGTCATCAGCCTACACTCATGTGCTTGTGTGATGCTCCAGGACTGGGAGATCCTCGTGACAGCTATCTCATCTCATTCATCATGGATGTTAGGAGCACAGCCAATGTAAGACATGTAGCAGTCACTTAAAAATGTGTTTAATAAGCTGAAAAGATGTACGAGTGTACATCTTTCCAAAGTATATACGAGTGTGCACGTACACACACATTATATATATTCATTCTTCTATGAGGCTTAAGGCATGGTGTTTATTGCATTTTTTTTGTAAAGGCATTAGCATAGTAACTCTTCGTTCAGCTGGCACTGCCAGGGATGAAGCCCTCCATATGACCACGTTATTCTAGCATCCCATAACCCACCACCTATTAAAACCAAGTCAACTACTATGCATGGAATGCATTCCTTAAATATATACAATTTTCTGACTTATAAAACATAATAATTGATGTCTGTCCTAAGATTTATTTTGAGTTCGTAATTATAATCATTGATGACTGAGCTTTGTCAGTGGCACTTAGAGACTATTGTGGTTTCAGAGGCTATCTGAACCCAGACATAATGTCCTGACATTGTTATGTACTTTATTAATTTCCTTTTAATAGATTTTCTGATTCCTGTCCTATGTTGTTGGCTTCTAATGTGAATTTGTAAACCAAACAAGTCACTGTATTAGAATTACATCAGGTATAAGTAGGCTTTGACTAAGAGCCAGAACTCATGAGCTTTCATGTTGCTCTATTTTAACTGTTTAGGAGATTTTAACATCTACCTCTTGCTTCCATGCAAGACAATCCCAGTACCCAGAGAAGTAATCTCTTTAAGTCCAGTTGTTACTGTTGATAATAATAGTGTTGATGATGAAATGCCTTCCACTTTAAGAATATTATATAACTGATCCACAAGCAAACCAATCCTAGGAATGAGCTACACTTACTGAGAAGTTGGTGACTTTCTCAGAATACTTGGAAACCTTTTATTTCAATTAAACATTTATTTTATGGGTATAATTTTCTTTTGGAGAGCAACTTTCATACTTTCAATAGTCATCTATAGTAAATCATCTCTCTTTTTTCAGAGAAGTATAGCGAAGAGGCACGTCACAAAGGAAGTTTTTATAAAGACATCTATCATACTGGATTAGGGCCCACCCAAAAGGCTTCAGTTTAACTTGATCATCTTTTAAAAATATTTCCCAAATGAGGATGTATTTTGGAGTGCTGCTTTCCATTGATTTTTCTTTTTTTCTGTTTTGGTATAGATGCTGCATGTGCCACCCACCTGTATTTATTCTAAGTATTAAACAATGCAATAGGGAAGAAAATGCAGTGGATACAGTGGTTTTGAATGCCATGGTGCTGGAGATGTAAGTCAAATCCTCACTCTTAATCTATATCATGCTGACTTTACTATGCCAGCACTTGGGGAAAACCTATGTTTTCTCAACTTAACAGTATATGGAAGGAGGGTGGGCCTGGGTGTGGCATAAATGGATTCTGTCAATAGAAACAGAGATGAGAATTGGATTATCACAATATGGAATGTCACTCTTGCCATTTTTTAAATGTGAAAATGTTAAGCCTTTGAGTTTCCCAGAGATAGGTAAAATGTAAACTCTTAGATTTGAATAGAGTCATTTCTTATGCATTTTATCTGCTGTGCAAATTATGTGCAGAACTTTCTTCGAGGGTCACTGCCTAACTTAGAGAAGACCAAGATGGGGTGAGGATTACTGCCAAACTTGGAAAAGCAGGGCTGACTTCATATAAAAAGCTTACATTATAGAGCCGTAAAGCAGCAAGGAGCCGGGTTTCTATTTAGAGATGAGGAAATGGAGACTTGGGGATGAGAAAGAATTGCATGCTAAATGACCACATAAGAGGGGAGCCACCACGTATTAGTGTATTAGTTTACTAGGGCTGCCATAACAAAGTCCCACAAACTGGGTGGCTTACACATCAGAAACGTACTGTCTTGGTGTTCTGAGGGGTCAAAGTCTGAGATGCAGGTGTCAAGAGGACGGACCATGCTTCCTCTGAAGGTACTAAGGGGTGGATCTGTTCCAGGATTTTTTTCTGGCTTCTGGTAGTTCCTTGGCTTGTGGCTTGTGGCTTGTGGCGACATAATTTCAATCTTCACATGTCTGTCTCTGCATCCAATTTTCCCCTTTTTATAAAGACATCTGTCATACTGGATTAGGGCCCACCCAAAAGGCTTCAGTTTAACTTGATCATCTTTGTAAAGACCTTATCTCCAAATAAGGCCACATTCTGAGGTACTGGGAGTTAGGACTGCAACACATCTTTCTGGGAAACACAATTCAACCCATAACACCGAACCATTTCTTACCTTCCGAACCAAAGTTTGTTCTACAATCATATGCTGCTGCTGGCATTTTAATGCTTTTCCAAGTACGAGCCCCTGACTGTGTCCTGAAGTGAACTGTAAATGATTTGGGAATTATTTCTTTAGCACCAGCACTCCATTAATGTAGATAATTAAAAGTTTATTGCAACGGGCATTATTTTTTATTTCTAAAAGCCTACATTAAGATGGAATAGCCATTTTCCTAGAAGGAATGGTGATAATCCATCACCTTGACACTGAAGGGAATTCCACACACAAAAAAGGTAGAAGAAGAAAAGCACTTTATCAATGTGATTCATTATTATCATCAACAGGGTCACTGTAGCTATGCTTCATTCATTTATTACTATTTCCCACCCACAAAGAGAGGATCGAACCCAGCCCATGTTATTTCAAAAATGGTACATAATATGAATGGGCCTATTTTTCTAAGAATAATGCAAATAAAAATAAAAATCCCCAATACTGGCATTCATTCATTCACTATTCTGAAAGTATTTTTTTGAAATATTTATTTATTTATATTCCAGGCACTGATCTAGGTGTGTATGAAACGTCAGGGAACAAAATAAAGAAAGCCCTGCTCACTGAGCTTACATTCTTATTAAATAAATTGTATAGTATATTGGAAGATGGGAAAAATGGAGCAGGGAAAGAGAGATTGAATGTTCTGGTGTGTGTGTATGTCTGTGTGTGTGCGCGTGCCTGTAGTTCAGGGTGGTTCACTGACAAGGTAAGGTAACATTTGAGGAAGGCTTGAAGAAAGTGAGGAGGTGAGCCTAGGTTATCCAGGGAGGAGTGTGCCTATGAGAGACAAGAGCCTGTGCAAAGAGCCTAAAACAGGATCAGGCCCAATGTGTTTCAGAAACAGCAAGAAGGCCAGTGTGGGTATCGGTGACCCTGATAGCTAAAGACCTAATTGTGTTGTGCTCCTACGCCAGGTCTGAGTAGGTTTGACAATGTCAGCCTCTGGAGCTTCCTTAACTCTCTCCTGTCTCCAAGTCTAAGATCTTGTGAACCTGCCCTAGCTGCTGACCAACAATATTAAAAGGGCAGCAAAGTTAAAGAGAAAAGGTAATACTTTGTTATGGGCCATATGATCTCTCTTCTGTCAATCTCATGCTCATTGCCTGCCCAACTAAATATCTTTAGTGTTTATAAAAAATAAAATTGATTTACTTTTTACTCTGGTTAATCCAGAAAAGTTGGTCACATAACTGAAACTTGTATTCTGCGAAGGAAACCAAGCAAATTCTTCTCTGTGAGAAAGATTTAACATTACACATATTTATGAAGGTTCATACAGCAGCATTCTTACCAACATGGAAAAGAATTTATTTACATCTAAGAAACCCATTCTTGAAAGACAGTTTTCCATGACCTCTTACATCTCTGAATATCTGGTGAATGGATGATCTAATAACTTTGTTACAGGCTATTGTTTTCAGAATGCTGTGTAGCAAAAATCTATTGGAAGATAGAGATAGTGTCTCCCTCTGGAGCAAAGGAAAGTTTATTTGCTGTCAAGTACATAAAGATTATATCTTTCTCTGGACCAAAGGATCATCAGAACACTATAAAATTATAGGGTTCTCTAAGTTTTGCTTTCCGTTCCCCACTATGTATTCAAGCTCTCTTCCCTTTTCCTGTGAAAATTAGGAACTGGCAAAACTGCAGCTCACCTGCTACTGCAATTTCTGTAGGAATAAACCATCCCTCATCTCTGACCCAGGAGTCTCATGTCTTCTGCCACTATTCATGTGACAGACTAATTTGTCAAATTGGAAGTACGGCAAAACCACAGTTCTTACATCCACTAAAAATAATTCTCAAGAGACCTGGATTAATAAATATTTGTACCCACAGAGATATTCCAAAAGAAATACCATCTCCATAGCTGTTTTGGTTATGAAATTTTAGAGTCTGGTAGTTCAGTTGCTCTTCAGAGAACTTAGTAAAAATAGGGTTGAGAGCGCTATGTCAGTATTCATTGCTTTTAACTTCGCACAGACACGTGTGAGGGCAAAATTGAAAAAACATGAACAGGATCTCACAGCTGTTGCCTTTATTTGTTCAAGAAAAAGTTTAGAATTTCGATTTCAGTAGAGAAAAGAGTGAAGCAAGAGTGTTACTAATATCAAGTGATTATTATAACTTGGCCACAGAGGCTATCAAGATTGTCTTGAAGCAAATTAGGTAGTTAGAAATAGTTTCTTCTTTATTATAAAGGGTCTTAGAAGAAATATCTTCATGAGAGAAGAATTTTTTTAAAGGAGAACGATAAAAAAATTATTTATAATAATAAATTTTGATTAAAGAATTTAACTGTATTTCTTCTGCTTTTTTAAGGAGGGCACATAATGATAGTCAACTGGTGTCTTATTTTTTTATGAATAATATTGACAAGTATGTATTAAAATAAATTAATGTACCCTTCTTAACTGATTGGTTGGTTTTGAATACAGAAGAATGGCATTCATAAAGGCATTAAATGAGAGCATATGAGAGGATGTTTATAAGTCATCAAAATGTAGTACTCACTTAACATGATCATTGGTGACATCTTCCAGTGAACAAAAATCTGCTGGACCCTTCTATAACCATGAGGAGCTTAATGATAATCCAGCACTAATGGAAACCCTGGTGATTTGTAGGTGACTATCTGGCCAACTGAGATTCTCAGAGGTACACAGTAGAGTATCGAGTAAATTCAGTGCTATTTCTAAGGACACTGGCCTGTCATCAGGGATGCCAGCTCAGTTCTTATCCACTCTACCTTGCTCCCTAGAGAAAAGCAAGAGGTAAACCCTAAAGAAATGGCATCAGTAACTGGGAGGACCACCAAACTGTACAAAGGAAAGCCACTGAAACAAAATTAGAGGTTCTGAGCAGCCCCAACATGACAAGCACTAGCCCAGATACTTTACATTTGCCTCTTTATTTCACTCTCTCAACAACCTTATAAGATAAGTATGATTATGTCTATTCTACAGATAAGAAAAGTAAAGCTAAGGAAACTTTATCAAGGTCATGATACTAGTTAGACGTAGAACCAAGACCTGGCTCTGTCATGCTCTGTCACACTACCAATTGTATTAGGTTCCTATTGCTGCTGTATTAAATTACCGCAAATTTAGAGTTTTAAAAAACACAAATTTATTATCTCACATCACAACTCTGTAGAAAAATAAGTCTGAAATAGGTCTCGCTGGGCTAATATCATCAAGGTATTAGCAGGGTTGTGTTCCTTTTTGGAGTCTCTAGGGCAGAATCCATTTCTTGAATTTTCCAGCTTCTATAGTCAGCTCATATTCCTTGGCTCATGGCCCCCTTCTTATATCTTCGATGCAAGCAATATCTCTCTAACCATTCTTCCTTAGTCACATCCCACTCTTCTTTTTCTGCTTCTCTCTTCCATTTTTAAGGGCCCTTCAATGTGTCATGGAAATCACAAACAATATTGGACCCACACAAATAAGCCAGGGTAATCTTCCTTTCTGCTAACTGCCAACTTTAATTCCATCTACATCCTTCCTTCTCTTTTGTCATGTAACATTCATAGGTTCTGGGGATTAGGATGTGAAACATCTTTGGCAGTGGTAGATGGCGATAATTATTTTGCCTACCTACACCAGTCAAACTAAGTGTCAGAGCTCATAAACTTAAAGTAAAGACATCAGAATAAGACATTAACTTGTAGCTAAGACGCTCCCATCGTTACTTGATTTTGCCTGAGAGTGCCAACCTTCAGAGACTGATTATATGTGTGTTTGGCATGTAACATTCTATGACTTGTGAACACACTTCTCTGCAGTGGCACACCAAGGGAGGTGGAGGTGCTGGGAGCATACTGTCCCAAGTGCAGGCCTTAAGTGTGTACACTGTCTTAAGAGATTTTAGAACAAGAATAAATTGGCCAAAAGCCAATCTGCTTTCTCTTATCAACATGGGCTGGCAATTCTAAGCCATGTCAGAAAATAATACTCCTTTTCTCCTGGCTAGGCTGCCTTTGAACCACCCCTCTCCTGTTCCCTAGCAAAACCATTCTTTCTTTCCTAGTAATAAACTGCTTATTCTTCTGCAATGACTTTGGCCTAAGAGCAGTACACAGACTTTTGAAATTGGACAAATGCCCCTTGAATCTCAGACATGTCTCATTGTGCAGGATGCAAACTTTGACTGAGAATTATGGACCAGCATCCAAGGATCATCTTTTGTCATGTGTCCTCAAGTCAAAGATATCAACTCTTTTATTGGGAACATACAGGTTCACAAAGTTAAAACTGGCTGCTCTTTTTATTTAGATAAACAATTCTAGATAAAATGTCATAAGGAAGGATTCTCCCATTCCTGGGCTCCCTGTCAATATTTAACACATCATGGAGTCTAATCCCAAAGGACTATGTCATGGAAATCACAAACAGCATGGGTAGGCAGGCAAATACCAGTCCACTAATTCACCCACCTTTAACGCCTGTTAAATATTTATGAAAACTAAATAAAAGCATTAAGAGTATGATGGTTTTCACAACGTAGGTAATTCACTTAATATTCACCTCGTGCCAATTTCATTGCCATTTGAATGACTGCACTCTATGTTTTTTTGAAAATTACAGCCATAGTTGTCCTGGTAAGCAAACAAAATGTTGTGACAGTTTAAACAATCATTCAAGGCAACGTGGCATAGTGGCAAGAGCATCAACCTATGACAAAGGGAGCAACTGCATGGCAGCCCAGCATCGCCAGCAAAGAAAGGTCTAAGATTTTGCTTTCCTGAGCTTCCTTCTGACTGGGAGCTACTAGAAGTAGCCTAAAGAGGACAGCATGGCTAGGTCTGTTGCAAGTACTGTGCAAAACCAACTAGCAAGATTGAGATAAACACAGCAAGTTCAAAACGTTTCCAGCAGTGCTTCTCAAACTCTACATATGTATCTTCAAGAGATCTTGTTAAAATTCAGGTTTTTATTCAGTAGGTCTTAAGTGGGGCCTAAGATCCTGTGTTTCTAAAAAGCTCCACACTTTGAATAGTGAGGGTCTATATCTCTGTAGAAGCATTGGTGTCTAAGAAGCTGAATTTTAACATGTGTTAAAATTTGTGACCCCACTATGCAAAGCAAACTATTTCACTTTTCTTCTTAGAATAAAAATACAATTTCTCAGGTAAATTTTGCATCACTGCTAGATAAGGCAGTAGTACCAAAACTAAATGTCATAGCCAGAGGCTTTCCTTTATAGCTTTTGGTTACAGTATTACTAGTTCTCCATGTTGTGACACCTTTGGGTTCTTAAGGAGTAAGTTCTATAGGAACTGACCTCAGAACAATAACCTGCAGAAATGGGAACATTTTGAGATGCAATCTAAAGAAGAATTTGCTTACGATTATAAAGAATCCCTCTTACAAAAAATTTAGAGTAGCTTACAATTAAGCTCATTAACTTTCAGAATACATTTATGAAGGGACTTTTATTTTACCACTAGAGAAACTATAGCTATAGGATCCTAACAGCTTTGGTCATTAAAACCTTAAATGGCTTCATGGGCTTTCATTGGTGAGAGCAGGCATTGTGTAAAAAGTATGACTCATAAGGACAGATGAACAATAGTCGAAGTAAACCTGAATTATACTTACAGCTTTACCCTCTACTATTCTGTGGTGGTGAACAGAGCATTTAGCCTATATAGGCTTTGGTTTTCCCCATATGTAAAACAAGCACAAGATTAACCCTTCATCTTTACTGTGCAATGCTATAACCTTGAATGACTACCTATGAACAAGTATGCTATTTTGACCTTACTTCCAGGTTTGCTTTGGTTTGACCCCTAGGAGTCACAGGAATCTAGCTTGGAACAGTGGCATAAAAAGCACTTATTAAACTATATGGAACGAAAAGATAGTCTGACATATTTAGAGGCTCCAATCTCTCACCAAAGTAAGAAGGAATTCAGAATTAACGGAGTAAGATCAATACATCCTATCACCTGTTTACAGAAATAAATAAATGTATTACTATCTTTGCTGTATTATTATTCCACAATCTAGTGCCTTAAATGTTGAATGTGTGTGTATGTGTGTGCATGCATGCATGCACATGCATGCAAATTTATGGAAATGTAGAATAAAAATTTAGAAGGATGGAAAGAGAATTTACCTTTTCCCTAGAGTAAGCAGGCTTAGGAAAAGTGACAATAATTTCAATTTTTAATCTACACACAAAAAGCATCTGGAATGCCATTTACTAGGTAAAAATAGAGGATCATGACACAGACAGGAATTCCAAGGCTCACTCCTTCCTTTGATGCCATCAAGTCCTTAACTAAAATCAGCTTCTAGAGACTTATCAAGACAGTATCCTTGGAAACCCACCTCTTTGGTATCTTACCTTAATGTGCAACTAAATCTCACTATCATATTGAAAATACATGCGTATACTACTTTAGGAAGGACTTTGAAGTCCTGGTAGGAATAAAATGAGAAGTGTGCTGTTGACACACTGTAATGTAATAGCTCTAACCATTAATGTAAAAAGCAAGTACATTTCTTTTGAGGAAAATGTCTTTAGCTCTACTAGATAATTTGTTCAGTCACCAGACGCTTTTCTTACTTTTCCTACATAATTTAACATATATTGAGAAAATAATAGTTATTCCAGTTTAAATGTTATCATGTTACAAATCATATTTATCAAAATCCACAAAATGTTATGGACTAAATAAAATTCTTATCAACATGTCAATTCATAATAAATTTATGATAATTAAAAATGCATTTGGGTATATGTGGACCTTGATTTTTTTTGGCCTCAGCAAAAAATAAAAATAAAATAAAAGTACATATTAAGCTCTAAAATTATGTCTAAATTTCCTTTCAGGAAAATAGAAAATTTGACTAGTTTCAATGAGTATAAGTAAAAGGTCAAAATAAACTTTTATAGTATATGTTGTGTGCAGTGTTGCTATGCTATTTCTGTACCGCTCCCTAAAATCGTTGAAGCAAATAAAAAGAAAGATAGAATATATACATACATATATGTAAACACAATATTAATTAGTTACTAAATGTTTTTTCATGATTTCACCACATTCTAAACTACATACCCTATTCGTCTAAGTAAATCCTTGAATGAATACAATCAATACAACAGAAGGTTTAAAGGAAATCATCGTGAATGGCCAGAGAGGATTTATGGGCTGAGTTAGGCTGTTTTTTGCATAAGTAGCCTCAATTCCCAGACTATCTTCTTACAACATGCCATCTAAATGTTAAAGAGCTGAATGGGATAACTAAAGTGGCTCACAAGACTTGTATTTTCTTATCTGCCTGACTGATGGGAAATAAGCTCCTTTTAGCATGGGAGCATGTAGCCCAAACCTGAGTTTACTCAAAAACTCTCATTCGAGATTAATTAAAATCAGACTCATTAACCTGAAGGTTATGATTAGCTGGCACTTTGTTAGTTATTGAATTTTTGCTTTGCAAGAACCTTAAAGAAATTTAGTGGTGTTAATGTTGGTGGAGGCCCAAGAGACAATGCTAAACATTTGCTTGTTGAAATTTATACGCATTCACTGGCTGTCACTATCCATTTGACTTAGCTGCTTTGTCTATCTAATCCTTGCAGCATTTTGCCTTGGGCAGAGCTGTAGGGTTTGAACAGAAATAAATAAATAAATAAAAGTTGGAATACGGTCTCTGGTTAGAATCAAAACAGAGAGGAAGACAGGAGATGGAAAGAGGGGGAAAAATGGCTTGACCGAGTTCTTGGCAGCATGAGAAAGCCCGGTCTAACATTTGGTAAGCTGACAAGCTTGGCTCGTGTAACTCACAAATCCCTCTGACCTGCATGTGGGTTTGTAAGAAAGAATTCTCCTTAAACTAGGATGCACAGTCTACGGGGAAAAGGAGGTGATCATACCGGCACAGCAACACTGTTCATGGGTGGTGACAGAAACAATCTTCCCTGCCCTCCCTAGAACTTCAGGGGGTTCTTTTTTTTTCCCTCTCTTAAAATGAGAAATCTAACAATGATATTTTAAAAAGACCTAATAATTAGAATTCTTTCCCAATATTTCATGATTATGTGACTTCATTTATCCTATAGCGTTTCACTGTAATTTTTTTCTTCCCATTTACTTGTTATAAATTAAAAAAAAAAAACAAACTGAAATTTTTAAAAAGTGAAGCAGGAATAACTTTTACTTTACCAATATTGGTATTCTGTAATCTCAGTGATTTTCTACATAAAGAAATATTTTTAAAGCATAGGATAAATATGAAGCACAGAAAAAAAAATCCATGATAGGCTGGAATTAACATTGTTGTATAAGTATTCTATATTAATTAAAATATGTAAGAATTCTATAGCCACCTATAATATTATCTTTCCCTCAAGACAACATAGAAGGGAAAACGGAAAGTTGTGTGTGCGTGTGTGTGTGTGTGTGTGTGAGAGAGAGAGAGACAGACAGACCGACAGAGAGACAGAGAGAGAGAGGCAGAGAGAGACAGAGTGAGCGTGTTTCTATACTGATCACATCAGCATTCCTGAGATTCTGCTGAAGGCCAAGTACAAGAAGCACACGGCTCACTCTCCCTTGACTCCAGGTCTCTCTTCTCCTTGTGTTTTTCTCTTTATGATTCTCTGTATCAGAACTCGGTCAGCATTTTATTATTTATCAGAGACTGTGTCCATCTCCACCTTCTAATAATGACTAAAATATCATGATAACCAATCAGCTGATCTTTGATGTCCGACTATATAGAACAGAACTGGGCAATATAGAAGTTAAAAGTTTACACTTAAATAGTAGCTAATTCATATTTCTTAGTGGCAAGTTTAATACATTTAGACTAATTAGAATAAATTTTCTGTAAGCACATTTTTCACTGAGAGTTAAGTTTATATTTATAATCTCCCAGCACATTATTCAGAATCAATGCTTTATAAACAACTAATATTCCTTTGTCAGATTTCTTTCTCAGTTATAAAGAGAAATCTGGTAATCTTTATAATATATTTTTACCTATCAATGGGAGTAATTTTTCCACTATATTCACTAGGTATTAAAATATTTCGAAGATCCAGTTATAAATCACTAGCTGTGACTTCATGAGAGATTAGGCGTAAAACAACTCAGACTAAAAGGTTAAAACTAGGCCAAGAAGACACTACTGAAAGCACATCTCTTATTAAAGTTCAACGTTTGTACATTGTGCCCTTGTAGAAGCGAATAAATTAAATTCAGGTCCTTCTATTATTTGGGACCTGGGAAAACTTACTGGAAGCTGTTTACGGTTTTAATTCACTTACTAAACAAACATTTATTGAGTGCCTGCAATATTTCAGACACTGTCCTGGATACCAAGGGAAAAAAAGTGAATAAAATGTGGAGCACAGAGAGATATGTAAAAATTGTAGAAAGAGATACAGAAAAACATGTAGCAGCAGCAGCAGCAGCAGCAGCAGCAAATGAATACTGTATAATAGAGGATGAACAAGCTACTATGGGAACAAGATAGAGAAGTGGGCCTAGTGAATTTAGAGAAAGTGTTACAAAGGAGATGGTTATTTGAGCTGAGTCTCAAAGCACAAAGGACTACAAGCAGGGGTTCTTAACCTGGGGTCGAGACATCCTCTCAAGCACCTGTGGATGAAATACAGGGGATCCATGACTTTAGATAAAAGAAAATGTCCACATAGTTCTTTTCCCTGAACTTTAACTGAAAATTAGCATTTCCATCAATTTGGACTGTAGGCAACAAACCACAATAATATTAAAAGTACCACTGATCTTTCTCGCCAATAGAAATAGTAGAATAGTAGTTATTAGCCCTGCTGCTAGATCTTATTACTTAATGCATCAATAAAAAAAGTTCACTTATTATTATATCAAAATCATAAAAATATTGAACTATCTTTCAATTTAATTGGCTTTCTTTGTACATCAGATGTGTTTTACATACATATTTAAAGACAGTATCTTGAGAAAGGGTTCGTAGGCATTATCAGAATGCCAAAGGGGTCTACTGTACCAAAAACATTTACCACAAGGATTAGAAGAATAGAAAAGTTAATTTATGCACTAATAGAATGTATCTACAAGAATCTTCAAAAGCATATGGAGGAGGATGTGTAAGAGAATCCGAAATTCCTTTAGAGAAGACTGAAGAAATAATCAATCCAAAAGATGAGGAGCAATGTATCAAAAAGACCCGAGAAGCAACTGGACATAACTTTGGCAAAGCAAAACACAAATTTATCCAACAAATACTTAATAGACAATACTAACAGAAAAGTAAAATAGGCTCAAAATGAAAATGTGAACTCAGGTTTTAAAAGATAGAGGTATAGAATACAAACAGTATTAGAATGAGGCAAATTTGTGTGCAGTTGTACACATCTCTAGGTACATGTTGGTCTTAAAATTTTATGTATAGTCCTTGAAAAAAATATAAGAAAATTATTAAAGATACTGGGATTAAATGCAAAAAGTAGGGCCCCAAATACTATAACAACACCAGGGTTCACTAACAGAGGAAAGCCAAGAGATGCAAGGCATTTGTGCTTGAAGAGAAGAAAATCAAGGTGCATAGTCAATGTCATTGGTCAGACTGGACAGTCTTGGCTAATGGGCACCAAATACTTTCTGAATATGAAAGGCAGTCTGTTTAGCTGCGATCTGGTAATAGAAATTCCATGTTCTAACATAGCTGAAAGTTGAAAGGCCCTCACAGGACGTAGAGGGCCAGCACAGAGAGATATGTACAAATTGTAGAAAGAGATACAGAAAAACATGTATAAAAAATGGAAGCAAGGAGAATAAAGCTTTCAGATATTTTGCCAAGTTACTTAATAATAAATAGTATATTTTAATGTATTTGTAGTACTTACTATGTTCACAGCATTGCTCTAGGTCTTTTAAACATAAAGGTTAAATAATTTGCCCATGATCACCTAGTTAGTGAGAGGAACTTGGGTAGGACATGCACACAGCTGGCTCGGACCCTGGAAGTGGGAGTATAGTCAATCTCTAAGAGAGTATCCTCGAAAACTTTCAGAGTTTCTTAGCTAGGTGAATAATTAGTTGTGGCAGTTGCTGCCCAAGAAAGTTTCTCACTGTCCTCAAATAAACAGACACAGGAGAAAATCTTTCAATGGTGGAAACAAATGGTGGTTTCCTGAGAGATGTTTGCCTTCCAGTGTTTGCCTAGAGGTCAATTCTCTCAGACCGAAATATGCTGATAAACTCAGTGTGTGAGTTGTAGGGGCATTAAGGCTCCTTCTCTTTCCACTTGGGCTTCAGGAGCAGCTCTCACTGCACTGCACCCCAACTCTGCTGGATGTGACTGCTCTCCCGCTCTTTATGATCATGAGACCTGGGAAACACTGACTAAGAGGCTGTGGATGACACCGCCTTTGAGAGTGACTCATTCCACCAGCTACCACGTGTTCCTTCTCCCAGCACCTAAACTCTCACTACTGAGAATGGGTCTAAAATCATAAGTTAGTTATGAATTGAGTCTTCAGAAACGAAATGTACACCTCCACTGTCAATGTTAGAAAAGCATATAATTCCTCCACATGGCAATGAGAATTGAGATACTGATTGCTTTCTTATGTCCTGCAATATCCATCATGTTTTATGACTGTTTTTTTTCTTCTAGGTTTGAAAGATGTTCCATATGTTTCATACATAAGCCATCCTTAAGTCACTCCTTTCTCTTCTCTACTTTCTAACTTAATAAATCACCCAGTCCTATCTATCTACTTCTGAATGTATCTTTAACTTATATATTTACCACTCTACTGGCAGTGACACTGCCACCTAGGTCTTGCCTAGGGTACTGCAGTAGCTTCCTGCAAGGCTTCTCTGACTCTGGCCTTTTCCACATGGCAGCTTGTTCTTATGCAAAAGCCAGATTGATCTTTCTTAATCACTGTCCTGCTTCTTAGCCCTCTATGGCCTTCAAAATGAAATAGGAATTCTTTAACCTAAAACATAAGGTCTTTAACATGACCTCTGACTGTCTCTAGCTTCATCTCTCACTACTGCTTCCTTCTCAATTAAGCAACCATCCTACCAAATTATATTAGGCTTCACTGACATGCAGGCTCTTGGAATTCTGGGACTTTGGACATGTTATTTCTTTTCTTACTCCTCATCTCCTTTCCCTACTCTTCATCTCCTTTCCCTTTCCCTGTTTTTTAATCCTGGCAAATACCCCTCAGTCTTCAGAAGACAATTCCAAAGAGCCCTCTTACCACAGCAATTCTCAGAAAGATGCTATTGTCCTACCTCCATATTGTCTATGTGTTTGTGTCCCTAGTAGATAAGGCCCAGGAGGCCAGGGACAGTGTTCTCATTGCATTTCCAGCTCCTATCACAGCACCTGGTAGACACTCAGTAAATATTTACTAAATGGATAGATGAGTAAGATAGAATTATAATAAAGTTTGTTTTAAAATAAATAATATTGATAGAATAATAATGCTTTCCAGACAATATTTTTACATCCATGATTCTTTAAAAGTGTCAAATGTCACAATTTTGCTATTTCAATAATCACTAAATATGAATTGATGCCCCTTGATTAAATAAGTGACACAGGTAGAACATTATATACTGTACCTGAAACAGCAAAGTATTTTTTTTAGTAAACAATTACATTTTAAAATTTTGCTTTATAAGGTATTTCTTTCCATTTTTTTTCTCCCCAAAATGCAGAAAGCAAATAACAACAATTTTGGTTATCCTTTACACACACAAAAATCTGGTCATTCTTTCCTCTCTTCCCTATACGAGACGAGCTAGATACATAGGAAGTAAAGAAAATCAACTGATTGACAAGAGTAAATAATACTGGAAGAGACTATGTGGGGGTAAGTGTGAGGAATGGAGAACACAAGAGACAACTAAACAATTCCCAGCCTGCTCTGGTTACCACTGAGAAGAAGCAGGGGACAATCTATGGGAATAGTAAAAACAAAAATTACCTATAAGCCACAGGTGGATTAGTAAGTGTCTTTACTGCAATCATTTTGGGGGTCTAGATACCTCAAATCATTTTATTCTTTAATGAAACCTCTGTTTGGCCATCATGCTATCCCTAAATTAATTGAAACATATGGACATCAGATAGAAATCTAGCTGATGCAACTTGAAATGCTCTAGGTTGATTTTTAGGCATCAGTGTCATGCTCGAACAAGAACAGAGTAATTGGCTTTAATTAGCGCATTTTAAAATAATTTGGGGGTCAGTTTTGCCTAAATGTCCAGCTTCTCTAGAGCCAGGACTAATCCCAAGTGGTAACATAAATAAACTCAGCCTAATGACTCTTTATCTGGACAGCCAGAGGCAACAGACACCCGGTCTTGACTGGCACAGACACCCGGTCTTGACTGTTGCTATTATCACCTGCTGAGACATTCTAGCTATTCTTCCCCTTACAAAGACAAGACAGGGGACCCTACTGTCTTCCAGAAAATGTGAATTCTCTTCTCTGCCATCAGCATAACACTTCACTTCAAGTGGTGAGAAGCAATAGTTTTTACTTCACTTTTTGACTTGGGGTCTTCCCTTTTTTTCCCCACCTGGGTCTAGAAAGGTGAATAGTTTTCAGGGCTACCATAACAAAGTATCACAGTTTTGGTGGCTTAAGACAATAGAAATATATTGTTTAACAGTTCTGGAGGCCTGAAGTCTGAAATCAAAGTTGGTAGGGCCATGTTCCCTCCATAGCTTCTAGGTGACTATTCCTTCCTTGCCTCTTCCAGCTTTTGGTAGCCCCCGGCATTTCTTGGCTTGTAGAGGCATCACTCCAATCTCTGCCACGATCTTTGCGTGATGTTATTCCTGTGTACTTCTGTCTCTTCCCTTTTTATAAGGATGCTAGTCGTATTGGACTAAGGTGTGACCCCAGCTTAACTAATTCCCCTGCAATGATTCTATTTCCAGTTAAGGTCCTACTCACTGGTATTAGAATTAGGACTTCAACATATCTATTGTGGGTGACACAATTCTACCCATAAGAGTAAGATAAGAGAAATCACTCTAGTTTGCTCTTGCAATACTCATAGTCTGTATTTATGTTTTCTATGTACATCCCCTCTCATTTAGAGGAAAAATGACTTCTTCCTAGTTCCATCTTTGGACTGGAAAATTATCCCTCTCTTGGAATTATGTGGGCTAGTTGATTACCAAGTTTCCACCATGTTCCATCCTCCACATTCACCAACCACAAACAACTCTCCAGTTTCTACCACTCTCTCAACTATAAACACTTAATGGCCACTAATTTGTCAGGCAACTCATCACTAAACTATCATCTCCCAGAAACTCAACCCCCAGAATTCTTGACTCTAGTGAATCCTTAACGATTGTTACTAACATGAGAACTTATTTCCTTTTAGTCATTCAGGCTGTGCTCTCAAATTGTTACATATTCACTCTCACAAATCTCAAATTCTTACACGTTTTATCACCACAAACTCAAAATTCCTTCACTGATTGTTATAGGAAGCAGAATTAGAGAATCAGTTTTATGAAAACCAACTGTACCATGACTTGACTTGGTTTCTGGGGAAGACCACTCATCCATATTAATAGACAAAGAAAGCATGGTTTTATTTATTTTTTTTCCCCTCTTTAATTCCCTCTCCCCCACCCCACTTCCATCCCTGACCTATATGGATGTTGCCATCTCCCTTTTTTAAGAACTGGATCTCTGAAGGCGGAGCGTCTCTTCCCACGCGGTCGCGGCACGCACCTAGGGACCGGCGTACCCGGGGGGCCTGGTGCATGGGTCCGTGGCTCCACCTGAGGCACGAACCCAAGACCTTCTGCGTGTAAAGCAGATGTGCTAACCACTACACTATGGGGCCACCTCAAGAAAGCATGGTTTTATAAGTTACATGTCACTTGGTCTTATGCCCTGGGGACTGAGTCTATCAAAGTTTCATGTATAAACCTGAGATGCTCCCTTATAGGTGGATATATGATGTATTAATCAACTATAACGTCTGATTTACCCATTTTGGAAGCCTAAAGACATCTGTAACAATGATACCAGCATAAGCTATGAGAATTCTTAAGCTGTATGGTGACATGAAAAATGGCAAGAAAGTACCAGTAATCACAAATCCAGTAAGGGATATGCCTCTCAGTCTTAGATGAGAGGCTCCTAACATCCTCTGGGGACAACTATGAAAAAGTCCATGTCCTGATGAAGCTTATATTCCAGAGTGAAAGGACAATCGGCAAATAAATAAAGACATTTATAATGTGCCAAATGTTACATGACAGACATAGAGATAAAGGGAGTTGGGCAGTGTCAGGAGTAGAGATGGGTTGGGTGGTAAAGGAAGTCCTGCTGAAAAGGTAGCATATAAGCCAAATATGAATAAAGGGAATGATAAGCCAGTTGCCTTGTTATGCCTCCAGAAAGGATCCTTTGATTTTATAATATCTCTTTATGGATTTCATGCTTTAAAACATTTTACTTTTCAAGAACTTAAATTCTTGGTTAATTGTCGAAATACATTCTCTTTGTAGGAAGCCTCTCAGGATGGAGAAAGAAGTTGGGCTCTTGGCTTTTATAGCAGAAGGCTAACTTTAAATACTGGCAGGACTTTGCAACAGGACCTTCACTTCTATGTTTGTTCCAGCTCTAGATTTTTATAGGGACGGTGTTCATTTAACCTAAAGGAAACCCTCTTGCCAGGCTTCATGGTTCCAGCTTAATGTGACTTGCAAAGTTGTTGAGGATACACATACTAGATGCTGGTCCATAAGCAGCAGGAAGCAAAGAGCATTGTGTTGTTCAGTGACATATTCCTACACCAGACACATAGTAGGTGCTCAATAAATTTTTGTCAGACTGAATTTCTTGAAGTTATACCATCTGCCTGGAGCATTCACTGATCACTGGGGTTGATTTTCCCATTTAGGTTCTGCTTCTATATTAAAACTATGTTAAAACTATATTATTATAGTTTCTATTTTTCTTTACCCTCCATGATGCCAGCACATCACTGGCCATGATTGTTCTTTCAGCTGTTACATGTTAGATTATTGAATGTGTCAGAATGATGAGAAATCAGCGATGTAACAATGTGAGATGTGGGCAGGGAGAGGTACATTTTTCTTTAAATGGAATGATTAGATAAAGAGAAGTCCAAGGTATATCAAAGTGCATGTTTGGAGAGTTGGCTATCTGGAGGAAGGGACAAACTGTTCACAAATAATAAAGCCATTTTCTTTTCATTGCCCTACTGATTTTAGCTGTTTCGAGATAAGGAAGGTAGAGGCTCCAAAGATCCATGCTTACTGCTGCTGGTTTACTCTTAAGGGCCGCTGAAGACACATTGTTTTGCTGTTCATTTCTCGATTTGTACTAGATGCCATCACCAGGGTGGGGTTTATATTTTCCCAGCATGTGCTTCTATGAAGTTCTGCTGCTGATATCTATTATTTTAAATTCCATTTTACAAAGCATGTACTCTTTCCTACTTAGCCATTTTCTACATTTTATCATATCCCAAACCTATCATTGATGGCGACAGCCACAGATCCCTGTGGTCTGCTCTTAGGAAAAGATTTTTGTGAAGGTAGATCTGGGAAGAATATCTACCAGTGCTCAATTCTTTTGTAGTGATCTCTTTTCTCCTCTTCTCTTTTTCTGAAGGAACTTTCTCCTCTCAGAAATGAAACAAAGCCATCTCACCTAAAATTCATCAACCTTTTATGTTCAATATTTGTGGAGTGCCTGTTATATGTTAGGCATTTTCTAGACCCTGAGGATATACGGGTGAATATAAGAGACAATAATTCTTAATCTCATGGCACCTACATTCTGATTTATATAACATGAGGTGGCATCTTAATCAAAATTTTCTACTTTCCATGGATCAATGAGGAATGAGGGCATAGGCTGTCATTTTAATGTGCATATTTGGCTTTTCTTAGCTGGATTTTGACTTTAACTCACATTAATTTGACTTACATCTAAATTAATTTTTTGGCATCTCATTATGTATCATCGCTGATTTTAAAAATGATAGAAAACACTAAAAAGTTCAAACTCATTTGCTTAAAAGCTCCAACCTTTCTCCTGAGCAACACCTCTCACCATACCTGATGGAATGCATATAAATCTAACTGGGAAATAAAGAGGGGAACTCTTGCTTTGCGATAAAACCAGCCACAGTTTATTGTCCATTTTGAATGGTTAAGGTATTTTTTTCCTAAACAGTTCATGAATTGTTATTTTGTTTATTTCATCAGTTGCAAACCATTACACAAATGGGTCTGAAATTGCCAGCTAAGCCTCCATTACCTATAGGTACAGGCAGTGAGCTCTGGGGCTATGTTCCCACCATTCATAGAGAAGGATTACTCAAAGATAATGCCCTCTCCCCCTCCAGTACCGAAGCAACTGCAGTTCCATAGGACAGAGCACTGTTACCATCAAGGGAGGCCACGGTCCCCTCAGACTGTGGATACTTCATCACTCAAGGTGAAAATGGTAGAAAAATGCAACTTGTCACAAATTTGCTGTAAGTGGACAATTCCTGCCAAGCCGACACATGTAACTTTGCTTCCTCTGATGTCACCGGATAATATAACTCACTGCTGAAACAGTGTTGACAGTAGAAAATGAAGGAAAAAAATGAATCTGTTGAGCCAAGGATCATATTACAAAAGAAAGGAATGACTATGAGGCCATTTCTGCATATGTCTGCATTTCAATCAGCAAACCACAATCTGGAGATGTGTAAATATCACCATGGCTACCCTCTAACCCAGGATTCTGTTCCCAGGTGTGAGGTTAGCACTTTGCCCACAGACCTCTGCAAATAATTAATGGCTCAGAAAAAAAAAAATGTTGCTGCCCTCCCTCCCTCCCTCCCTCCCTTTTTCCTAAGCAGCACATGAATACAGAAAGTAAAATAAAATGAATAAAGTCAGCCTTTTAACCAACTGCCCAACAACAGTCATTACTTGGCAGTGGCTATAACATTTGTTTATAATGGTTTTTCACAGCATGACATCCACTTCCAAGTAGGTGTCTTGATAAATATGGCATCGAAACCCATGCCTAAGGAAAAGTTGAGTGGAGATGAAATTATTCCATTTCAGAATGAAATAGGTAAGTCACTATGACCATCTGTGATCTCATACACAAACAATGAGTCGGCTGAACACATCTGCCATGTTTGTAACCATATCTGCATGCAATGCTTTAAAAGCAATAAATGAAACCTCAATTTCTTGCTGTCTTTCATAGCACCTATGATTGTAGGCACTCATTTCCTTATTCAAGAAATATTATGGGTCATGTACTAGATACCAGGCACCATGCTAAAGAATAAGATATAGAGGCACTACCCATATAGAGTTTAGACTGTAGTTGTGAAGGAGAATAATTATCAAGTAATTCCACCATTATGTAATAACACATAATACTTCTATGATCTCTTCCTTGATTCTACCAGTGAAATGAAGTATTCCTTTCTCCGCTCTCCAATAGTATCTTTCTTATTTCTCTATTCAGCATTTACTATCTTATGATATGAATTGGGTACAAGTTTCTGTCTTATTAGACTGAAATCTACTGAAGAATAGGAGTCAACATCTTATATTTGTGTTCCTAAACATCTCCTCCCCTCTCACACACACTCCTCTCTCCCATTATCTAGCCTACGCCTGCAGTTTCTACCATAATGTCTTGCATAGTGGAAAAAGAATGTAGAAATAAAGCTTAACATTTACTAGCTTTTCTGTGTGGGTCAAATCCATTTCATTTTATTTCTCAGTGTCTCTATTTATACATTAAAAAGAATTTTCCACTAGCCCCTTGCGGCATTATAACTCTAAGATAAAATGGTGATCCTCAACATAAAGGCAAACGCAGATATGAATCCCTGAGAGGCAGAACAATCAGCCCAAATGCAAGCCATTTGTGTGGGAAAAGGAACAATTTCATTGGACCTAAGGACCCAAAGTTGTATCAATGCTGGTTGATACTCCTATCCGCTCTTTAAGAAATCAGAAAATAAAGGCAAAGCAGTAGGTTTTTTGTAGTTAAAATCCAATATATGTTGAGAGTATACTTCCTGAAATGTCCCTTTTTATGAAAAGTGGTGAAATGGAGTAGTTTTTAAAGTGTCTTATCTATTAAAATTCAAATAAAAGGCAATCTATATCAGTCTCTTCATTTTTCTTTTGGAGATTTTACTGTCCCATAAAATCTGGGAAAAGCTGGCTGGCCTAGGGTATCTGCTTTCATTGGTTGGAACAGCTATGAGCAAAAAGCAACACAGATAGTCAAGCTCCTGTCAGGAGGCAACTTGTTGGCCCGTGTGCTTTATGAAGACAGCAATCAATACCCAAGGAGGTTTAGAAGATCATTTGGTTTTTGGCAGGAAGCCTTCCAAACCCAATGATAGATACTGTAGACAGATACACTCAGCCTCTACCCTAGTTGGTATTTTTTTTTTTTTCAAATAGAGATGATGAAACTAGCATTTTTCATGAAGCTTATAGCTGGTGACATGATTATAGCTGAGATTAAGAGTAGAGCAAAAACAACATAGAATAGGGAAACCAAGAAAAGGAAGACAAGAAGGCAGCAAAACATATAGAATGAAGAACGATTAAAATGGTTGAGGTGGGGAATAAAGTGAAAAAGATAAAAAATAAGAAGGGAAATGAGAAAGGAATTGAATACACACATATTTGCCCCACAACTGCCACTGCCAGTTACAGGAGCCAGTTGTTCATAAACTCTGTGTTGCCCCTGATTTCTCTCTACTTTAGTTGCTGAAGGACAATAAACCAAGCTTGTAATTTAACCAAAGACTTCTTGGCATAAACATAAGCAATTTAGCTTTGTCAATCACGTAGCAACCACACTGAAGAGCCAAGAACCCTAAAATTACATATATTTCTGACATACCAACGTCTTTACCTTTGCTAACTTTGTTTTCTTCCAGGGCCAAGGAGATGAGTTAAAAAGGAGTAGTTACGTACTGCAGATATTAATGAAGGACTGTGACCTCGTTCTTGGAGACAAAGATCACCTTTCTGGAACTCTCCTTTCTAAACTACTGGAGTGTGGGTGAGAAAAATAGAAAAAAAATCCAAACTATATTTGCTCCTAAGCCTTTCCCTAAATTCTTTTACTTCTGCCAAGGATGAAAGGAATTATTAATATGGTAGCATATATATCTTTATGTATTTTTTGCAGGTTTTACATCCACAGAAAAATTCCCTACTTAGAAATAAAGATCTGCCCATGGTTTGATGCTCAGCTCATCAAAAGCTATATTGTAGTCTGTGGAGTCCTTTACCAAACATAAGTGCCCTTGAGAGCTTGAAGCTCATCTCTGTTTCTGAGGTCAGTGCTTTCACATACATCAGGAAGGTCTGAGAGAGAAGGCATGTAGGGTGTTCAATGACTAAAGACAAGTTCCTGCCTTTCGGGTCCATTGGCTGCAAAACCAGAGCTGAGAACAATTCCACTGGCAGGGTTCCCTTCCTATCTATCTCTATCCTTAGAACTGAACCACCCATTGGATAAATATGATGAATCCATTGGTTCCTCTAATCCTTCTCAATTTGTTTTTCATTAAGGGCAGAAATAAATTTTTCTGTTCAGAGGATAGGCATTGCATTGCAGTTTCCAGTCTGAGTTATGCTACATTTGGAAGTTGGAAACAGAGGGTCAAGAGCCACCATAGAGAAAGAATCATGTTCACAAACCCTGTGGTGAGGATGGGTCACATTACATTCCTCCACACCCTGTGCTGAGAGTAAAACTTAATGCCCATGTAATAATGATTTTACCCAGCAGGTGGGAGTAATTACACACAGCTCATATTTCTAGGTAGCAAATTTCCTGCAAATTTATAATCAACAAAGGCATTGTGGTAGATCCCACAATTTCTTTGAATACTGGATTTGCTAACCCATTCTCCAATTCGCAAAACATATATGGTTAATCACAGCTCAAGAGTCTTGAGTTTACATCATAACTAAAGTTTTGCTAAAGATTAGAGCAACTTGCAAATATTTACCATGGAACTGAGCCTTTCATTATAATCTCTATTATACTGTTTTATGTTTTAATTTTTAACTTTTAAAATTTCATTTAACTGGGACAATTTTGTTCTTAGTATTTTCTTTTCACTCTTTACTTTCAGTCTGAAAATACAATGATTTTGCCATGAGTTTTGCTGTATCCTCATTGTGTATTTTAGCCAAATTTATATCTATGAAATACTAGTACACCTGAATTCAAGGTGAAACATTCACATAGACTCTCATGAAATTGAGAAGACTGATCTGTTCTCTTTGATCCAGATATTTTGACAATTTTCTGGCATAGATTAGCTTGCCAGCATTCCATGATGATGGATAAAATATTTTCTGAGGTCCAATGTTTTTTAATATCAATTTAGAGACATGTAAATAAAGTCAAATCTTCAACTTACTAGCCAAAGTAATATGCTTTGCCCTTTGCTTCACTTGGTAAGGTAAAAGGAATAAACAGTTGATCCTTAAACCCCATGGGAGTTAGGGGCACCATGCAGTCAAAAATCTGCTTATAACTTTTAACTTCCCTGAAACTTATTTGTCCCTTGGTATGGAGGGAATTGGTTCCAGTACCCCCATGGATATCAAAATATGCAGATGCTCAAGTCCCCTATATAAAATGGCAATGATCAGTACCTACAGTCAGCTCTGCACATCCTCAGACTCCCAACACCAGTCAAAAACAGTAGAGGGATTTATTGAAAAAAATCCATGTGTAAGCGGACCCACACAGTTCAAACCCATGTTGTTCAAGGGTCAACTATACCTTTTACTTTAGTCAATTCATCTCGTGGAATGTAATAAACAGAATTATTTTTATCTTTATCGATACAACTTTTGAACCAATCCTGTCACAGAAACTGACTAGATTAGTAATTCCTTCTTCCTGAGCACAGATTTCTCAGCCTCCTTAGACTTGGGTGGGGGCCATGTGCTAATTCTGACCAATGAAATGTGAGCAGAAGGGTGTGTGATTGCCAAAACAAGGTAGTTAAGAGTATGTATTGGGTGGGGGGTGCTGTATGCATGCTCATGACTCTTATCACACTCATTCTGTCTATGCTGGTTGCATAATGCCAAAGTGACTGTGAAGCCATGTGTTGAAGATGGAAGAGCCATCTCCCTCCGTTACAGCATAGGAAAACAAAATAGATGCCTGAGCCATCTCTTAGATAAGCAACTCCATCAAGAACAAATGCGCTAGAATTTGAACCAACGAGATACATGTTTCTGCTGTATTAAAACACTAATATTGAGGTCATAATTTTTTTACAGCAGTTAGCATTCCCTAAGTCATAAAAAATAATAGTGTTCTTTTTTTCAAGTTTGCATCTACTAGCACATCAACAAAATGCCTATACACAGGTAAAATGTGTCATGTTGCATACTATTTTTGATATAAACACTAAATTATCTTTTGTTTGAGGATTTTTTTTCACATTACTTTTAGCTTGAAAATACAATGATTTTGTCATGAGTTTCGCTATATCCTCATTGTGTATTTTAGCCAAATTTATATCTATAGAATACAAATACAACTGAATCTAAGGTGAAACATTTACACAGACACACAAAATTGGGATAACTCTAATATTATATAGCTCCCATACTTACTTTTATAATTTTAGGTTCGTGAATGGCCCCTTTATTTTATATGTGTATATATATAGGATCCTGGCCCATTTACGCAACATTGCCAGCTTGTACTACAGTCCCTCCTCCAACCTTAATTGAGTCAATGAGCCTCTGCCAATGACTTTCCAATTTCCCATTGTTTTCTCATCTTGAATTTGCAATTGTAATTTACCCAATGATTTATAAACTTTAAGTCCTATCAACTATTTGATTAGAAATATGTAATAATGTTTTATGTCTTTTTAAGGAGACAATGCTTGATGATGGAATGTGGAGTAGAGCTAGATTAGAACTCAGGACTCCAGAAATTCTGGTCCAGTGGACCATGAGACAAGGCATTTGCATTTATTCTCTTATGTCTTACTTAACAGTAAGACAATAAAGACCTGGAATGCTAACTTCTCCCTTCTGATGATGCTTAAAGACATCAGTGTGGTCGCAATAAGGGAAATGAAACGTGAATTTAATTATCTTTGACTATGTTTTAGGCTTTATCACTTGCAGCCACAACTTTCCTCATCTGTAAAGTGAGTGTCATCTAACATATCATTTTTCAAGGTGAGTCAGGAACACCCTTAAAACACAAGGCATTAATATACTAAAATATAAGTGTTCAAGTCCATAAATAAAGTTGAATTATTTTTTTTTTATAAAAAGGCTTTTCTAAAGGACTTTAGAAATCGCCACTCAAAAGAAAGATAAGAATACACCTAACTGTAGTAGTGTTTGTAAATGGAGATGTTCTATAAAACCCGTAAAATGTCTCATGTGTTTTAATCTAGTTTTAATACATTTTAATAAGGACAAAGAAACTTAATTACGACCCAAATCTGACAATATTAAAATCTCTTGCTCATAAAGGAGGTGTCTATAAGTTCTTTGGCTTTAGCACCAACCCAGACTTAGGGCCTGCTGCCTCTGAATGTCTGATTGTGTGTACATACATATATAGACATTCAGAATGTGATGTCTTGTTTCACTTGATGGTTAAGGGCATGGGCTCTAGAGTCCGGCTGAGTTCAAAGCCCACCCTCACTGTGACTGCTAGTATGACCTTGATCATGTTTCTTAATACCATTGCCTCTCATTTTCCTCATCTGAAGAATGAGAAAAACAATGATAATTTTCTTCATGAGTGGTTGTGAGAATAAATGTGAATTATTTCTCAAGAAATAGAGCATAGTTCCTGGTTATATGACAAATGTTCACCGAATAATAGCTATTTTTATTATCCTTCATCTTCATATTTAAATTGGTCCCCTTTATCCTTAGTCCTGTTAAATGAACCCAGCATGCCCACAAAGGTGAGCAGTGGCCTGCATAACAGCTTCTGTGGGTATCTGTGCTTTGCCTTCAGAATTTTCCCAGACCGCCCTTCATTATTCCACTCTCCCTCTACACTGGCTCTCACAAGTTGCCTCACAGGGGAAGAAACATGCTCTCTTCCCATGCCAGACTCGAATACATATTTATCTGCCCCAAGATACTTGTTTGGATGTTTAATAAGTCAGTAGATAAAATGAATTCTACTCTTGTGCTAGCTCAACTCAGAGAATCTAATCTGTAGCCAAATCATGGCTCTCCTATTACCACATTATATTTTATCACATGATGAAAAAGTTGGTCTCCAAAAATATACATTATTTGAATCATAATTGTAATATAGAGTGATTCATTCCATTTTGATTACTAGGAAAAATGTAACAGATTATTCATTAATTTACCTCCTAACCATTATAATAAGGTAAGCCTTTTCGGCAAAGGACATTATGTAATGTATTTGATTATTCTAATTATCACACATATTCTATATTTTTCATCAACCAACTGTTTCTTTATTTGAAAAATACTAGGAATAATTTTAGAGGAAATAATTCTATTCCCAGTTGACACATAAAGCCTTTTGTTTTTTCAATAATCAGTGTACTTCAGAAGTGAAACAAAGTTTATAGTTTCACACAATTCTGACTTAAGCTGCTGGTTTTGCTACTACTGATGCCAATGAATGCCTGAGACTCTCTCCTTCCACCATTCAAATTTCTGCCAGTGCCTCTCTTTGGGGAAACACATCTTGAAGACAGAGGGCAAGAGAACTATGTAGATGTGGTCGATGTGATGATCAGTTAGATGAACTGGGCATTCTCATCCTCACAGAAGATGTGACTAATGGCAGAAGAAGTGGCGATGGCTCTCTCTGGGCCATGGCTAGGTAATACTGACCCCTACCAAAACTCCTACGCAGGAAGAGGAGGGTATCTAGGGCAGTTTCTCGTGGATGAATGGATGGATATGACAATCAGGATGAATGTGACAGAGAAGTCTTCCCCTCCCGTGGAGTTTAAACCCTGGTACCCTAATTTCTCCTCTTTATCCCCACCCTTACCTCCCAACCACTCTAGCAGGTCTAACCTGTCCTCTTTCTCAAATCTGTTATGTTAGGAAAAACTGGAATGTTTGTATATGTATACCTAGAGAGGGGAGTAATGGTAGAGGCTTATCTCTTACAGGCTTATTTTCTTTCTAGATCCATTCAGTGTTTTGTATGGGGGTTGGGGGAAAATGTGTTCTATTTTCTATTGACCCAATTTATTCTATTTTACTTAGAGAAACAAGTTTAATTCTGCTGGCTAGCTTGTGATAACCAGTTTAAAGTGACTCCTGCTTTGTGATCTGTTTTGAGGTGAAGTGTACATATCATCGGAACCAAATAAAGGAGAAAATACAACTACATTTTGTTTGAGAAAATTCCCATTGATGAGCTGACGATTTCTTTACCTTTTTGTAATCCCATTCTTTCATTCTTGGCAGGAAGCACGTGACACTCTCATAATAGATACATAAAGAGTTTATGTGTGTTCTGGGGGTTAGAATATCAGAAAGTGATTATTGCTTCTAGATCGGAAGGGGCAACCGACTAAAAACTTTAGCTATTAGTTAAAAGGGGACATCAAACAGAGCTGTGGCATTCAGAAGAGGAATTAGCTACTGCCGACCACGGCCAGGCAAGGAGGGTTTGTGGGGAAATGAATGCCTGTGACTTTCTCCTTCCACCCTACAAATTCCTACCAGTGCCTCTCTTCAGAAAAACCCAACTAGAAGGCAGAGGGCAAAGGAGTCCTGTTGATGTGGTCCATAGATGCCAGTATCCCAGGACAGTTTGGGGGAGCCAGGTAGAGAATGAGTGAGGCAGAGAAAATGGAGAATTATCACCAAAGCAGATCTTTAAGAAACAAGCCATATATGCTCTCTCTCTCCCGTTCAAACTATAATTACCTGTCAAAGCACAGTTCAAGTGAGTTTCTTGGGAGCATCTCCTTATGACTCTAGATTTTATTGGTTTCTCTCTTATTTGAATTTATGGCACTTATAGTTTGCCTTAGTATTTTTTTCCTTATACATGTAAAGAAAGGGAGTTATAATTTGACATTTGAAATATTTATTTTTGTGGGATATTGGGGCTTGGTTGGAGGCTATATTGATGGATAGTTATTTTATATTTAACAGCATTGCTCCTTAAAAACATTAACTCCATACCTTAATATTTTTAAATTTTTTTTCTGAACTTTCTAGCTCAGTGTGCTCATGGGCTTTATTCTTTTAACACTAATTTATCAATTATCTTCTATATTTCCAAACCTGTGTGTCAAGGAATAAGGATATAGTCCCTAAACTCAGGGACTTCCTTCTTTTCATTCATTGATTTACTCATTTATTCCCCATCATTTTAGTGTGTACCTACTACATGTCAAATACTGTGTTAGGCACTGGGATTACGATGGTGACAGAAATATAGACATGATGTCATAGAACCTACAATCTACTAAGGGAGAAGCCATTCAAAAATGATTTTAAAAGCACAACATGAGCAAATGTAAAATCATAACTATGATGAGTGCAGTAAAAACAAGGCTACAGAGCCCAATGAGGATATAAGATAAAGGGCACTGACTTAGGGAGATCAGAGAAGGCTTCTTTGAGAATGTGGTCATTAATGTGAACCCAGAGGATATGAGGATAAGAGTTAACTAGGTGGCTGTTAGCTGGAGCACTCCAACCACAGGGAGCAGCAAAGACTATGTCTCTATAGACAGGATGGCAAGGGGGAGGAGTTAAGGAAAATGGTGGATTAGGATGATGTCCTAGGAGACTAGGCACAGAGGTGAGGGCCAGGAACTGCCTGCTGGGTAGGTCTTGGTAAATATTCTGGTCTTTGTACTAAGAACAATGGAAAGGCCTTGGGAGCTTAGGTTGTGGGGTAATAGGGTCATGTCTGCAACTTGAAATAATTGTTTTGACTTCTGTATGGAATAGAGTAGTTCAGGTGAGAAGTAATGGTAGCTTGGACTAGGATATAAAGGAAGAGAGAAAGAGAAGTAGATAAATTTGAACATGAGGAAAACAATCAATAAGAACTTGGTGGATCACTGGATATAGAAGTAAGAAATATAAAAACGGTGAGAAATTTTCTATCCTGCATTTGTAAAATTGGTAAGGAGATAGTCATTGAGACATGATATACTAGAATAGGACCAGATACAATGGGAGAGGAGAACAAAGTGACAAATAACATGCCATTCTCCAGTGAAATCAGAGTTATAACAACTTACATTAGAAGATATAATGGAAGCAAACAGGACTGAGAACTCATGGTCACTACAGTGTTTTATACAGCAACCAGAGCCAGGAGTATTGCCCAGTGGCACATCTATTGTCCTTTTCTAGCTCTAGTGACTTAGAAAATACCTAACACAAAACCATTTAGTATCTACGCGCAAGGAAAATATGAGAATGTGTCCTTCTCCCTTTGCACTTGGAAAAATTGAGATTTATGGCAGTTAATAACTTGGCTAAGGATATACGGTCTGAGTCAGCAGCAAAGTGAAGGAAAAAAAAATCAAGATTCAAAGAGCTGGAAGGAAATTTAGAAAGCATTTGACCTAGCCCCTTCATGGAGCAAGAGTAGAAATCTGTGTTCAGGTCTGACAGGTAGTTAGTTATTAACAGAGTTGTAACTAGAACCCAGGTGTCTTGACTCTCAGTCCTGCATTGTTTTTTTTCACTGCAGCACATTCACTGAGTTTCAAGCTAATGCTCCATTGCTCCACGATTTGGCCTCTCCCAGTAGCCAAAAGAATTCTTTCTGAAAGTGGTGGATAGAAAAAAAATATATTATGGAGCAATTGAGGCCCAACTATGTCGGGTAAAAATGTAAGCTGATGTGAACTTTGGCAAGTCTATGAGCGGCACATGTGAGAACGATTATGACAATTCCCTGAGATCTCAATTTCTTCATCAATAAAATGTGATAGTTGTGAATAATTATGTTCTTGTTCTATAAATTATGGTTCTATGTATGATTCCCTCAACATCTAAATACCCTGCCTGGACTTGGGAAAATAACCCTACCTTTCATTGTTTGGAATATGTTTCCTGATGAAAGTGGATATGTGCTGGTTTTTATCATTGAACATATTTTCATGTTTAAACTCCAGAGAAAGTGAGAGGAAAGCATAAAACAGGAAGCATCTGTATTTTTAACTGGCAGAGCAAGTGGAATTTGATGTGGCTTCAACATTTTTCACTGCCTTATATTAACAGATGGCTAGAATTCAAAATTGCTTTATATAAGAAAACGGGTAGAAACTTGTAAGAAGACCTTGCAGAGGAAAGAAGGAAAAAGGGAAGTAAAGAAGAAAGAGTGGAAGAAAGAAAGAGGGAGGGAAGAAAAGGTAGAAGGTAGGAAGGATGGGGAGGGGAGAGAAGAAAGGGGGAAACCTATGAATACTATCAAGTATTACTAACATCACTGCAGGGAGAAGAGGAGGAAGGAAAGGGGCAGGGATGAGGAAGACAAAGGGAGAAGTAAATCAAAGAGGAGGGAAAGGGGAAAAGCAGAAGAGGAATGGAAAGGAGAGAGAGAGAGAGAGAGAAAGATTGCAGAGTTGCATTGCCTTCCTCAGTATGGCTTAGAGATAGGGCATGGGGTTCAGAGCTAGTTGATCTATTTGGAAGTCTTGATTCTGCCACGGTTTGCTAATTGAGCACTCTAAATTATACAGACTCTCGTTTTCCTCGTCAGAAAGATAAAGCAGCCAAGAAAGAACAAGAGAAGAGTTTCAGGTGAACAAAACTTCAACAAAGAACATGCTTGTTGTTTGCTCAAAAGCATATATGTTTGGTAGGACTTGGTCCCAACACCTGGATTGAAGCACAGAGTTTCTCTCGTTGACTTAGAAGGGAGTTTAGCAGCCAGGGTGGTTATTTGATCTCTAGAACTAAACTGTTAATAAGTCTTCTCATCCCACTTTTTAGACTTCCAATGGTCTTCTGTTTTCTGTGCTTCGATTTCTTTTTATATCCAACGAAGAATACTATACTTTCTTCCCTAGTGTAACCATGAATTCTAAAGTTTTCCAAACTTAAGGCTCTCTGAGAGATTAGAAATGCATGGAAATTCAGATCCAAGTAAGATTCTTCTACAGCTTTTCAATGGAATTCTTGACTTAAAAAGCAACAAGTATGCAATACTTTGCTGTTAATGAGAGACATTTAGGGAATTTCTGGTTGGCATATACCTAACACATACTTTATTATACTTGAATTATGAATAGTAAGTGAATTCAGCTGGTAGACCATGAAGGCAGGAACCTGTTTTTCTCTCATTTTCCTCCTCAATAGTGCAACTTGCTATCTACCTTTTTCTTTTTCTCCTTCTTTTCTGTACTCAGCCTTCCTTCTCTCTATCAGAATCAGTCTACAGCAGAACAGAAGTGGGAGGGCTCTCAGCAGCGAGGAGAGAGGTGAAACATAAAGGATATGTACATCCTGGGGTTGCTTCTTCTTCCTCTATGTCTGGAGCTGGCTGTGAGCTGGTCCCTGCGTGGTCTCCTACCCCTCCTTGCCTCTTGCCTCCTTCCTTCTAGGCCTCTACATCTCTTCTGCCGCTGCCTCTGACCCCAAACTCCCAGCCTCGCTTGAGCCTTACTTCAGACCTTTGTGTACTCAGTGTTAGCGATTTTCTGCACTTCCCCCCTTTCACCACAGACTCTAAGAAAAGAGAAAAGAAAAAGTACCGGAACTGCTTTATACCTCATTGGTTTCTTATTGTTGCTAACAGAATTATTCATTTATTCTGAAGAGTAGAAAAGAAGTTCTTCCCCAATGGATGACGAGAGAGAACCCTGATTGAAAAACAACTAGTTGAGGCATTTGATTAGAAAGCAAGCTGGTTCTTATTGGGACTAACATTTGAAAAAAAGCACTTCTGCCACACTGTAAATTCTGTTGATTTTTTAGAATTAGAAAAAAACCTCTGGCTCTCGCTCTTAGCCACGTGGGGGATAGAGAATCCCCTCTCCTATTAAGCACCTGAAATCGAAATACGGTATGTCTTGTCTCAAAAAATTATTGTTATATATAGTTATTATTATTCTTTACCTTTGAGTTTCTTAACTTGGATACATTAGAATGGGTTCCTACATCCCTTCAAATTGACATGTCAATTTTTATGTGCAGATGTATATGTGTCATAGCAGGTGAATTTATTTAGACATGGGATTCATAGCTATTTATCTGATTAAAAAAATGTTTGATCTAAAAGTAGATAAGCAAACTTGCCCCATAGGTTAATTAATGTAAGGGGTTATTGTGGGCTGACCTGAGGATTTAATCCATTCAACACTCACTCTGAGAAAGATGCTTCTGGATTATAAACAACTCACTTAAAACCAGCTTGTGAAACATAATATTTTCTCATAAATTGGAGACTGACTATATAGCTTGAAATAATTCTGTATGAATTGATGTGTGCACTACATGCAACAAAGGAGTCTATTATTTAAAGAACTCTTATGAGAAATTATCTCATATTCATTGATCATTCCCTGCATTATATGAGTTATGAGTATGAATTAGATGTCCTTGAAACAGAGTACTTACATCTGACTAAAACCAGGTTCTAAGTCTTTTTTAAAACGTGTTTCTTTTATCCATTAACTTATCTTTAAAAATAAAAGTTAAATTTGGAATATGTGACAAAGACATCAGCATTTCTTCGAAAAGGGTCACAAGCATTCTGAATAGATTATAAATCTCTATCACCAGCACCCAACGTGAAGAGCTACCTCCCTGTAAGGACCATGACTTTGAGAAAACAGCATTTCCTTTTTCCTTATTCAGCAATATTTCTTTCTGATGGCATATCTGAACACTACATGAACAGTTACAATTATTATAGTGCAAAAAGTTATTCGAATACAGCTGTGGAGTTCTCTGCATACAAAATAAATAGCTAAATCACAAATAATTAGAGTCTTATTTTTAAATTTTGCTTCAGTTAGCCTAGCTCACTGATAAGACATTTATAGACTGGGTTAGAAATTTGCATTTCTCTCCCTCCTTCTCTACTCCCATTAAATGCTTCTGGTTTCCTCACTGGAAATACTGTGGAGGGCTTGAGGCATACAGAAAGTCTTAACTGATGATCTCTTAAATCCCTTCCAAGACTGAAATTCTATGACTATTACCCAAAGGCACTGGGCCTCACAGGTGCAATATTCAAGTTTGGAGCCTGAAGGAAAAGTTTGGCAGCTAATCTGCCCCTGTTCTTTCAGCTCATATAGGCTGTTGCCAGGTCCTCTTGCCCAGATTCTTGATTCCAGCTGCTTCATCTGGCTCTCTCCCTTTCATTTTTTGCCTACTTCTCTAGCAAGTACCAACAACTAAGGTTTCTGATCCTCATGGATTTTCCTGTCCACTGCTCACGTTTTTCCTTGACGTCATATTTCCTAAGATCTAACTTGCTGGGCTCTGGTGGCTTCCTCTGGCCTGACTTCAGTACAGCTCTAATCTATACCTGAGGCCATCCCACCTCCACCTCAGACTTGCTTTCCTGAGACTGACCTGCATTTGACTTTTATCTGGGAGGTTATTTTATTTCATTTATTTCTATGAGTTTTATTTTTGTCCAGATGAGAGCCTGATGCTTAGCTTTTCTGTTTAGGCCTTTTTGCTTTGTCTTGGCTTTTCTCTCAGACTTTTTCCAGGCCTTCCATCCAGGTGACATCCAGATGTGTCAAGAAATAATATTCTTCAACCTCTAATTCTTAGAAATCTCCCTAAAGCTACAAACATGTCATTTTGTCCTAGGTACCTGGGTTCTTGTGCAGCTCCTGTTATATATATATATATATATATATATATATATATATATATATATATATATATATATATATATATATATATAATTTTCTGTGTACTCCATTTCATATAGATACTCCTTAGCTAAGAAATCTCCAATTAATTTTTTTTCTCTCCTTTTTTCTGGACACCATTCTGGTTTACACCTGAAAAGATGACAAAGATAATACAATGTGTCCCATCTTCTTTGTTGCTGTCAATGTTGGTATTAGGTTGATAAATACTTGAATCTTAAACTAAACATTTGTAAACTGTTCTCTTTTCTTTGTCTTGGTTTTGGCCACCAAGAAACAAGTTAGAGGATAATTTGTGATAAATATGGAAATTGAACACTTTTTTTATCCACACTTTTATTTGAACATGGGCTAAAAGTGAAGGTCTAGGCCCCGTATAACCTCAAAGGCACTGACACAGTAAGGAGGCAACAGGCCCGGGTTCCTCTTCCTCTGCCACATTTACTCTCAGCGGGAGATATTCATAAATTAAAATGTGGCATTTATTGCTCCAGAAGGCTTTCAACCTTTTGCTCTTTTCTTTTGTGTACATAAAAGCAAATAAAAATGCAGTTTGTAAATGCAGTGCAGCCTCTGTTGCTTTGCATTATTTTCATTTATTTGATTGTCTTTTGAGACTTATATTTGACATATATGCACGGCTTCTTATAAGCAAGTGGATATGGTAATAAAGCATCTTAATAAATTCAGTCAGTACATATATAAGAATGATTTTTTAAAAAATTCCAGATCTTGCTGGTACTGCCAAGAAAACCAGCATTAGCAGATGAAAGAATTTCAAAGCGGAACTCAATATTGATCAGTCCTTTTACTTAGTATTCCCTTTGCATTTTGTTTCCAAAGAGCTTACAACCATTCATCAGGTTTTTTATGTCAAACCTGGTAGACAAAATATATGGTCAAACTCCACTTTTCAAGTTGGGACATTGAGATCTAGGGAAGTGTCTTCTCTGAAGCTACTGCCACCAACCAAAGAAAACTGTTTTACTTTTGGGGGGACTTGAGATAATTAAATGAAGTCCCTGCCACATAGTGGCCGCAGTATCTTATTCTGCCTTGATAAATCCACATCTGGTTTCTTTATCTATGACTATAAGTTGAAAACAATTGAAAATACTAACTCTTACTTCTTGGAGAGTTGTGAGGAGTCAATGAAATGGAATCCATATAGTGGCTAGAGGATAAATGTTTCCCAAATATTAGTTCCTCTCCACTCTCCTCCCTCCATGTCATACCCTATGATATTAAAATGCATAATCATTTACACTATTTCCAACACTGGTCACATGGCGTGGTGTCCCAGAATCATTTAGCAGTACCTAAAAACTTTTCTAAATCAGCAGAGGCGGTAAAGTAATCTGTACAAAAGTTTCTTTTAGGAGCTTCATAGTGGAGAGAGTCTGATATTTGGAGCTAAGTTCTACCTCTGCTACTTCCTCAATATGTTCTGATTATTGCACAGTAGTTAGTGCTCAGGCTCTGGCTCCTGACTATTTGGGTTCAAATCCTGGCTCCATTCTCTTTGCTATTATATCTGCCAGGGTAAATTACTTAATTTAGCTCTGCCTCAGTTTCCTCACCTCCAAAATGGAATATTAATAATGTTATAGGCTTGTTGTGAGGTTT
This sequence comes from Pteropus medius, assembly GCF_902729225.1. Lineage (NCBI taxonomy): Eukaryota > Metazoa > Chordata > Mammalia > Chiroptera > Pteropodidae > Pteropus > Pteropus medius. The sequence continues at coordinate 752,515 of NW_024351735.1, forward strand.
AAATGCATTAATGCTCTCAAAATACTAGGTATATGTATTCAAGATATTTTAGCAGCTATTATTTTATTATTATTATTATTATTATTGTTAGTATTATTGTTGTTGTTACTACTACGACGACTACTATTTTGTCTCTCAATAACCCAAACAATAACTTTGTTTTAATATTACAAAAGACTTTCATATGTACTAGTTTATTTGAATATTATGTTTATACAGAAAAAAAAAAGGTGAGTTAATTGTTATTATCGCTAATTTATAGTAGTGTATTTCTTTTTGGAAGGGAGTAAATTATATAGTATTATTTAAAAATTTCTCAAACAATACAGAGAAATTCAAATTTAAAAATAAAAATAATGTTGAATTCCACTACCTAACAGTAAACCACAGTTAGCAGTTTGGTGAACACTCCCCAGGCACCATTTCTTGACACATATGTGTAGATAGATGTGTTACAAATGTGATCATACTCCATGTTCATTTAAAAAGCATTAATTAAATACCAAACTTGGATCTGGGAATATCGGTGGAGTTGGAGGAATGTAGATGATTTGAAAGATATTTGGTATTTAGAGGTTTCATGATAGATTAGATATGGGAGAAGAGAATTATGGGAGAGAGATGATTTATGGTTTTTGCCATATATAATAGGATCGGCTGGTGGGGTATTTATTTGGGAGGGAGCACTCATTAATGATGCTTTTTATTCATTAATATAGTATTTCATTATATGTATAATTTTTATGTGTAATTTAGTTAACTATTTCTTTATTGACAAACATTTTTGGTTGTTTCCAAGTTTTTCAAAATTTTCAACAAGACTACAGTGAATATCTTTATAAAGACATTTGGTTTTACATTTATCCAGGAAGGGGAAATTCCATGGCCAGAGGGTATCACAATATCCATTCTGATGGACACTGTCAAGTTGTCCTCCATAAAAGCTGCACCAATGAAAGTTCACATCAACAGAACAGGAGAGCGCCCTTCTATTATTCTACTCTTGCCAACCCCGGGTACCTGATCTTTTAAAAATTTCCTTTTAAAATGCCCACTGAAAAATAGAATAGGTGATGGATATTCAGAGAGGTTAAATAACTTACATGACATCACACACCTAGAGTAGTGAAGCTGGAGAGAAAATTCGATTTTCTATTGGCACAATGCTTGCTTTGCTTAATTTATAATTTTTAAGAATTATCTCTTAAAAAGCCAAAAAGTCAAACAAAACCAAAAGTCCAAACTCTTCACAAATAGCTTGTCTTAGGTCATACCCCCACTACTGAGGGTTAAGAAGAAATAACCCAGGCGTGTTGACATTCCTTTAACAAAGGGCCAAGTGGAATGATGTTTAAGAGACAACTCTGAAAGTCCTCCATCAAAGATTTCTCTCCTTCTGGGTCTTTGCACTGAAACCTCTATCAAGAAATTTATACCTTGGGGCTAAAATGTTACAAAACTAAAATTCTCTTTTTAAAACACAAAATATTCCTTTTTATGATAACAAGCACATTAAAACCATTGGCAGAGTGGAGTGATTTACCAAATTGATCACATTCAGAGCCCCAAAGAAATGAAGCTGACAGCACATGTTAGTTTTGATGTGGGAAGAGTCAGCCACAGAAAGGTGAGATGATGGGAGAATACATCTTACATCTAACATCTGCAACTCACAATGTAGCACACAGCCTGCCAACCACTTTAGAATGTTCAAAACAATTTAGACACTTCCTCAAATGAGATTCAAATTCTGCACAAAACACATGGAATAAATGTAGCCCATGAGTGTCACAATTCTACTTTCCTAATACGTTCCCCTCACCCCAGTATAGCCCCTATGAACACAGGCTTTTCACCAAAGAAGATAATGTGCCCAGAGGCAGAGCCCTTCTGGAGCACTCTGCAAGCTTAACAAGGGGATTGTTCTAAAGGAGACAGCAGTGACTGGAATTGGCTGGACTCTGGTACTCATGAGACCACAGGTTTCCTTTCTTTGGGAACCAATCTATATGTCTCATCCACTATGCTCCTGCCAAAATGCTTGGCAGAAAAAAGAAGAAAGGGTCTAGAGGTGAACTATAGAGGGAGAGAAGGAAATTAATGTTTACTACTTCTCTATACACCACACATCTTGCTAGGCATGTAATTATCTTATTAAATTCTCATGATAATCTCTCAATATAGGATTCCCTCGCCCTTTCTTTGCCACATATTTTTATGATGTTCTTCTTTTCCCAGCCAGCTTTTTGTAGAAATTAAAAGTTATTCCACATCTTAAAAGCTTGGCTACAACAAATAGGTGGAAGAAATGGCAAATGACACCTTTTTCAGAAAACAAATGTATGCTAAGATTAGCAACGACAAAACTTTCTTTAAAAAAAATTGTTTCCACCAAATCATGAAGCTTAAACATGATTTTATCAGTTCTCTGCTAGTGATGCCAAACAATTAAGGCTCAAGGAATGGGAATTTTCTTTCTAACATATATAGGTCTGTATTGCTGACAGGAAATCCAGCATAAGGAATGAAATAAAAAAATTTTAAATTGATTAAGGATCCTTAATATGCCTTGGGTTTATCATTCCGAATTGATTAAGGATCCTTGATATGCCTTGGGTTTATCATATTTATGTAGATAAGGAGGATCCAGGAGCCTAAACCTGATTCCATGATATACTTTGAAATTAATCCTCATTTGAGTAGTTTTGTAAAGGTCTACATTTTTCCTAAGGGAAGTAAAACCATCAAACTAGTTAGTAAGAAGTTATGCTTCAGTTCCAATTAATAAACATTTTACCACTTTTCTCACAGATCTTTTAGGAGGACCTAAAGGAACCCATGAGAAAAAGCTCCCATATAGTTAGAGGTTCCTATTCCTAGTTAAATACACAAGAGTCCTGGTGAACAACATTCAGGTTCTTGACTTTACGCTTTGCTCCAGAGGCACTGAGCAAAAAGATTTCCTGCTTCTCGCATGTCTTGTAATGCACCTAAAATTTCCATGTGATTAGACTCTACCCAAGAAATTATGAGAGAATTCAGCTTCTTCTATTCTGGCTGACACAAATGAGATTACATTAGAGTTTGGCGGCAGCATATTGACCCCCATAAAAACTATAGTCACTAAAAGAGTGTTTGTTGCCTTATGATTTGCATCCCTTCTCAAAGAATCCCAATGACCAGAGGTTATGCTCCAACTTTCCAAAGCCTGCAGGGAATTTGCTGAATTTTAGGGGAGTCATTGTCTTTATCCCCAAAGTTGTTGATTATAGTAAACACCTTAACACCATCCATAGGAGGCAGACTTTTATGATGTTAGTGTCTACTCATGTTCTAAAATCAGGTTATTCCATTATTTTTATACCTTCTCTTTATGGGAATTAGAGAAGGTACCCCCTCTAGGGTGGACACAGTCCCGTGCGTGGAACTAATTTTTAATAAATGGGGCACTTGCTGATTTGAGCCTTTAGCTGTGTACTATGTTCAGTATACATACAGTACAATCATTTATGGCAGCCTTGCAGGCATATAGGAAAAGTCATATGTTTTGGACTGAGTATTGGACTTGGGGAACAAAAACTTAGATTCGAGATTAATTAGAATTGTGTCAATATGTATTTATGGAAAATGTAATTCTTATCTGTTTATAAGAATGTCTTCTTTATTTTGAAAAAAATAATTAAGCGTCTAAGAATGACATTTATCTATTAAGGCACAGAATATTAGAAGTAAATAATCAGTAGGTTCTGGTTCAAGTATCCCAGAAAATAAGAAAGCAATTTGTTCCCTTTTGATTTTTTTTAAACTCTTTTTCTGGAAAGTCTCTCCTTGTCCCTCTCTGGGCCAGTCATTAGATACAACAAAAAAGTAGGGAAGAAGGAGAGATTGAGCCTTTGGTTGAATTTGGTTATGTCTAAGCCCTTGGATTTTTCCACTTGGTTGGCTAAGTCAAGTGTCTCCGTGAAGGTGAGGCTATTGAAACCCCAGTCAGACATGCAACTGGCAGCCTGGCTCTGCTACTACTTACACGCCAACAGAGGAGAAAAATGGAAGATGGAATAATGGAAATAAATGAGAACATGGGCAGTACCTCTCACTCAAACTTCAAATTCTGTCTCAAGAGCACATACACACATGCATCAAAAGCTAGCAATAAACTTAAAAACCCGAGCTGAGGAAAGGAAAAAAGCAAAGAGAGCCAGTGGTAGTCCAAAGGCCTGATGTGATCATTATGTTATTTTCAATTGTTGTGATCATGAAACATTTTTAAGTGTAATTCACTTATTTAAGTGGACCTCTTGAAGGGTCGCTCCTAGATTGCCATTTTTAGCCAGCCTGTGATGCCTGGGATGTGGTATAGAACATTCTGGACAAACTCTTGGCCCCTAAGAGTGTAAGCCTCCAAGAGGGCTTACAATTAATTTCACTGTAGAATGAACCAGATTCCACAACTATTTGAGCTTGGTGAACTCAAGTGTTTTCAAGAACACTTTACTAGAGATAGAATTAATATTCCTTTGATGGAGAAAATGAAAAGAAGGGAGAAATTATAGGAAGAGACCTATAAGACACTGACTTGATTTTTCTGTTTCCAAAGATTTGATAAAATCCCATATCAAAAGACAGTACAGAGCTAAGCCATTTCAGCCTAGCCGAAAGTCAAGTTTCCTCTATATCCTTACCATTTAATTCAATAAATACTTATTGTATACTTAGAAGACATTATTTAGGACACAAATTTATAGCATAGAATTTAAAAGTTATGAGAAAAAAGTACGAGTTCAGCTCATAATTTATTCAAATATACTTTAGATTTCTACGTAGAGTAAAGAGCTGTGCTAAAAAACAGTGCAGGGTGGGAGACCCATGGGTCCGTAGATTTGAGGTCATCTTGTCAAATCCTTTAGTGCGGCTCAAATAGTAGTAGACATTTATCAAGAATTTGGGGAATTCTTCTAAATATTTAACATGTATTAACTCCTGTGTTCTTTTTAGCAATCCAATGAGGAAAGTACTCCTATTGTATATGTTTTATCTTTGAGATTTTAGTGCCAAAGAGAGTTTATAAAACCCCCAAAACTTACAGGGTAGCAATGGGTAGAGCCAGTATTTAGGATCATGTAGTCTGGTTCTAGAGCTTAAGACTTCAACCACTTTGCTAAAGCACCCCTCCAAATGCTTACAGGGATCAGGAGAGAAATGCAGACTTGAAGACAGCTGAACTGGTTCCATAAGAAAGATAAGGAGTGGCAGACTTTATGGGACTGGGGAGTACAACACCCCATCTAGAGGGGGCAGTTCTTACTCAATTTTAGGCAGGAATCTGGGTCCTGTTGCCAGATCTGATTTTTCCAGACAAGCATACGATTGCATTTATTTTACGGGAAATCTCATGACTTAATCTCATGACTTAATCTCATGACTTTAAATGCTGAAAACTATTCCAAACAAATAAGCCAAAGAAAAGACATCCGGTAAGCTAGATATTTGTGACCTCTGTTTTGAATGGAGCAGCCAATATGACCTTTTCGGAGTTCATATTGCTCTTTGAGGATCAAATGAAAACTGTTCAACTTTTCATGGACATCTAAACCTAAAAAGACACTTGCAAGTCGTTTTGCAAATAATTTCATAGAGGTTATACATGGATCTCCTACAGGTCCCTGGACTTCCAGAGATGTAATCTCTGCTCAAAATGGGCAGCAAACATTCAGTGTGTTGTCTATGGCCATGCCACCCTGAATGTGCTCGATCCCGTCTGATCTCGGAAGCTAAGTAGGGTCGGGCCTGGTTAGTACTTGGATGGGAGACCACCTAGGAAGACTGGGGTGCTGTAGGTGTTTAAAAAAATATATTCAGTGTGTTGGTACCATGTCATTGGAAGTGCGTGGGCTCAGGACTTCACCTAGAACCCATTTAATCTGTGGGTTATTCACTGGAGAAAAAAATAAAGAAAAACCCAGGTCAAAATTTAAAAATCAAATTGCAGGAAAAAGAAAGGAAAACCCAAACCTAAAATAAATAAACAAACAAAGGAACAGTAACATCTTAAGAATGGTACCTTACTCAGCCTTCTGAGTAAATAAAAGAAATTTCTGCATGGCAGCTCTTTTTGCCTAGTAAACGTTAGATAAGACCAGCAGCATCTTTCAGGGTAAAGCAGTAATACACAGATGGGAATCTATAAACCTCTGCCTTGGCAGAATGATGAAACAAGAATTTCAGCCTAGGGTTACACACAGTCACACAGGTCTCTCTTTCTCTGTATCTCCGTATCTCTGTATCTCTCTCTCACACACGCACACATACGCACACACTCACAAACACACACTGTACACAGCTTTTCTTCACTCAGTTAGTTCACTAGCAATGATCACCATTTGTAACTAAAAAAGACAACTCTAGGCCCAATCATTTTTTTTTTCTTCTTCCCCCCACCCCCTACATTGTCATTCAGAATGTCTGTCCTTGGCTTTATGACTGAAGACACTTTCAGCAGATCCTCATTGTCTTGCTGCCCTGCCTTTCTGCCTCTCTCAGTCACCAGATGCCTTTGTGTGATAAGGGCCACCCTGTCTCCATGCTGACTGGCCTGTTATGGCTGACCTTCTCTAGCAGGTTCCAACTTGGCCACATGATTCTAGCTTTGTTTGTTTGTTTGTTCTTTCCCACTTCGGCTCTTTACAGAGCAGATGATGGCCTCATTGGAGGTTAAATTGACACTAACCAGAAATGCACAGGAATGACAGGCAGATGGAGGGAGGCTTACAGACTCAAAAAGCCTCCTATAGCAAAGTGTGATACAGTGTGATCAACTCCACACTGATGATAATCCAATACAGTGATTCTCAACAAAGTGCCAACTGCTCCCAAGGAGTAAAACCGGCAGAATTTCCAATGCATGCATGTGCATGGATGTGTGCACGGACATGTTTCCAATGGATGTGATCTGTTGACTTTGCAAGAGAGAAGGTAACTACAGTGGTGGATGAAATGCTGTGGAGTATAAGCTTCAGGCAGTGAGCAGGGTCAACTAATCACCCTAACCGCTTCTCACATTTCATCACCTTGTTCTTATATTGACCCATAAAAGTCCCCCGAGAAACATGTCTGTCTAGTATTTGGTGTAGAACTCAGTTCATGCCATTGCAATTCGCTTTAACTCAAGGGTGTACTGAGACCCTGATATATGTTAGGCACAGTGGAAATACTGGGGAATAACAGTTAACCGGGCAAATATGGGCCCTGTCCCCAATGAATTTATAATCTGGGGAAGAATGGGCATTTCTTGTAAACTTTCATTATTCTAGCTGTTAGTGCAAGCTATTTAACTACAGATAATCTAGTATCAAGAGAGTTTTAGTCCGGATCAAATTTGATTTATTCTTATACTATACATTATTAGTACAAAAAAATCCAGGAACTTAGCATAGAGCCAATTCCTTTTGAAAGCAGAGAAATATTTCCTCCCATAAAAAGCCATGCACAGAAGCTTGGACTCTAGACATGAGCCATCTGCTCTGTAATTTGCCCAACCATAGGCAGTAGCAGGCAAGTCACATGGCTTTCATAGCCCCAAAACTGGCAGAGGCTGCAACTTAGAGGACGGTGGACCAGTAGACTCCAGGTACTGACCAACATCTGAAAGTCTACACATTATGCGTGATAGTAAGTTAATGCTGTCTGTGGCCTTAATTATATGACAAAAAAAGTAACATGGCTTTGGTTTGCTTCGTGTTACCATACTAAGACACTCTCTCTCTCATATATATGTATATGACACTTCATATATGAAACTTTGTTTTAAGCCTAAGACAGACATAAATACACGCTTAGAAATCTGATCCATATTCTAACACACATGCCTGATATAATTTTGTATTTGTACATGTGTTAGCCCTATTTTAAAAACATTTATTTTTTTCTCAGAGGCCAAATTCTCATATTATCTCAATGGTCTAATGAATAATTTATAAGCACAATTAAAAAAAAAATCAGAAAGCAAAAAACAGGGCTTTCTTTTGCTCTGTGCTACAATACTATAGGAGGGAAAAATGCTAAGAGGTTCTCAATAACATTTAATCCTCTGGCCTCTTATAATTTTCTAGGCAGATTTTCTCCAGACCAGTAGCTAGTATTTCTCAGTTAGGTAAGAGAAATTCTCCCTACTAAATATGTGTTTAGAAATCTGATGCTTGTAGATTTGGCCTATTTATAGTCTGTGAAGGTCAATGACCCATAAGAGGAGGAATGATCGTGCTTAATATTGATTTTCCAAACCTAGTGCTCTGAATGGGCTCTTTAGGGAGATTACACAGCCTAGGAAATCTAAGAATTAACACAGCAGTGTTATCAGCCCTCACACCACAAGGACAGACAGCTGGCCCTATACACCAAGAAATATTGAAAAAGCAGGACAATACATACATATTCAAGTCTATTTCATCATCCTCAGGCTATGGTCATTTGAACTTTCAATATAAGATGATCTGGTCAAACAGACCCACCGGATATCCATTCCCCTATCGGAATGCCTGGGGTCAGGCAGGATGAGGTTCCTGGGGCTTTAGGAATGAGAAAGCTGTAAGTCTCTACATTAAATTTTGTTTGCATGCAGTGCAAACAGATACCTAATAGTCGGTTTGATCCCCTGCCCAGGAAACTGATGGAAGAGGACAGCCAGTTTCAGGGATGGCAGCAGAGTCCAAAGACTTCCCACAGAGCTAAGGATTACTAGCAAAACTCCAGCAGTGGGAACTTCCCTGAATAGATTTTTTTGTCAGCATTGGTAACATTAGACATGGAAACCAAGCAGCCATCCTTTGTTTTCAAACTAGAAAAGCCATGAGTTGTATTAGGTGGAGTTATAAAAGTTTCTTATTGTCGGTTGTGGAGCACACCTCCAGCTAGGCGAGCTTTTGGCACAAGTCTCCATGGAAAAGATGAAATGTTATGTTGATCTTTAGACAGAAGAGACAATTGTCAATTTTTCAAATGTTATTCAGCGATTTGTGGAAAGATTATGAACAGTTTGGATATATGGATGTATATTCATTTATGTATGTGTGTTTATATATATATAAACACATATATTTTATATATAACATTATATAATATTTTATATATATGTTAAACTCAAGCAACTATCTCGTCTGACAAATATCACATCTGTAGACATAGGCTGAATAAAGGATTCCATCAAAAGAGGCCATTACAAAAAGTTTCCCTGGCCAAAATTTCACTTCAGAAATAAAAGACAACAAACATAGCTTATGTCTCCTGAAGGTATTAGCAGTTCTTAATGAAAACTATTAACTAATTTATTGTTAACATATCTATAGTTGATGCAACCGAGGCCAAAGAGTTAGAGGAAAATAGGTATTGAGTCGTAATTCCTCTGTTATACACAATGATTGCTTGATCTTCCCTTGGCAGCTTGTTGCTGCCTTGGTACCATATTCCTGGACCATGTCATAGAATGGCCCACTGACCTTATCAAGTCACTATTTTACCTATTTATCAATCAATCCATCACTATATATTTCTGATTCCTGTGTGAAGTTTCTTAAGGATTACATGAGAAGCAATACACAGATTTCTTGTTTTGAAAGAGTTTAGGATACTAATAAAATGTGTTCATAAGTACCAAGTACCAGAATAAAATAATTGACAGAGGGAATGAGGGAACCGGAGTGGGGAGGTAGGGGACGGGGAAAGGGACAGGGAAGAGACAAGAGAGAGAGAGAGAGAGAGGGAGAGAGAGAGAGAGAAAAAGAAAATGGGTACAAACTCAAGGGTTCAAAGCAGTAGATAAGAATATAAGTTTTAACTGAGTTCAGAGAAAGGATAAGTGAGGCTGAAAATATCAAAGGAGGTCAGTGGAGGTGGAGGTAATGAGACTTGTGGTGCCTTAAAGTACTTGATTAGCTAGAAAAAAGGAGAGAGAATTTTCAGGAGATGAGAAAGACATGAGTAATGAAGAGGAGGCCCTGGGTACCAGTTGAGTCTCCACATAAAGAAAAACAAATAATACTACACCACTGCCTGACATTAAATAGATGTCTCAGTATTTGACAGAAATCTATCTACATGAAGAACTGCCCTGACCTTCAGTGTTGTTGAGAGTAATTCCAGAATTGTAGTGTTCAAGTAATTCCTTTCTAGAGCAAGGAAATGTTTCTTGATAGAAATAGCCATAGGCCCTGGGTCCCCGAGGCACTTATCAGCTGAGTCAGAGTGCAATGCAGGGAAAGAACATCATTACCCTACTGTATTCATGGCCATAACACTTATAGCTACTGAATCCTAGAGCCCTTGGTGCAATGCATCCTAGCTACAAACCTTAGGTGGTCACCTGAGGCAGGGTAAATTAGGAACCACTCCAAGAGATACTTAATACCCGCAAAAGGAAGCTATATGATTCTTGTTGCCAAGAGTTTATCATGCATTATCCACATGGTATAAATATGTATTCTCATCTTCTTATTTGCAAACCTTTTAAAGCTAAGTGTGCACATTTGTATACTTCTAAAAACACTGATAAACATATTAACATGCCTACTGTAACTGGCCTCTACATTTTATAAAAAGCATGCCTCATACATTTCTATACTTTGTATATACGTAACAGTGATATTTCTTTTCAACATTTATTACTCTGTCAAAGGACAAAGGTTCATAATATCTCATTTTGTTTCATGATAATTTATGATTTGTCAAATAAAACATCAGTTCCGTTTCATCTTTGTTTCATGACTGTGCAAGAAAAAATTGCTGAGTGGTTCTCTCTCCCATTCCATTCTCTGTCATCTAATCAATAATTAAGCAGATTTTTCCCCAAAGCTTCATTCTGACAGCCAAAACACTGGGAATTGGAAGGGGAAAATGGGAGTCAATATATTTACACTGGACCCTGAATAATAAATATAGTTTCATCAGGTGAAAATGGACATAGCAGAGGAACATTTTATACTAATACATAGAATTGTGAGAGAGGGTTATCTATGTTCTATGGGTATGTCTGGAGACTGAGTGAGTTGTGGGTGGGGAATGATATGGTCAGAATGGTTGCTTAAGGTCAAAATATTAAGGACTCTCTTATGCTATGCTAAAGGCAAAATAGTCTATTTTTCTCTTTTGAAAAACTGCCTGGGATGAGTTTCAAGGAAGAAAATAAAAAAATATATATATATGGGTTCAACCACCTTGCATTAAAAACTGTTTCAAGCCTCCTACGAAGCATGGCCTCAGAAGCTTGCTTGTGTTCTGAGCCAGCAGAACGGTGCACACCAATGGGCCATAGTCACCATTTCAGGCCTGGAGAAGGACAAAGTGGTTCTGATTGGTACCCTGTCATTGACAAGAAATCTTAAAACTTGCATTTTATGAGAAAAATACTTTGCTTGTGTTCCCCGCTGAGCTTCATATGTTTGTCTTTCTTGGGTGTTGGGCTTAAGTGAGGACCACCATACAGCGCTGACACAGTCTGTCCTCAGTGGAACAATTATATATTATATGCGTTCCATTGGTACATTGCCTCCGAAGTTTAAATCCACTTACTACTGTTATAAGTGGTGCTGTATAGCTGCCATTAGGTTCTGCCAAGTCAGGCATAGTTGCTGAATTTGTAAAGAGGAAAGAAGCAGGGTTCTGGAGAAAGAGGGCTTTCCAGGAGGTTACTGTCCCTTCTGTCTCATCAACAAGGACAGTGGACATCCTTTCACAATATTAAAAGCCTCTACTGTCTACTTCTAAATCCTTCAACATCAAAAGAATCTCAAAAAAGACAGGACACATTTGGGTTTGCTGGCGAACCTCAGAAAACTGGAATCTTAATATAAAGCTGCTCCTGGCAAAGGGAATATATAGAAAATATACACTTAGGAATGACTGAGAAGATTCGGACTGGAATTGGATGAATACTTACTGGCCTGAAGCAGAAAATAGCCTCTCAAAGGGCGGGAAAAGCAATTTTTCTGGTACCCAAATGGTGACAGCCAACCCGAACTTGAGAGACGAGGATGCCCGTGTACTTCAGGGGCTCTTATGGAAAGAGGAGGTGTAGGAATGGAGGTAAAACCTAGGACTAGAAACTGGATATGCCCAGGGCTCTCTCTTCGCACAACTGTCTGTAGATGAAACAGATTGTCAAGCGCCTGGAATCCCTCAGTACATTATATGTGCATGCAAGTGGGCATCCACGGAGACAATATCATTTCCACTAAATTACTTTACAGACAAACACCTACTCAACTGCTCTATAGGGATAATATCCTTATTATTATAAAGAGAGAAACTGGTAACCAAGTGGGAAAGGAACTTCCTCAATTTAATTAAAAATTCTCGATACAAATCATGTAAAAAAAACCATGTTTATTGACTCTCAACCTAATAAATCAGAGATACATTACATGGTTCTGTAAAATGTAATTATCTCCTTATATGTCCTGAAAATGCATGATATGTTATTAATTATTATTGTTAATTAAATGTAGTTCATCGTCTATGGTTTTGTCAAATACTATTAATACTAGGGTATCACACAAGGCCTAATTTTTTAATATAAATTATGCCATCTAAGCATAAGAATACATAATTTGATTGTGACAAATGATTAAATAAAATATTTATCATTTCAGTGCCTCTTGGAAATATCTAAATATGCTGGCACACTTATTAGCACTTTACCTGGCTTTGTTCAAATACTGCTTTTCCTGGGTCTGCACAACCCAGTAGTGAGGGAGTCTCAGTACCCAAAAAGGAGCTATACGATCATGCAGTAAACCACTTCCATTAAATCCTTAAGGCATAAACCCATCTTCCTGCACCTGCATCCGAATCACTGAACATTGGTGTAGAAAAATACACCCCCAGAACCACAGATCTCAAGTGTACAATCAAAACTGTCTACCACCTTTGAAGAACTGCGACAGATCTGACACATTACCCTCCCCTGCTTGCAAAGGTAACTTGCCACTGTTTCATGGATGCTGGCAGGAGACGTGAGAGTTTGGGGTCAGAGACCAGGGACTTTATAGCAACAGCAGTACTCAGAGTGTCAGCATTCATATTAGTTCCCTGAATTCCGATAGTCACTGGGCAGGTGACATCTGCACATGCAAGTAGATTGTATTCTAGAAGAAGAACTATGGATTTAGAAAACCTGAATATTTTATATTGGGTAGTAAGCCTGTCTGGCCTTGGCCCCAGAGGGAAACATTCTCTTTATTGTACAAAATGGCAAACAGACCTGCCCTTTGCTTAAGGGAGAGACACCATTTCTATCTCCCAGGGCTGTTTACTACACAGACTTGGGGGGTGGGGGTGGGGGAAAGTCCTGAAGCAAAGGAGTCAGTGACACTGACGGCAAAATGAGCAAACATGCAGAAGATCCATGGAGAATTGTCTCCCCACACTACCCTTCTCTGTTGTGTTTGATTTCTCACTCCTTTATGACTATTTCAACCTTTGCTCTCTTCAAACATCCTAACAACCTCTGCCACACGGCACACTCTGTGCACCTCGGTTTTCTTCTGGTTCACTTTTGCTCCTTTTCAGTTTCTTGTGCTGGCTTCTTGCTCTCTGCTCATCTGTAAATGTTAGAGTGCTCCCAGGCTCTTTTCTCTTTGCTGTCTGTTATGACTTGAATTGTGTCTCCTCAAAATTCATATGTTGAAGCCCTAACATCCAATGCGATGGTGTTTGGAGACGGGCTTTTGGGAGGCAGTTAAGGTCACTAATCCCATCATGAGGGTGGGTTTTGATGATGGGATTAGTGACCTTATAAGGAAAGATATTAGAGAGCTTGCTACCTCTCTTTTTTTAACCACGTATATCAAGGAAAGGCCATGTGAGGACCCAGCTTTCTTATGTCCTCACGTGGATTTCTAAACCCAAGGAGAGAGCTCCCACCAGACACTGAACCTGCTGGCATCTTGATCTTGGGCTTCCAGTCTCCAAAGCTGTGAGAAATAAATTCCTGTTATCTAAGCCACCCAGTCTTGGTACTTTGCTATGACAGCCCAAGCTGACTAAGATAAGACACTCTAAGTACTCTCTAGGTGATCGCATACACACTATTAGCTTTAAATACTATCTATATGTTATAGGCTCACAAAATTTAATCTCCATTCCTAATTTCTCCCATGAGCAAACCTGTACAGAAAACTGCCCATTTGACCTTCCCACTTATATTAAGTAGACATCCCAAAATGTGAACATGGCCGAAATAGAACTAATAATTTTGCTTTCCAATTCTACTCGTCTCTCAGTCTTGCCCGTCTCGGTAAATGCCAACATCATCTACTCAGTTACTTAGGCTGAAAATTTTGAAGTTGCCATTTAATTTTGTATTTCCTTTGCTTGAAGACCATATGCCTTCACATTTCCTAAGTAAATCCTGCCCCGCCTCTGCCTTCAGGACATGTTCAGAATCTCCTCTGCACCTCCGCCACCACCAGCCAACACCGCGTCACCTCGCTTTCCACCGGGGCTACCGTAACAGTCTCCTACCAAGTCTCCTAACTGGCATCTATCTTTGTTGCACGTAATATATTTTCCACACGGCAGTTAGACGACATTTAAAACATTTAAATCGAGTCACATTACTTCCTAACATAACGTCCTCAGGTGTGTTCTGTTGCATTTAAAATTAAATGCAAACTCCCTAGCCAAGCTATAAAGCCCCATGATCTGGCCCTGCCTCCTTCTCCAAAATCATCTTATACCAGCTTTCTCCTCACCCTTTGTCCTCCAATCTATGGTCTATTCAAGAAACAGAAAGGAAGTCATGACAGCCTTAGGGTTATTATGTTAGATGTTTGCCATCCCTGATATTCTGCCTCCCCTCTCCCTTTTTGTCATGGGTAGTCCTTTCTTGTCATTCAGATTTGACCTGAAATTCATTTCAGTCTCAAATACCCAATCTGAAATTGTCATCTAGTCATTTCAAGGCCACATCATCCAATTTTATTAATTTGCATACTACTTATCAATATTGATATTTCTGTTATGTATGAATTTGATCTCATGAATGTAAGATCTTTGAATGAAAGTCTCTTGTAGATGTCTTGCTTACTGTTGTATCTCCACTATTTAAACAGTACTTGAAATAGTATTTCTTAAATAAATACATATATATATGTAAAATAATTCCTTGAGAAATTGTGTTTTAGACCCATAAAAAATTAAAAATCTGTATTTTAACCTGTTTTTAAATAGCCAGTGAACAGATCAAAGAAATTACCACTATTTAAGTTGAAAATTTCCAGTCTACCATGGTATCACCTGGAGAAAAACATTTAATAGCCTGCTGCCTCAATTTCTTAATCAGGAAAACATATTAGCAAAATAAACCTCTCATTTTCAAACCAACAGGAGATAATATAATAACTGTAGAATCCCTGGGTCTTTTCTCAAATCTAGTTTCGCACAAAGCATTAATGATAAGGTGAGTGATAGAATAAAAAAGGATATCTCCTAAGGTATGTCATGAATGTTTACTATCTTCTCTTTAGAATAGAAGGAAATTATTTCTTGGAAGAAACAACAGTAGGGTATTCAAACCAATTGCTATTTGAATTGCATAGTCTCAAGTCAGAAGCGAGTATCAGTTAATGTTAAACTATACGTGTTCCTATTATGGTTGTCTCCCTTATAACAACTTATATGGCCCTAATGAAATGTAATGGGGAAAAAATAACCTTGAGGTTGGCCATGGTGGGAGTATTTACACCACAGAATTTGGCAAGCACTAGAAATCAATGTCTTTCCCATACCCACTTTTTGTGTCCCACACCTCCTACTGAATAGCTGGTTGATAAACCAGGACACCACTGATTCTAATTCACAGATGCATGTACAAATCCTTCCTCCTACCATTATAACATGTGCATACATCACTGGGAGACCTCGGGTAATGACCCTGGAATGAAGCTTCAGATGGGGCTGAATCTAAATGATAATTCTGGGATGGAATCCAGCTTGTGAAATCACACACCATCAGTAAATGTCCTAGCTTGTAGAACAGTTTCTTCATATGGAAAGAAGGAGAGAAGTAAAGAAGGAAGGAAGGAAGGAAGGGAGGGAGGGGAGT
Organism: Pteropus medius; assembly: GCF_902729225.1. Taxonomy (NCBI): domain Eukaryota; kingdom Metazoa; phylum Chordata; class Mammalia; order Chiroptera; family Pteropodidae; genus Pteropus; species Pteropus medius. The sequence continues at coordinate 768,608 of NW_024351735.1, forward strand.
GGAGGGAGGGAGGAAAGGAGTAAGGGAGAAAGATGCATTTCTTTCCTAAAATTGTCTTTCTATTTCTTACTTATATACCCTAGATCTGACAGTATTATAAGCCTATAAAACTCCCTTAGCTGTAAAGATGGATGACTAAATTGCAATCCTGTTAATTAAAATAAAAGATAGTTTTAAGTAAAAATAGGAAGCAAATTCCCTATTTGAAAGAGCACTGGTGCATAGATTTGAATATTACACTCCATAAAGACAGCCCATTGTGCTAATAGCAAAGCAGTAAACATTGCATTATCTCTGATGTGTCCTTCCATCTATTCACACAAAACACACAATAATTTATCGCAGAGAGCATCTTCTGCACACCCCTTAGCCAGACGATTGGGAGAAGACTTAGTGAATAGGAAACAAAAGCAAATATAAATGTTTATTAGTATTTTAAAATTATAGTGCCACTTGAAATTACTGGGCCAGAGTAGATCTGTCACTGTATGTATGTTTCCTATCTTTTGCCAGGGCTAGAGAACATTCTAGTCTCTGCCTTGTTTCTTTTACACTTACATAAAGGTCAAACTTCCACAGGTCAATCTCACACCTTTTTTAGTAATTAGCATGATATATGGAAAATAAGTTAGCCTTAGGAGACAGGCAGTTCAAATGTATTAAAATCCTGCCTATTTCAATAGTTGTATGACATTGGAAAGTCAGACACCTAATCTGAACTTTCTTACCCTGCAGTTGTATTCATATTTCTATCTCACACAGTTATCTTGGAAACAACACACATAAAAGAGGAGTGACATGGTATGCAATATATACTAAGTCCTTCGTAATGGTCCTTTATTTTTTCCTTATTTTTATTTCTACTCATAAATGAGAGTGCAGTCTTTGACTGGCTAGGACAAGAAAATAATGGCTGCAGGCCAGTTAGCGAAAACATCCAGATAATTAGCCCAAGAGAAGATTTTAATTTGAATCTTATTTATTATTCAATGTGGAGTTGATTATTCTAAAAAAAAAAAAAAAAAAGCTGCCTTTTAAAATTTTCCTTTCAGTGGTCTTTAATAGTTATTTGGATTTCTTTGTTTTTCTCCAACCTGGGGGAAAATAATCTGGAAGCTCTTTTAATAAGACAGCTGCAGAAAAAAGTTTAGAGTTCCTGATCCGTGACAACCTCAGTAATAATGCACAAAGAAGGAAATAATTATTATTGTATAGTGTTCCTATCACACAGGAAGCTTATTATCTACTTTATCAACATTTAAATTCAACCCTCCAATAACTATGGGAATAAGACAATGATAGTAATAATAATAATAATAATAGTAGTAGTAATTATAACAAAGGTATTAATATAAAAAATGACACAGCTCTTATTTACTTTCATGCTTTTCTCTTGGAGATTTTAAATGTTTTTCACATATTAATGTACCTAGCCTTAGAAGAAATGAAAATATAATTAGCCACAGGTTTGCACAAACATCAATCTGAAAATTAAAGTAATTAGAGAGATTAAGTAAAATAGGAGATTCTTTTCTGAAACTTTTTTTTCCCATCACCCTTGAACGGTCACTGGTCATTGGAATTTAAGGATACTTAACTCACCATGGAGACAAAAATGCAGCTTGCTGTCCTGAAGCACCACACACTTTACAGAAAAGAATGTGGAATAATAGGTGCTTTTGCATGAATAAAACATGCATAGACAATAATGCTTTCTACTTCTATTTAGCCCCAATTTCCAGTTGTTGAACTAGGGATTTTTATGTTTATTTCTCACTTACAGACTCTTTTGAAAATGAGAGCATAAGTGCATTTTCATAAGCATGTTTAATTTTCCAAGATATTAATATTCCATAATGGGGAGCCACACTCAGCAAATACCTTTGCAGGTTCCAACAGATTTATCAAGGCAGAAATTCTTGATAACAACTTTATATAGAAATTAAAGGTATGATTAGTATCTTGTACAGAATCCAGTTCATTAATTTGCTAACTGACCTTCCTTTTGTTATATATGGTTTCGGTAACTCTATCTTTTGACATATGGTGGTGTGCTTGCACACACATGCATACCCAAGATAGTCAGCAAATATTAGAGGGCTCCAATTTAGACGTTTAACATAGAAATGCAATCGACAAACTGCCTTAAAGCAATGCAAACACCTGAAGAACACCTTCCTTCAACCTGCCCTTCCTTCTCTCAACTTTTTTTTTTTGTCTATTCCCTAAACTGAGTCCCAACTATCTAGGGAAATTTGGCTGGTATTTGGTTAAATTAATCTGAAACTCTAAGAGAATCCAAAGGAATGGGATTTGAAAAAGTGTTCTGGTCAGTTACTCACCTACGATCCCCTTTGTCTGAGATAGGCATTCCCGTTCTCTAAAATGTCTATTTCAGCAAAGTTAGTCTACAGTGTAGATTCCTGCCCATATCAATCTAAAAGATGACTCACTCTTGGCTTCTTGGAGGGACTGCCTTAGCGGCTCTAAGCTTGACACAAGGCAAATGTGGATTTTTGGATAGTAGGTAGAGCCAAATAGTGACCCCAATATCACAAAATCTGAATAAATAATGACATTACACTGCTATCTTTTTAACTATAACTAAAACTGCTACTAACCTCAGTGTTCTTAAATGTTTAAATGATAGAAACACAAAATTTACATGGTGATGAATTATCATAATTCAGTATTCGGAAAGTTGTCAAAGCAACAATTTTTTATCATCCAAAAAATTTACATCTGAAAAAGGCAGATGTCTCTGAAATGCTTTAAACAAATCATACAATGTTTCTTACTTGGAATAATTAGCCTTTGGAGTTTTCGAACAATATAAAATAATTAATGCATGTGTTTGTATATACACATAAGCATACATATATATTATGCTATATTATGAACATACATTATTTAGGAAGCACATTGATTAGATCTATGTATATATCATAATCAGAGAAAGTCTTTTCTTTCCATAACATATTAATTATCAATTAATTGGTTTATTAATCTATTATTGTTTGAATTGCATCCCCTCAAAAGATATGTTGCAGTCCTAACATTATTTGAAAATAGGGTCTTTGGAGATGTAATCAAGTTTAGATGAGGTCATTAGGGTGGGCCCTAATCCAATATGATTGATGTCCTTATAGGAAAAGAAAAATGTCATGTGAAGACAGAGATACACAGGGAGAAGGCCATGTGATGACAGAGACAGAGGTTAGGGTGATGCAGCTGCAAACCAAGGAATGCCAAGGATTGATGGCAAACTGCCAGAAGCTAGGGAGTCAAGGAAAGATTCTACTCAGAGTCTCAGAGGGAGTATGGCCCTGCTGACACCTTGATTTCAGACTTCTAGCCTCCAGTACTATGAACAAATAAATTTCTGTTGCTTTAAGGCCCCCAGTTTATGATACTTTGCTATATAGTCCTAGGAAATTAGTACAGCATCCAAATGGTCACTCAAGAAATAGTTCTTGAGTACTTTTTATGAGCTTATGTTTGTGCTAGCTGCCAGAGTTTTACAATATTGAGTTATACAGATGATGACTATCTTGTGAAGGAAAAACAATCAGCTAAAACATCTGGGGACGGTACAAAGTATTGTGGGAGCATAAATCAGAGCCTTCTAATAGAGGACCATAGAAGCCTTCCCACTGAAAGTGACTCTATGCTGAAATCTGAAATGATGAGTGGGAGTTAGCCTACAGAATCACAGGCGGAAGCTGATTCCAGACCAGGAGAATCACATGGCCAAGATCTGAAAAGCAACAGAGATGGCTTTAAAGTTCAGGGCATTATTAGTATATCAGGAGAAAGATGCCACTGGCCAGCGATGAAGATGGCTTATTGTGAAGGACTTTGTAACCTACTTAAGGAGTTGTGACTTGTATTCTACGGACGGGAAAGATATTCAGGATTTTAATCAGAGGATTGCTATGATCACATATACATTGAAAAAGACTATTCTGGTTGTGATGTGGAAAATGTATTAAAAGTAAGAGAAACTGGACACAGGCAGCCTGTATATTGGGAAAACTGATAGAATTCAACAAGCATTTAGATTTGCATTTACCCATAGTTTCAATTTCCAAAGCATTGTCAAATCTAACTTTATATTAGGCTTCCACCAAACTCCAGAGATAAGTAGAAGAGGGATTACTTTCCACTCTACCTCGTCAAGAACTCTGGCATAGCAAAATAAAGCAAGTTGTCCAGAATCACACAGCTAGTTGACAATGAAACTGGGATTGCAACTGTGTTCTCTTCTTGCCATGTGTGCACTCCATTATATAGGAATGCACAGTGCCCACTAATTAAAGTGTTACTGCCATCACAGGGAAGGTACCACTGCATAAAGCCAGGATGATGCACTGGAAAGACCACTCAATCCTGAGCAGCTGGAATAGAGCACCTGACAGGACTCTCTTCCCTTTCCCCTCAAGCACATATGTGCACAGCTCCACCAAGTGGAATACCTCCTATTAGCTACTGAACTCCAGCAGGAAGATATCTAAACATAACAGGGCAGAGATTGGGGGGGAAAAAGAATAATTTTATCATGTCATTACCTCTGACTACATCACTATAAAATATATGTACTTTATTAGATGAACCATCAAAAATTGCTGGGGGAGAGGGAAAGAAGAGGAGAGGGAGTGTTCTTAAACCATGTCTTGACATCCCACTGATGGTGTCTTTAGCTCTAGATGCAGCCAATAAGCAGAAAAAAAAGATATATTGTCCTCACATTCATCCTAATCAAAGTTTCTTTTTTCATGTTAATGTATTCATACACTTATGGGAAGATTTCAAGCTCCAGGAGCTTTTATTCCCTGCAAAAACTCGCTGAAGGTGTACTCTGACCTCCAAGAAAGCCCAAGATCTCATGATCGTGTAAATACATGGATGCACTCATGCACAAATGTGAACAAACATACACATGCACATTTACATACACATACATTCCACCAGAAAGAAAGGAGCTTGAAAATGGATTAAGGATCAATGATTTACATAAGGGGCAAGTAGAAAGAAAGAAGTAAAGCTATCTCTTCTCTTGCTTTTGGTAAACTCGCTGTAGGGCTTTTCTTTCTTCCTCAGGTTCATGGTATGGTGACAAAGGTCTACAGTCATTTTTCTTTTGAAAGGTCCCTTGGAAGGCCTAATAGCCCTAGTGCTATGGACACATTAAAGGCAGATATGGAGAGCTCAGAATAAGCTAAACCTGCCCTAAGTCTTTTGTTTCCACATTTCTTATTCACTGTACTACAATGTGATACACACACTCATACCCTATAAAGATGATGTGATAGTGTGTAACAACTTAATTCATCTTAAAATGCTATTAGGTAACAACAATGCATTGACTTCAGGGGCTGGAAAGCAAACAATATATAATGTCCAATTGCTCTTGTTAGGGGCAGAGAGGGCAAATTTAAGAAAGGAGAATATATTGAGAAGGCCAAGTTCAGTGTATTGACTTAGGAAGAAGGAAGGGTCTAAAGAAACAAGCTATTTAGCTGTCCTCCATGCTAGCCTTTCAACTAAGGACACAAAGAAATCCTAAACTGATCTTATATGGTCCTGCCCTCCCCTCTATGATAGGAATCTACATATATGCTTGGGACCAAACCCAGTTAGTCATAGAGTCTTCATTTATCTAAAGTGTCTCCTCTGCACTTGTCTCCTTGATGACCTAACAGAAGATGTCTGGTGAGGATTTAAAGATGTGGGATGCAGTCCATTCCTCCTTAGAGATTTTCTCTTCATGGCAGTTGAAAAGTTCTTTTACAGATGTTTGTTAATTGAAGAGAAGCAGTGAAAGCTGACAATGCATAGTTAAAACACCAGGATGTTGGAAATACACTGATTTGTACTTGGCAGAGAGAAAACTGAAGAGGTAAACATCTTGCTGAAAACAACAGTCAGCACGATGGAAAATCAGGCTCCATCTCCAAATCTTCAGCTTTAGGAATCTGTGCCACCATGGGCTGGGTCATTGTTTGCATTAATGAAGGACTTTAGATGGGCTTAAGTCATCACTTGGATAGAGACAACCAGGGCAAATCTCTCCTCTACAGGACATGATGGCTGATTAGGGCAGCCCTGGGGAATAGCCTTCTGTGGAAGGCACTGTCATTTGGATGAGAAGTAAGCTTTAAACGCCAACAGCTGTGATGATGAACAATCCTTTCATACTCTTTGAGAGGTGAGGAGACATTAACCTTGTATCTTGGCCAAATTTCATCTCATTATAGTCTCCTTTCTTAAATTTGCCCTCTCTGCCCCTAGCAAGAGCAATTGGACATTATATATTGTTTGCTTTCCAGCTCCCGAAGTCAGTGCATTGTTGTTACCTAATAGCATTTTAAGGTGAATTAAGTGGTTACACACTATCACATCATCTCTATAGGGTATGAGTGTGTGTATCACATTGTAATACAGTGAATAACCCGGGACAGCTGAATGGGGTTGAGGGCAGAAAGAGGTATCAACAGAAGCATCCACAAACTCAGACTTCAATATAGCATCAGGCTTTGAGAATCTTCTGTGAGAGCACTGAGTAAATTGGATGCTCATCATAAAGTACCAATTAATTTCATGGAAATACTAAAACACTGTTTTTGGCTCTGAGAATTTGAGTTGTCATTGTTCAAACTTTGTGCATGGCTAAAGAATGCTTTGAAAGGAGGGAATGTAATGAAGGAATAAAGTACAAGAGCTTCGAAGTTAAAATATTACCATGTTCCCTAGCTTATATACTAAATTAGGTTGCCACATGTCATTTATGCAAAATTGCATTCTATTCAAGCTTGCATTATGGAAGTTTTCTGGAATGAAGGCAAATGAGAGAAAATGCATTTAAATGTCTCAACTTCTGTTCATAAATAATTTCATTTCTTTAGTTTAAGGAGGTTTCATAGGTGATTGTATTAAGAAAAGAAATAAATTTCCACTGTTATTTTACCAGTCATTAGTCAAACTTATCCCACGAGTTTAGCTCTAAAAAGGTAGTAATTCACTTATCCCTTTAACAACACAGCTCTGAATAACCATAAAAATCCAGACTTAGTGTCAGTGAATTTTCTTTAGCAAGTAGTGAAAAACCAAGGAGATAAAAATTTCACTTTCAAGTATTTTTCTCAAGAAATTTTGACTTATTTTATAAATTGTAATTTATAAAATAAATTGTAGACTAAAATTGAATAAAGTTATAATAAATAATATTTCAATATATGAATGTTTGGAATAACTATACTAGAAGACATAGTGAAGTAGTGACAAGCTGCCACCTGTACAAAAAAAATCACTGTGAATCTGATCATTACAAATGTACATTGATACAGTTGTATTCTCATGGTGACTCAAATACCATCAACAGCATCACTGTCCTTGGCATGATTTTCCAAAATGGAAAACAACTCAGCGAAGTTCTTAACCAAATCAAAAGACAATCTTACCTTAATATATATGGCAGTTTTGCACCCTCTTAAAAAATTCAGAGTGCATTACAAACCATAAAACATTTTGTGTGTGTTTGTTTGTAAAATAGAGTTATAATCTAGCTCAGTCATTATGAATAGTATTTTCACCTACATGAATGTCCTATAGATCACAAAGTCACAAGGGATGCAAAAAAGAAAAAGAAAAGGCAATCCTACCCTTGGCTATCTAAGTAGCTATTACAGCACTACCTGACATTGTGACAACCAAAAATGTCCCCAGAAATTCTCAAAGCCCCCTTTTTGGGAGCATTCCCATCCCCATTGAGAACCACTGGCATAGAGAAAGAGAGTAGAGAATGTACTGAAAACAAAAGGCATCTAAAGTTAGGTGTTTGGGGGGTTGTTTTGTTTGTTTTTAAGTATCAAGAATGACTGTTCGGAAATTAAGGAAACCTCTGGAATTTATTTCCATATGCTGATTTCAAGGGATACTCAGAAGAGCTCTTAAATATAGCTCTACTTAGAATCAACTCCACAAAATCCTTGGTTAATCAGACGTACTCTTTTGATATTCTGCTTTTAAAAGAAAAAGGCAAATCAATAAAACATATTCTAATAAAAAATAATTAACAAGTAACTTCCTTGGAATTCACAAGAAAAATATCTTTCATGGTTTTAATGTACTTTAATTTTTTTGAGTGAATATTTTGTCAATTCTCCTTTTTTCTTTCTATACTTTTATTACAATCAAAACAAATGTTTAGAGTGATAATGTCAAACACTATGACAGGGATTCGTAACTTGGAGTCTGTTGCCAGGGGCTCAAAGGGTTTGTAAATTGCATGCAAAATTATATATGCATGTGCCTCTCTCTCCTTTTCTTGATAATTTCTGATATTATCTGTAGTTTTTATTATAACCTCAAAATAGTTTGTTTAATAATGTAAAATAAAAAAAATCAAACTATGTTCCACATTTTTCAGTCATGAAGAATCAAATTTAACCCAATATTTTTTCTTAATAAAGCAGGAAACTAGTTCAGCAGTGTCTAGAATGATTTTTTTCACTACAAAGGTTAAAAGAAACAGGGAGTTAGAGTGACATTTGATAAAGTAAAAGATTAATTGGAACACTCAGTAAATTGAAGTTTTGTGATTTACCTTATAGAGGTAAGGTAAAAACAAAAACAAAAACAAAAACTTTCCAGCTAAATGGCCAATCCATGTGGATTCCCAAAGGGAGTGTTTAATGGTAAATCACCCCTTAAGTTCCAAGGTTCTCTGTGCATTAAGTGTGATGTTTTTGGTTGCCACTGCATGGAGTTAAAATGCATTAATTTCATGTAGATATTACATTAAATGAGAATAAAAAAAACACCTCATATTATACACAATTTTACTTTCTGTTTCCCAAAGATCTTTGCCTTTCTTCTACCTACTAAAAAGACTATGTAGGTACTAAAATGCCTTGCATATATTTATGCAACAATAAATTAAGCCAAGATATACTTAATTAGTACAATTTATAACCACTGCATTCCTTCTATGATATAAATGGGTATGAGAAGCTAATGGACCAGAATCTTTAGTTCTATAGTGAAATCCCAACAGGTGAGGTGTGTGTGGAACCTGACCGTAGTTTGCCCATGTGCCTTCCAAAAGGAAATTCTCCTTGCAAAGTTCCTACCAGGCTCCACATGAAGCAAACATTCAAAGGTACATTGTGCTCAAGATGATTAGATAACCTACAATGTTTCTATATCTCAACAAAATTAGCCTCGTTTTTTCCAGTCTGTGAGCATCATTCTCTTGGATAGGTGGTGCAACCAACACTTGTCCTATATCCTGGTGATATAGCTATGGGCCAACTTTTTTCTTCACAAACCACCCTAAGTTCACAGGCCTGTTGGGAAAATGAGCTGCCATTCAGTGTTTAATCAGAAAAACAAACCTGCTTTCTAGAGATTCCCAATTCTTGGTTGCTACTGTTCAATTTTAAAATTTGGAGAAAGGTGACTGCAGCCCAACAAAAGTGACTAAAAGTGCTCTATATTATAAAAATTAATAATTTTTCATTCAAAATGAATTGAGAGGCCAGACAAGGGGAACTCTCACGCACTGTATAGATGATGGAGACCAACAGGAAGCGCTCTTTGTTATACTAGCTCTTGCAACTTCTTCTCCTCTATAAAAGTTTCTTCTGTTTCTTGGGATTTGTGTGTGGTTTGCCATTAGACCACATGTCCTGAATTGCATGCAATTCCTTGTTGTTCCTGAATAAACCCAATTTTGCTGAAGAAATATCTGGCTGTCTATTTGTTTAAGGTCAACAACACGAAAATTTATTTGGAGAGAGAGGGAAAATCATCAATGTGCAAGGAGGTTTTATAAGCCTTTTGAAGTTTATTTAATCATCACAATCCTGCAAGAGGACTAATATTATTCCAAAATGACTGATGCCAAATCTAAGTCTCAGAGAAGTGATAGAGCTAGTTACTGGTCAAACACATGTTTTTATCAAGGTTTGTCAAATGACTCGAACTGATATTCTCTCATTTTACGGACATAGGAATTTTTAATGGCATGAAATGTAAATCTGAAAGTTCTCTGATGTTAACGTGGAAACCTAAAGATGCCTAAGACACATTTTCTTAAAGATGTTCTCATAATACTAAGGCATAGGGCAACTAGAATAAGTACAAATTGATCACTGGAATGAAATAAGAAACAAAAAAATAGCACTTTTTTAGAGAATAATTTATTTCTTACAACTCTATAATTGGATATTAAGCCAAGAAAACTGAGGCTCAGAGAGATTAAATAAATTGCCAGAAGTCACTTCACCAATAAAGACCAAGTCTAGGATTTTAAGCCAGGTTGTCAATTTGTCTTTCATGAAGTCATGCTAACAGATTATATTATTTAGAGTAGGTTAACTGCAAAAACAAACAGATCAAAAGTTTTAAAAGGGATCAAACACAAAAGAGGGTTATATTTTGCTCGCGTAACAGTAGTAAGTGGGAAAATAGGTTTTGTGGCATCTCTCCTCCACTCAGGCTGAGCAAGCCTCCATCATTTTTGACATAAGGCTTCCAGTTATCCTGGGTGTCATTTTCATTTCAGTTAGCTGAAGGGGGACTGTCATGGAGGAGCATGAAAGGGAAGCTGTACAGGCCAAATGTGAAGGTGGTATACATTAGCTCTTCTCATATTCTATTTGCTAGAACTCATTTATAGAGCCACACAGAAGAGAAGTTTGCAAAATATAGTTTAGACATGTGTCCAGAAAGAAAGAACATGATTTGGGTGAAGAAACTAGTCTCTACCCCCACTGACTTAGAAAATGAGTATCTTTTAAAATTACAAAAGAATAGGCCCAAGAACAGTGGAGACTTCTAAACATTTGGGGGGAAAGAATTGTAAGTGTGTGTATTAATTAAAAAGCCAGGCTCTGGAATTAGCCTGATATCAAAGCCTAAAGCCACCTATCATTATGCAATTTTAATTTTACTCTCTTTGTTATCTTAATTTTCTCATTATTAAAATGAGGACGCAAGTACCTATTTCATGAGTGCTTGTAGGATTTAATGCTGAAAAAACACAGCGTAGAAGACTAAGTGCCTGTGATATTCATCCTTTCCTTTTTCCTTTTTAATAATCAAACCTCCTAAGTTTGAGGTGAACATATGTTCCCCAGGCAGAGACTGTATTTCCAAGGCTTCCTTGTAAACTGGGTGTGGCTTTGTCACTAAATTCTAGATGATGAGATATAAGTATAATATAAACCAGATCCTTAACAGGAGTTGTTTGCCCTCCATTTTCTTTTTTGTTAGGGATGCCCCCTTTTGTCTCTTTTCTGAGGAACAGAACATGGGTGAGGGGTGATGAGCCGGTTTCACTCCTACGGAGATGGGCACACCTTGAACAATGGTGAAACAACACCATGGAAGGTAGCTGAGCCCTTGGGTGACCCTGCCAGAGGCCGCCCTAATGTCCTGCATTGCCTACCATGCTAGACTTTTATGTGAGAGAGAAACAGTACGTTTTATATAAAGCAGTCATTTCAGTCTCTTTTAAAGTACCCAAATAAATACCTAGATATTACATCTAAAGTACCTAGAACAATACCTACCACATAGTGAATGCTCAGCAAATGATGACTACTATCAATATTCATAATATCAAATATCTAGAGCCCATTTCCCAAATATAATCTGAAGAATGCTAACTTATAAGTAGTATAACAATTGTCAGAATAAAAGCAAGTATTTAGATGGATGGGATCAAATAATTTTGAGAAATAATGACAAAAGTAAATGAGTTCCTCCACTAATGATTTTTTTTAAGTCTTAAGTCTGCTAATGTTAATGATTACTCTTAAGGAAATGGAAAGTGTGTGTAGGGTTTCCTAAACTTATAAGACCATGACACCTTTTTTCGAGAAGTAATATTTAACTGAAGAATAAATTGAAAAATTCTGAGAGAACCAGGCTAAGTTTATTCTGAAAGAGCACCCTATGCTTACAGTGTGGCACTTGAGTACATTAAAAATATTATTCATATTTATCATAATTAAAAACCGTACCTCTATATTCCTCATACTGTCTTTAAAACAAATGCTGTGATGGCAGAGGGAATGTACTTAACATTAATAAGATGGCTAAGTGAGGGCCAGGGAGGGTGGGAGCAATTGGGGGGATCATTTTATGGACTATATAGATGTCTAACCAATGTACTGTATACGTGAAACTAATTTAAATAAATAAATAAATAAATAGGCCAAAAAAATTGCTGTGAGTCACTAAATGTAATAACTTCTGAGTTAATCATGAATTTAAAAACACAAGGAGCTTGTATTTCCTGCATAACCACAGAGGTAGAGAATCAGAAATGGATAAAGAAAAAGGAAAGGGTGAGTAAGTACAAAGTCATGGATACTCTGATTTTGCAGGAGAGCATTTCTGATGCCTTGATGTATTTTTCTACGCAAACCATTCCAAACAGATGAATTAATAAGAACATGTTTGGGGGGATAAAAAAACAGCTGGAAAGTAAATCCAACAATAAGAAAACCACAAAAGGAAAAAGCATGGAGTCGATTATAGTTAACATGTCTAACTGACCACAAATTCCTATATTAATAAGAATGTTCTGTGCATATCGCCATGGATCCTCCTTAGAAACACTCTTATAGATAAATTCTGCAGTTGGGTGATTTCATAGGTTTTACTAAGTCCGCAGTGTTTAGGTAGGATTCTATCTTCAATAGATAAAGCAATTAACACTTAAAATATAGAACAAATCATAAAATATAGTTCCAACAATTTAAATAAAATTAATAAAATAGCCAGCTAGAATAGCATGCTTTAACACTCCTACCATTTTTATACACAATTGAGGAAAGAGCATAGGAATCTAAAATAAGATCCCTACACCACATTTTAAGATGATTTATGTTTTTAGGATTCAGCTGTTAGAAGGGAAACCCAAAGATTCTCTGACATGCACTTAAGAGGAATATACTAACAGTTGAATAAGGTAAGCCAATTAAAGCACTTACTCATGCCTAATAGAGTTCTGTATAGTCCAAGCACCTGGCTTGGAGTAAACATTTACTTTTTGCAGCATGATATTTAATCAGCTCGTCAGGTGGTGGAGAGCTCCATCCAGAAGAGCAGTTCTCTCTAACCTTCTCTCCTCTTAATTGGAAACATTGTTTAGTGTTCTGTCTCCCCCATCTTCCTCCTCAAGTCTCTCCTCAGTGTCTGGAATCCCATCAGACCAGTCACACCTCTAACTCAGCATTCCTTTGAGAGCTGGTGTGACAAACTCAAGAGATTTAGAAAAACTCCTGAGGTTTCCCTCCAGAGCCTGAAAGACAAAAGGCAGTTTTAAGCTGGATGGAAGGAAAAGAAAGTAGGACACCGAGACACTGCAGCAAAACCTGAGGCCTCTTTGCCTTCAATTTGGGAGGAGAGGAGTAGAAAAATGTCTGTACTTGGACGATTTGGAAAAGTAGTTAGTGACTGACTTGTTTGAAACATTTTAGGGGAATAGACTACATTAGATAAATTCATAGAATCCCTTTGAACACTAAAACTTCAAAGAAACAAGAAAGGTGACACTAAGAGGAGACTTTAAAACATTGGGAGCAATTTCCTTACTTTACAGATGAGAAGAGGACATTGCAGAGGGGTTGATCTGCCCAACCAATCAGATAAATTGGTTAATGGTAAAATTAGAGTGCAGTTCTCCTGACTCCCAGCCCCAGTAGAAGCTGGGAGCATTGACTCAGCAGCCAGACTGTCTCGTTTTGAGTATTGGTTCTGCTCTACTAATTGGCTGTGTGAATTTGGACAGGTTATGTCCCTTTCCTATCTATCTCCACAACTGGAAAATTACCACAAGGGTAATCACAGTACCTATCCTATAGGGGTTGTGGCGAGGATTAAATAACTTTATATGTGTAAAGTATTCAAAGCAGCTTCTACACAAAGTAAATGCTCTAAGTGTTAGTGATTTCTGTTCTTTTTCTCTGTCACCTGACATTGGCAAACACTGTTGTCATGCAGAGGCAGCAACAGGCATTTGTGTTGTCACTAGAGATAATTCAAAACCAGTATCTGTATGAATGTCCCTGCCCACCATGCTATCAAAAGGGTATGACGGCTTGGAAAGGCTTGTGTTCAACCCTAGAGACCTCTAGTGAGGTCTCAGAGGAGGCCATGAAGCAGAGAAATCCATGGGAGCTATAGCTGTTTGCCATTCCTCAGATCCCTTGTTCTTTGGAATTCGATGAATTCAAAAATGGTTGGGAACTTGAGTTTCCTTGACTGATGAAATAGACAAGAACCAGACAAGGAATCGTTTGCCAGTCATTTTCCTATACTCATCAACACATAGGTAACAGTAGCCATTCACTGGGGTGCCTATGGCAAAATAACGTAACCTGTGATTTCTCAGATCTTCCATCAGCAAGTGCTGGAAGACTGATAATATTTGTTATTTACCAATGTCATGGCTTCTGGGAGCACAGTTATCTTTGTAAAGCCCTTTAATACTTTTGAAAAAGGAATGCCAGGGGACCAAAGTTGTGCTCTTACTAATATGGGGAGCTGCTTTTATCTCATCACTTCTTCCCCATTCCCACTTTCCTAGGTGAGACCTGCTCATTTCAAAGCATTCAGCTGATAGGGGAAAGACATTGCAGGGACAGATTTGCAATGAACCATAGAAAAATAAAATGCTGTCTTGAAACTGTTTCTGTTCTTCCAACCTAGCCGGCTTCTCTTTTAGCCAAGGCTGGTGACTCAGGCTGGGCCTGTCTAGGTGTAATCAAACAAATATAAGTAAACACTTTGGCCATTTCAGTATATCCTGGCCACCTATGTGGAACTATCCTAATGTGCTAAGGCGAATTGGAACCGTAAACTCTTTGTGTCCTGCCTGACTGGATTGTGGATTGTGTTTATATGACATGGTGTTGGTTGGCAACAATGGTTGCTACGATTTGTTGAGTGCTTATTATATGGCAGAAGCCTTAGACCACTAGTTTTCTTTTTTTAAGAGAACTGCTAGAAAGTAGTACATTTCTATATCATAAACTGGTACATATCACATATAGACAATTAAAAGTTTTATGAAACAATACTTACCCTGAATACATAGAATGCATTGTAATATTTTCTATTCTACTTTATGTTTTTTGGTATTCTAAAATGCTGGGTTTGACCCATTGAATTAATTTCATGACTCACAAATGAATTGCAAGCTACAGTTGAAAAATGCTGACTTAGACAAATTTATTCCTCATACAAACTGTGCAAGGCAGATATTTATGTCAGATTCCATGCAGAATAGTTCAGTTGAGAATATTTAATATGGGGGAACCAGTTAAAAAGGGATCAGAAAAGCTGAAATGCCAAATAGGGAACAGCGAGCCTGTCCAGATATTAGAAATATCAAGAACTACTATCTTCAATAAGGCTGGAGGAATCAAGGAAAAAGGTAGTATAATCAGAGCACAGAAACCTGGCCATATACTGAAGCAGGGACCTGAAACAGTGTAGACTGTCTAGCAGGAAGTGGCATCAGGGAAGGTGGATCCCAGAGGTGGATTGTCCTAGAGAAGCTGGTACCCGAAGAGAAGAGGTAGTCACTGCTGGGGATACCTCTCAAAAAAAAAAAATTAACTAATGAATAGAAGGGGAGAGGTGAGGAGGAAAGAGAGAAAAATAACTTGACTTCTTCTACCCTCCAATCTCCTACTATGTCCTCCCATTGTTCAAATCTAGCTAGCAGTCCGTGAGAATGTAGTTTTCAAGATACAGCTCTCTGAGATACAAAGATATACAGGGAAAGATATCTGAGAAACAGCAGGCAAATGATTTGTACAGCCATGGCCAGCTTTATGGATGTGACCTGCCTAGTCATACCAGCTCTAAAGGTTCTCTGCACTTGGTTTAAGCTATCATCATCCTGAAATTCATATATTTTGAACAAAGATGCCGCATTTTCATTTCACACTGGCGTGCAAATTGTTTAGCTGTTCAGGGCACCACACTGTTATTCCAATCGTACAGATGAGAATACTGTGGCTCGGTTTAAACGGCTTACTGAGAGTTTCGCAAAAGTGAATATAGTAAAATCTGAAACCAACCTCGTATGTCTGAGGCCAAAGTCCACACTCTTTCCAATAAGCCACAGGTCAATCCCGTCCCCTCAAATAGTACTAAGAAGCAGAGGGGTGAATTGTGTGGGTAAATCTCTTCCAGTTCAGCAAGAAAGGGACTCAGGTTCTTGGCCACTGCTACTCAGAGGATAATTTCTGCTATTCCCTTTTGGCCATCCCGGGACACAAACAAGCACTAATTCCTGAACAGGGGCCTGCTAAGAGCTGAAAACGTGCAAATAGGGATTTCTCCCGCTCCTCCTGCTGAAGAAGCAGAACAATTCACTATAGAGAAATGCAATACCCGTTTTTCCTTTAAAATTTGCCTTGCAAGATGGATCTAAAGAAGGATACAAGAAATTACATGCAGACATGACTTCCATGGTCAATTCCCTTATCAACACTTACTTAGAAATGAACTGAAGCTGTGGCCGCTGACTTTGGCTCCTCCACAGCAGCAGCCAACTCTCTCCTCCCTCTGTGGGTCCTCTGTCAAAGTTGCAGACACAAAGATTTCCTACAAAAAAATCTTTCTAGACTCACTTTCAGGGATAATTCTGGTTTCACTAACAGTTAAATTGAGAATGAAGCCAAATAAATTTGTCAGGAGTCAATTCAGAGAGAATATTAATTAACGCAAAGAATTCCTAATGCAATTACTGTAAATTCTCTCTTAATATTTCAGTGATCCTTTGCTGTTACTTAGAATACCTTATATGATCTTTGCATTATGTAGTGCTTAGGGTACTTGAGGAAGGCAACAGTTTAATGCTGCAGCATTTGATACAACAATATATTATACTCCGTTCAACTTCATGTCACAAAATATTAGTAATTAGTCATTATCATCACTGCCCGCCCCCCATTCCATCTCTACAGGATTCCTTGCAACCTGAGCACAAAAGGAAATCCTAATTATCAGAGGCTCACACATAGAGTGATGAAGCTCAAGGCAACCTCTCAAATTCTATACCAACTCTACCTAGATAAGGAAACTGGTCTCTGGAGAGATGCCAGACAGGCCCTAGGACTTTTGACTAATTAGGTTGTAAAGATGATCTTAGGCAAATCTCTTATTCTTATTTCACGTTCTTTTCCTGAGATAAGCTCAATTTTCTCATCCCTCCAGGTACATCTTCATAAGCATCTACATTGGGTGTCCATTCAATAAACATTGAGTGTTTACTACATACTAGGCAGGCAAAATACCGAGGAGTCAAAGATGAATAAGACATAACCTCTATTAAGACATGGAGTCTTGAGAAATATTAGACAATTCTCATATAGTGTGATTCCAGTTCATATTCATGGGCATGGCATGAAGCAGGGAAAGAATGACTAGCAAGCCGAGTAAGAAGCATCATGAAGACTTTACTGAGGAGGGACCTTTGAGCGCTAACAATCTAGACCAGAAAATCATCCACAGAATTATCAACACTAGTGGCAATAACTTAGCTAAAATAGAGATAACACATATAAGAATACAGAACTTAAGCCTATTTGTCAAATTGTCAATGTTTGTTGTTAGGATAATGATGGTGTCATGTTCAGAAGTACCCAGTCAGTAGGAAGATAACTTGCTTTTACTCTGAGGTTTCTTCATTTGTACATGTTTCAGTTTGTAATTATGAGAATCACCTGAGGGTAAGAATCAGAACCTCCAGACAGGCATGCTTCCAAGTATTTGTATAATAAAGCAAGTTTGGGAAAAACTGCATTATTCTACTTTATCCATGAGGATGTTTTATCCATGTCTTCTGAGGAGGATTTTGCATTTTGAGGTAGTGAGTATGGGAACTGTGAGAAAAGTGAAAAGTAATCTGCAAGCACAGTGATTCAGGACCATAGTCTTTGGTTTCAGTTCCCAGATGGGGCAGTTCGAAAGGCTCTACCACGTACATCGTTCAGCTTTACATTAGTCACATAAACCAAGGAGACCCTGTTTGATTACATTGTCATAAAGCCTCAGACAGAAGAAATGTTTAAAGAAAAGCATGTCCTTGCTCAAGGTCATCATTAGAAAAAAGAAAGAGGTTCTCATATTCACTGGTACACAGAAGAGCAAAGCTCTATCTTATAAAATATTTCCTTTAAGGAATTAAGCAGAAGAAAATAACTGGTGGTTTCAGTTGCTCATTGTGTTTTTTTTCCTCTCACATCTTCCTCAGTTTCACCTTTATAAAATGCCACTGGTTTCTCTATTCTTTTTTCATTCTTCCCCTCTTCCTCTTTATCCTTCTTTCCGCTCTTTCTTTTCTGATACTTTTTCTAGCCCCTCCTTTGACTCAGGACCTTGAAGTTCCTCAAGTCTTTCTCCTTTTATAATGACATTTGTTCTCATACTCTCTCTCTCTCTTTCCGTCTGTCTGTCTCTCTCTCTCTCCCCCTCCCTTCTTCCCTCCCCTCCTTCCTTCCCTTCTCTCTTTTCTCTCTCCATCTCCCCCCGCTCTCTTTCCTTCCTCCTTTCTCTTGCCTCTTGCTTTTAAGATCTTAAAGATTTTACTTAGGTTTTTATTCTTTAAACTTTCCCACTGAGGTAAATATGTTCTTTAAGATTTCTAGCAAGTTTATATATATATATGTATATCTCAATGAAATAGCTACCATTTACTCTGCACCTGTTATGTTCCAAACAACAGTATGGAGTTTGTAAATATTAGTCCCTGTAACGCTTATAATAGCTCTCTGACATAGTATAGTCAGTTCCATTGAACAGAGGAGGAAGCTTAGACTCATAACTAGAAAGAAAAAAAAAAGGAGGTTTAGCCATGTTAATATCAGAAGTATCCCAAAGCTCTTTACCCATCCAGTATTTGAAATTGTGGCTAACAAATAAGGTGAACTATAAACTTGTCTTTCTTTATGACTAATGATTTGGTGAGTCTTACCATAAAAAAATCATATTATTTATAATCTATGAATGACATTGGTCTTATTTATTCTTGAACATGGAATTTTCATTTTCCACTTGAGCTTAGTGTTAATGGGAAATCTTTAGGGAACCTATCTAGGGAACACACCCAGGTATTAACTGGGGACTCCTGGATGTACTACCTCCCTCGCATTTACCTTGATAGTGATTCTATTGTGGGCCAGCTGGGGACCTGAACATGTGGGTCCAGTTGGAATTCACTCTACTGTGGAAACAACATAGAACTAGAAAGAAACCAAACACTTGGATTCCTATCTTAGTGTTACCACCTACCAGCTGAGTGACCCTGGGTTTGAATTTGCCAAAATTTGGATCAGATGATCCCCAAAGTTCCTCCTACCTCTTACAGTCTATATTTTAATAAGCTTTTCTTGGACCTCAAAGCTGAACTCTGCATGTGCTCAGAAATAGTCATGATCCAGCACACCCCTGGTTGTATATGTGTAGGGATGGAAAGACGTTTGTGGTTTCACTACACTGCTCACTCCATTAGGCCCCAGCCTTCCTAACACAGTTAGTATAGAAATCATACTTGCTGTTATAAGGCAATCAACAAACTTAAGTATGATTTTCACTCTGATTCGTGGAGGATAATTTAATTACACCAATGATATTGCAGTAGAAATTAAACTGCTATTTATAAACAGGCATGTAATAGATGTTCAATGACTGCATGATTTAATAGACATTATTGTCTTTTGCTGCCTGTATTCGTTTTTTATTGCTGCTGTGACAAATTATCACACACTTGTCACCTTAAAACAACATACATTTATTATATTACAGTTTTGTAGTTTCGAAGTCTGAAATGGGTCTCAGAGGACTATAATCAAGGTGTTGTCAGGACTGCATTCCTTTCTGGAAGCTCTAGGGGAGGACCTGATTACTTCCTGTTCCAGCTCCTAGGGACTGCATGTGTTCCTTGGCTAGTGGAATTCCTCCCTCCATCTTCAGCAGTCAGCAATGGTGGGTGGAGTCCTCTTCCCACCTTATCACTCTCACCTCCTCTTCTGTCTCCCTCTCCCACTTTTAAGGAAATTTATAGTTATTTGGGGCCTACCTGGATAAACCAGGATAAACTCTGCATTTTAAAGTCAACTTACTTCCATCTGCAACCTAATTCCCCTTTGCCATGAAACATGTCATATTTACAGGTTTTGGGGATTAGGATGTAGACATCTTTGGAAGGTCATTGTTCTGCTTACCACAATGTCCGTTTTTTCTCTAGGTTTAAAATTTTGATATAAACAGAAACACTTTATGAATCTATAGTGAGAGAGCTTATTAGATAGAGCATCAATCTATCAAGAAATTTTACAACCACACAGTGAAAGTAGATATTAACACAGGGATGAAGAGTCATTTCTTTCATCGCTAATTAAGCTGACTTCGCCTACAAATTTTTAAAAATTAAATACTGGAACTTATTTCAAAAGAGCTTTCAGACTATCTTTACGAGAACGAGATAGTGATATTTTCAGCACAGTAGGGTTGTTTAAGACCATTCTGGGACCACCTCCGAAATTCACAAGATTTATTCCTTTACTAGAACATCAATCAACCTACAAAAGACCACATATTTTATCTGCAAGAATTTCAGTATGGTACCTTATGAGATTTTTACTGTAGACCTGAATGTGAGCATAAATAAAACCAAATAGTATTGCTATTATTCAGCATTATAAATAAGGGAACTAACTGACAACAAAAAAAAATCAAGAATGATTAACTCTAAGTCTTAATGGCTTTGGAGCTGCTGGAGCCAAAAATCAATATACAAAAGTCAAAGAATGTCAATATGCTTATTTCTGTATGAAAATTTTCCAAGAGTTCTGCTGGATTTCTTATTGCTCTTGTCTTTCAAATGCCAACTAAGAAACGGCTGTCATTTTTATCCTCACATCAGGTCAACTGAAAAGAAATGACAAAATGGGAAAAAAATACTTAATAGCATTTAGAAAATGACTATATGTTATTTTCTTATATATTTCTATTTCAGACTAAAAATAAAGCCTGATTAATTTCTACCATAAATTATGACATTTTAAACACAACATGTAATTAAATTTTAATAAGACAATTATTTTATTTCAATGGACTTTAAATGATATTTAATAGGGATGAACAACAAAGGAAGAAGATGCAGTTTTTATTCTTTACTCAATTTGATTTTATGACAGAAGTTTTGTATAATAGAGTAGCCCAGATTCAATTTTTTTAAAAAGGGGAATAAATTGCATATGCATTTCGACAACTATAACCACTAATTCTAGTCTTCCTTCTGTTTCTCTTTTCTGTATTTTTAAATTTTAAGTGTATTACTGAAGTAGTCAGATTACTAAAGAAATATCTATAACATTAACCATCACATCTGAAAAAGGTTAGACAGCACATATTTTTATGAGCTCATCACATAAAAAGGTAAGCTAAGGCATTGACAGCTACTTTATGATTCTTTCTTAGAGAAGTCACTGTGAGTCCAGAAATGCCAACTATTAGAACCACATCTTCAGTCTCAAGCTGAATCCACTCGCCACTATGCTACCTGAGCCTCTCAGAGATGATTTCTCTATGTGTAGAGTTATATAATCAAAATACATTTCAACTGGCTTCCATATGGTGACCAGTTGGTGACAAAATAAAACTGCATGTGGTCATATGCACAAGCTGTCTAGATACTATAAAAAGAAAAATTTGACCAGTGATGCTGGTCAAAGTGCTGATTAAATCAGCATATAGTTCAAATATAATGGTTAAATTCAAAGAACAAATTAAGTGTCCCTTCCATGAGCAAAATTTGAGGAGAGGGAGGGAGGGAAGGAGAGAGAGAGTGAGAGAAAGATGAGTGAAAGAAAGAGAGAGAGAGAGAGATGCAAGTTTCCACGTGTTTATAGATGAAATTTGTCTAAAGTAGTTATCCCATTGCCATATGTACACACAACTTTTGTGCCTTTCCCTTCTTTACTATATTTTTTTAAAATTCTATGTCCTAAGTGAACAGTTGAGTCAGTTCATTTGGCAGAATTAGTAGCATATCAAGAACTGCTCTCTATAAGGGGATGAGATTAAGCTTCCAGAAGAATTTCCACTATTCAAAAGGAATCTTGACTGGCATCGAAATGGAAACATAGATATTGTCATACAAAGTGGCCATGTTCAATTTCACTCAAGAGTTTTATTATAGTATCACAGCACTCTAAAAACATTATTAATCATGATAATACAGTTATAATTTATGCACACTAATTAGAAATATAAATGATGAAAACATTGAGAGTTGCATTTCTTAGTAACTTCCTCTCTCCTAGGCAATATTTATATGTCTTAAAAAACTTCACAGGAAAGTTTTGAGTTTCATTTTATGCATAATGAAATGAAGACTCAAGACTATATATATATATATATATTTATCTAGAAATGATTTTATTACATACAGGATAAAAAGCAAAAAGGTCTGTATAGAATAATCTCTTTACAATACTGAAAGCTACCACTACAATTCCAGTATACATATTCCTTGGATTTTTTTTTTCCTTTTTAGTTGTTGTCTTTAAAAAAGTTTTGAGTTTCATTTTATATATAATGAAATGAAGACAAACTACTCTAGTGCTATAGTACTATTTGGAATCCAGAATTGCCTAATTCCAAAAACTGATCTATTTGGATCACAACCATAGATTTAAAATGTTTTTCTTGCTTTAGCAGGAGAAATTTTCAACAGATAAAAGCAGGGTAGCTCTGAGAGAAGTCAGGGTGGGGGAGGCACCTCAGGCTTCCAACCCCACTCCCTTGCTCACTCCCATTTCCTTCTCTATGGCTGTGCAGGAGCCTTGAAGCCATTTCTCTAGAATCTTAGGTCTAAAAAAAATAATTAAAAAAATTTTTTTAAAGAGTAGTTTAAAATATACTGTACTGCACCACCCTGCTGTCTTCTCACTTTTATCAAAATTTCCATGTGTCTCTCCTCAGATGAGGTTCTAGAAAGGCCCCAAGACACCTGTAAGTCTGATGGGTGTACTTGATAGGTCTTCCCGATGGGCCAGGTGATAACAGGGAGCATGGAGAAAATGCATTTCTAATTATTCTCTATCACAGCACTCATGATTGTTTATTTATTAGCGTGTTTGTTTATATTCTCTCTCCTTGGAGGGCAACGACAGTGTCATTTTTACTTCTATATTCCCCAGCACCTAGCATACAAAAGTTTTCAATAATTCTTTGTCAACTGCCTGAATATTGTTAAAAGTGAATTTGAAAGCAAGAATCACTTTTTATTCAAGTCTGCTTCTGAAAAGTCGATTCAACACCCAGATTCACCCTCCTATAAAGTCTACTCAACTGCTCAAGTCTACATGCAAAGCCCTTTTCATAAAAAGCCCTACAAATGTTAAATTGCTAACTAAAAAGCACATTTAAAAAAGAAAAGCACATTTCAATTGAAAATTCATTTTGTCTGCTTCCCATAACCAGAAAGCCTCAAAAGACTACATCTGGTATAGTGACATAAAATATAAATTGCAAAATTCAGAATCTCAGTTCAGTTTGGAAGGAAAGATGCACACAGAAGAGCTCCTAAATTCTAGAGTTAATGGGGATTTGTGGGTTTTCAGTTTGTTTGGTTTTAATTTGTCCTCCAAGTTAAACATAACCAGTATGCTATTTTTTTATATATTCTTAACCTTGCATCTGCCCCAAACGTTGCATTTATTGCTTCCTATATGACTAATCAAATGTATCATTTAGAACCAATAGCTGAAGAATTCATTTCAGCTTAACTTATCTGTAGATACAAACACACACACGCACACACACACACACACACAAACTAGGTCATTTTTTTTTTTTAATGTTCCAAATCTGCTTGCACACACAAAAAAATCTGCTTCCCACAAAAAAGAAAGTATGAAAAAGACTGCTGGCTTCCTTGCTGCTCTCCAAGGAATAGGCTTTCTCTTTTTATCCCCAAACACTGTCCCCTATGTTTTCAGCAGCCTGATTTGTATGTGGACAGCGCATAAGCGGTCCTAGGTGGAAGCTCGCCTTAGAATTCTTTCCGGGAAGAAAGTGAAGCCAGAAACTGAGGCCTGGGGAAGGTGCAACTGTGGGGAGAGGCTCAGAATCACTTGCATTCTAGGATAAGAACAAGCAAGTTAGATGAATAAAATCGGAGTTCAAAATGTTTCTGAATTATTTTCAGTTTCTATTTATGCTGCCACTTAATGTCCACTGGAATAGGTTGGCTACATGCAGTTGCATATTCTATTTGGGGTACAATTTAATAAGTCAGAACTGAGATAACAGAAAATGTCTGCAAAAAGCAGTATGTGGAATAAATACATATTTTGGCACTAATAATCAGAACTATCCCTTGAATTGCTTATTATGCTCCTAAAAATATGTCATTTATAATCATTTGATCCAATTACAGATTATCCCTTGTGGTGATAAACGTAAAATGACATAGCAAGTTATTGTTTCTTCTCGATTCCCTAAAGTTTTTTTATCACTGAGACCCAGTGTTGCCAGGTGTCATGAAAACCAGGCAACTCTAGTATCTTTAACACGGCCTACTCTGAAAGTTTCTGGATTTAGTATGTACTTTATCAATTATTCGGGCTCTTTGGGTCTCCTTCGGCCATTGGCCAGCTGCCTCTTGGCTCTTAGCATCTTCATTAGATCACGGGTAAGGACCCAAATTTACTCCATTTTCTCATATCTAATAAATAAATGATTTTTTTGTGTCTAAAACCATGAATCGTCCTTAAAAAAAGACCTTTCCTCTTTTTAATAAGGTTACACTGTATAATGAAAAAAGCATGACATTTGGAAGCAGAGGACCACGGGGTGTGGAGACAAGCTTGGCTTACTCTGCCAGTTACTAAGCCTCAGGCCACAAATTTAACTGATCAGAATTTCAGCTTCTTCATCAATAATGAGAATCCATCAATATAACTATCAGCCTCAGGCTTTATTGTGATGATCAAATCAAAGGACTTAATTATATTAAAGTGTTTTATGTATTGTATATAAATGTTAGGAGTTTACCTCCACTTAAAAATCTTGCCCGCTATTCTCTGTTGGGGTGCTAACGGCAAAGTGTGACAACACTGCTGGTCCTATAAGCATCGTTTGTTTGTTTGTTTGTTTGTTTGTTTGTTTGTTTGTTTGAAGAGAAGAGAAGGCAGAAGGGCAAACAGAGAGGAGAATATTTGAGCAAAACATCTCCCAGTCATAGAGTCAGCCATACATACACTCTGTCAACCCCTCCAGTCCAAGACCCCGTATCTTACTTTCATCCACGGGGTTCTAACATAGACATTTACTACAGTGGGAGATTGTTTCTTTACACAATTATATACAGTTGAGAAATCTCAGTTCAGCTTCATGATTTCTATTAGTTCAGCTGAACTTGGACCATAATCTTCCCACTCCGTGGCCCAGGTTTAAAAAAGCCAAACAAACCTTGTCTTTACTCCTCTTCAGCCTGTGAGATCCTGTCTGACCTGTGACCATAGTCCAATAGCTAGTGCGAAGCCTTGGACTTCAATTTCTCATCTTTCAATCTCCAAATTGCTTCATTGTCACACCTTCCTGTTTACCATATTTTCCTCTGTTCCTGTCTCATTCTCCTGACTTCCTTTTAGTTCTAAGTCTAACTTGCCCTAGGTTGAGGTCATTCAGCTCCAGATGGCACATTCCCAGTTTCTACATCCTGGGCTTGTTCTTGGCTAGTCAGGGCTAGATCTGTACATTCAAACCAATTTCCATGGATTGTCAACATGCTTTAGAATACATGAGATCCTACAATTATATTTAAAGATGTAATTCCTATTTCATATCTAGGGAGTTTACAAATGTGAAAACTGGGGACCAAAGAGGTTCTATGGCTACCACTGTAATGAAGAGGGTCAGTGATGAACACCTGGGAGGTGAATCAGGATTTCTTGCTTCCAGTCCAA
The DNA here is from genome assembly GCF_902729225.1 of Pteropus medius. Classification (NCBI taxonomy): domain Eukaryota; kingdom Metazoa; phylum Chordata; class Mammalia; order Chiroptera; family Pteropodidae; genus Pteropus; species Pteropus medius. The sequence goes on from NW_024351735.1 coordinate 794,614, forward strand.
TGTGTTTTCAGCTCATCATCTTCTTGAACAATTTTAATTTGCTCCATCCTTGCTAGTTAAAACCCAGTGCCCTTCATCTTCAATTATCATTGGACAAGATACACATTTGGGATAGCTATACTAGTGAAAAGGCTTGGAAGGTAAAATGCAGAATTATAAAAGCCAAGCAGTTTATAAGATCATTCTGCCAAAACATTTTGTACTAAAAGTAGTCCATGGCACTAAAGTATTAAAAGGTTAGATAATTTAATGAAATTATATTTCACCTAGTAGAATCTTCAAAGCTTCAAATGCTTTCAGGATACAACTAACAATAAACCTGATGTGTTTAACTCTGGGATTTCTTGGATCTTGTCAGAGTCATTCATCACCAAGATGTTATTCCTGAGACTCTGTTTAAGAGCAATGTACATCTGACAGGAATCTAAAGGACAGAACCAAAACATGTATCCTGGGTACATCATGTGCCAATCTTCTGTGGCTATCCACTTAGTTGGAGTATATAGAGTGGATGCCTTCAGTTTGATGTGCAATTTACTCTCTAAAACTGTACTGTGGAGATCACAGATGTGACCTCAAATCCAATGAGAACTTTTCTGTCTTCTCTTTAGTCAGAGATGCTTTTATGATACCACACCCTCCAGGTTTCCTCCTACCTGTTTCTTCTATGTCATTATTGGTTACTCCTCTACCAACTTTTCATATTGGAGTTCCAAAGGCTTGGTTATGGACTCTATCATCTTCTTTATCTATATTCTCTACCTGGGTGATCCCATCTAGTCAATTGACTTTAAATAAATCTATATCCCAATGACTTCCAGGTTTATATCTCTGACCTTGACTTCTTCATTGAGTTCTAGACTTTTCTAGGCAATTGCTTATATCTTTGCTTGGATTTATAATAGACATCTCAAATTAATAGCATTTCATCCTTCCAAAAAAAAAAAACCCCACTAAATGTTTGCCAAATATTCCCTATCTCACTCTGTGCCACCACCATTCATCTAATTACTTATGCCACAAACAAGTGTTAACCATAGTTGTTTTCCTTCCCTCCCTAATTACATTCAATTCTTTAATGAGTTCTGTTGATACTACCTCTAAAATATAGCCCATGTAATGTAATGGCTAAATTTCCTGCAGCCATTTTGGATCATAAGATGACCTTAGGGATAAAAGTACCCATGGTAAAGCAACAAGATAAAAAGATCTTGGAACCTTTAATCATGAAGCACTGTAACAGTCTGGACAGATTTTACATGAGAGTGATATAATTTATCTTCTTTAAGTAAAAATAAAATAAGATAAGTTTCTAATTTCTTTTCTTCTTTTGCAGCTAACCACCAATTCCACTGTAATGTATTATCAACATCTTCTTCCTGGACCAAATAGCCCCTATATGGTTTCTTTGCTTCTCTTGTCTCTTGTCTTCCTACAGAACAACCAGAGTGATCTTTTAAACTGCAGATCAGATCACGCCACTTCTTGCTTAATGATGTCTATGGGTTTCCAGTTGAACTTCAAATAAAGTGTAAACTACTTTCACTACACTCCCATTCATCCCTTGCTTATATCCAAAGCTGGGATTATATCTTCTCCTTACTTGTTTAAATCTTATTTTCTGAAAACAAGGCCTAGAAAAGTACCTGGCCATTCTAAGTGCTTACCATATATTTGTTATATGTATGTTAAATAAATAAAATCATTACTTGTTGGTATTCCTTCAATTTTTATAGCTTAAATTATTCCATGAAGAGTTTTAACAACATTTAGGAGACAGCAATCCTATAGAGAAGCTGGCCAGTGAGAGATCCATACAAAATAATCAAAGCATTAAGAGAAAATCGGAACATAGAATTATCATTAATTCAGCAATTGCACTTCTCGGTATATACCCCAAAGAATGAAAGCAGAGACTTAAAGAGATATTTGCACACCAGTGTTCATAGCAGCATTATTTACAATAGTCGAAAGGTGGAAAATAAGCCAAATGTCTATCAATAGATGACTAGATAAACAAATTGTGCTATATCTATATAATGGAATATTATACAGCCTTAAAAAGGAATGAAATTCTGGCACATGTTGCAACATGTGTAAGACATTAGTGCTTAGTGAAATAATCCAGAAACAAAAGGAAAAATAGTGCATGATTCCACTTTTAGAAGATACCTAGAATAGGAAAATTTATACAGACAGACAATAGAACAGTGATTACCAGGGGTAGAGAGAAAAAAATGAAGAGGGTATTCTTATTTAATGGGTATAGCTCTTCGGTTTGGGAAGATGAAAAAGTTCTGGAGATGGATGCTGGTGATAGTTGTATAACACTGTGAATGTCCTTAAAGCCATTGAACTGTAGACTTAAATATGGTTTAAATAGTAAATTTTATGTTATGTATATTTTACCACAATATAAAACTAGAGTTAAAAAAGGGAGAGGAATTGGGATAAGATGGGAGTCAGGAGGGAACTGGGATATACATCGTGGCCCAATTTACACACAAATGATACGGCATTTGACAAATGTAAACTTTTCTTCTTAGTAATAAGTAGAGGAAAGTTCAAGGTCTCTAATAATAATAATTGTCTTTCTTCAAAGACAAGAGGAAAATCACTTTCTATTTTTTTATCAGTACTGATTTGATATTTTTATAAATGTTGACATGACTATATCCAAGACATAATGTCATGGAGAACAATTAATTCATTCTGTTTTGATGTGCTTTACCCAGAATGGAGCTATAAATAGCAGTATCAGGACAGTCATAAGACATAGGGTAATTTATTCCTTCCAAAACTGTACTAAAACACAACTAATCAGATAGATATTTTTCTTCCTGTCCAGACAACCAAAGATATGTTCTATAAATATACACTAGGTTACGTATTTTCTGACATTACTTCAAGTCAGTGCTCCTTGGGCAAATCATTATGAAAAGTAGGAATTTAGAAACATTTCAATAATTTAGTATCATGTAGAAAAAATATCTAAATGACTGACTTTATTTTATGTTTATGCAAATATATGGAGTTACACAAGCGTAGATTCAGAGGATGTGGGGAACTCTATCTGATGAGACATCAACATCATATGTGATAAGACATTGTGAATGTCTTCACTTTCATTTCTACCTACATTCTTCTCTCCTCATATATTGAAAACAATAAATCAAAGCTCTATTAAAGAATGCTGAAGCTAAAAAATAGAAATCAGAAAGGAAGTTTACAAGGGAAAGGATGTCCAGGCTTTTTTTTTTTTCTTTTCTTTTTAAATAGTGGTGCCAGAAGCCATTCAGAGCAGCTGTTTCGTGGAAAAAAAAAATTAGGGGGAAAGAAAGACAAGATAAACACCTTGTGAAGATGTTAGTTTTGAGTTAACGACTAAATGATTAGGTGGGGGACAAGCACTTGGTTGGAATTCTCAAGTAAGAGCCTCTGAAATTGGGGTAAAATACTTACTGAATTCACTATAGAATATACTATATCCCTTTTGGCAAAGTAATTCCAAATTGGGAAATAAGCAAATCATTTTAATGTGCTTCACTACACTTCCTTTCAATAGATACTACTTCTTTTTTGACAACCCAAAATGTGTTGGGATGTCAGGATATTTTAAGGGTTTTACATATTTTGTGAAATAAGATTTTTAATAATTTTACTTTTTTATAACAGGCTTTAGTGAGTTTTTTCCCCCAAAATATATATTCGCTTTCAATCTCTGGTTGTCTAATTCAGACACAAAACTTTAAGCAACATGTTTATAGGAGTATTAGGGACAAGCAAACCCATCAGCTCAAGGCCATGTGCTCCAAAGGGGCTCTCATGCAATCAGCTGTCACTATAGTTTTGTCCAGACTCTCACTTTGCCTGCCAGTTTCCCTTGTTCTGGCTTTTCACCAGCCCTGGCTAGCTCTCATCTCAGATCACTCCTTTTCCACATTATCACCTCTGAATGTTCGGCAACTTAATTTCAGATCTCGGCTACTCTTCTCCCCTCTCCCATTCAGTTCTTCTTTCATATCATCCTTTACAAGCTGTAGAGAATCATCTCCAGACCTGGGACCTGAGTTTGGCTTCTGCTCCAATATTGCTTTTGTTAGTCCTATGTTGGTACTGAAATTTTACTCTGACCTTGGATGTGGGAAAACGGTGTAAATCTAACCATGCCAGGTGCAACAGCAATGAAAACATGTGTGGCTATCTATTAACTGAAATCTTATTTCAGCTCCTTTAACATGATTTGGATGTGAGGAAGTAAAGATGTGAGTTTATAGTGTCAACACGCAACTCTGTCATCTTATTTTCCTCCCCTTATATTATTACTTCAGAAATGTCCTTTCTCTTCTCCCTACCTTGGTACCATGACCACTGTGTATGCTGTTAAAAATATTGTTTTGTTAGCATTTAGAAATTGTAAGAACCACACGAATAATCTGATCCCATCCTTCACTTAACAAAAGAGGAAACTGATGTGACTGCTTTATCTATATCATGAAAACTTAACTACTTAAGAAAAACTCATTTAAATCTAATTTGGTCACAATGATAATGACTGTGGTTTTAGTGGTGGTGACAACATAGAGTCTGGTGGAATAAATGGAAATATCCCTGGACTTAGACTAAGGTCTAAGTCTTGATTCTGCTTCCACTTCAACTGCCTGTGTTAATGTATGCAAGTCATATCCCTCTGGCTTCAGGTTGCTGTTGGTGGCAAAACAAAGGAGCTGGTTCAGAACTCTCAGGTCCCTTTCCTTCTGAAGTTCTAATATCTCTAATGATAAAATTCATGGTTTCAAAAATACTCTTGTACTAAGACTTCTTAGAGTTTAGTCTGTGACTATGATTCAATGTATTTTTAGCCATATGTCACTTACCAATAGTTGAAACAAAAATCAAAGTTAATAATGACATTTCCATAATATTCTATAATTCCCCGATCACTTCCACACAGCTTTTCTCACTTATTTTATGAAAATTATGATTCTATCAACATTCCACAGAAGAGAAAACAGGTTCAAAAAGGTTAAGTGACTTGACTTGCCTAGTGTCTTACAATCTTTAACAGGTAGACTCTAGACAGAAACTTGCCGTTGATATATTTATGCTCTGGTCAATCAATATATAAGAGATTCCTCATAATTGTCATAAAGACTCACAGATGTGACTACTGAAAAAAAAAAAGAAATTCTTCTTCACAACATACATTATAAGACCTGGTAAAAAGATAAATGAGAAACAGAACTAGATTATTTTGAATGCATATGATAGAAAACACACTATTTCCTTTATTCTCAAAACAGGTTTATCAAAAGAAATTTCTGAAGCTTCTTATCATAAATGTGCTCTCTGTCTCTCTCTGTCTCTCTCTCTCTCTCCTCCTTCCCTCCCTCCCTCCCTCTCTCTTCCTCCTTCCTATACTTGACCTCACCAAAGGTAGCGGGCTTTTCCCATTTCTAGATATATGCTGGTGATAATCACTTATGTCTAATTTTTAGTTTTTAATATACAAGTTTCTCTGCAATTATCTTCTTTTGAAACTCTTTTGATCTCACCTCTAAATCATTATATTTGCTCACTGCATATAGTATCATTGATAAAAGGAGGATAATTCTGTTTTTGTATTGCTACAGAGTATTATAGTGTAAATTCAAAGTAATACAAGAAGACTGTTGCTCTGGGGGGGAAAACTGGCATTTTTTTTCCCTATTTTTCCCTTTGAAAAAAAATTAGATGCTTTGAATGTTTTAGGAGGTATTAATAGTAGTCTTATTATTATTGCTATTGCATAGAAAGGAACAAAATACTCATATTTAATATGTAAAAATTGCTTGTTCAACTGCCCAGCTGGGAAACCTCTTTTAAACACATTAATTCCTTCTGTCTATTAAGTGTGGATAACACTAAAGGGTCAGGAGGGCATTCTTTACAGAGAGGTATGCTTGCCATTGCCAAGAGCCTGATGCAAAATACATCATCGCTTTCCAGCAATCGTACTATTGCTGAGGAGAGGTGGGGTACACTGCAATTAACTTAAAGAAATTTATAGCCTTTCTTCTCCCTCCAACAGGCAAGCATATGGATATAGGCAGATGGATGGATGGACACACACACACACGCAGTTTCACACCCAGAAATACACAAACATTTTGACAGGGACCTAGCATCCGTTTTCATGACAATTCAGACCAAAATAGGCAGCATGTGGAAAGCAGTATGGCTTAGTTTAAAAAAATAAATAATTGAAGGAGGCTTAAAAAAACCTAAGTTCTACTACTGCTACAGCCACTAGCTGTTTGGCATTAAGTAAATCATTTAATTCTTTGAATCAATTTTTTTTTTTTTTTTTTTTTTATTTAGAGAACTAGAAGTTTAAAAATAATGATTTCTAAAATTACTTCTAGACCTACGGTTCTATGAATTCAAGAAAAAGGTTAGGGAAGGAGTCTGTGCTCCAGTAGCCCATTAACTATATCCAGACTACTTTAAACCAGTTATGATAGTTTGAAATGTTTACTTTCTATAACGTTTATGCTTATAATCTATTTTTTCAGATGTGATATAGAACTTATTTTCCACGATTATTTATCCATCAACAGATGTTCATGAAGCCATTAAATACAAGGCTCAGGGAGACATTGTCCCCGGCCTTCAGGAGCTTTCATTCTCACTGTAGAGATAAACTACAGACACATATAAAACATACTGCAAAGTGCTTTCGAGAGGTACTGCAAAGTGCCACTCGTTATCAGATGAGTTATCAGATGACTGGAAACAAAACTCCTAGTGGAGCTGGCATGTGAACAGACCCTTGATGGATGGTTAGACCACAGCCTTGCAGAGTAGGGTCAGAATAGGGAATGGCCACGGTCAAGTCAAGGAGACAACAAGCTATGAGGCGAGGACCAGGAACATCTCATTTGACTTCAGCTAAGTTTTAGTCAGCAAACTGTCCTCATTCAAACTTTAGTAATAAGCAACAACATGATAAACCCGGAGGACAATGTGCTAAGTGAAATAAACCAGTCACAGAAGGTCAAATACTGTATGATTCTACTTATATGAGGTATCTGAGGTATCTAAAATAGTCAAATTCATAGAAGCAGAGAGTAGAAGAGTGGTTGCCAGAGTTTGGGGGAGGGGAAGTAGGGAGTTGCTATTCAACAGGTGTCAAGTCTTATTATGCAGGATGAACACACTCTAGAGATCTCTGCACAGCGCTGTGCCCATAGTTAACAACACTACTGTACACTTAAAAATTTGTTAAAAGGGTAGTTCTTGTGTTAATTTTCTTACTACAATAAAAAACTTTAGGAAGATTATTATTGCTCATAATGCTATCTTGATTCTGTTTAGTTAGTTTGACTAAGTGACATTTAAAGTACTACTTTTGAAACAATAACATGCTTTAAATATATATAACTATATTTGTTGATTATTCCAAATTATTCATCAATAAGGTTTAAAAAAATGACTTATCAACTTCTTCCCTTTACCTAATCACTTTCCAAATTATGTTTCCTCAACCTACCTTTGCAGGAATTTTGGTCTTTAGAAAATGTGAACTCAAGAAAGTAAATTGGAAAAAGTATATTGGCAAGTTAACATCAGTCATTACAAGATCTACTCACATGAGTTTATATTAGTCTGACAGAAACTGTGTTATGACCAATATTCATATGAATTGACATTCATATTCTCAGAGCTTACTCAACTTGCTAAATATTCTTCACCGAATTCAAAGAAACCGTAATGGGAAATTTCATAGTATGAAACTAGAGAGTCTATACAAATGCAGAAGCACTCTCAGAAACATGCTCTCTCTTTCCTTTTTTGGTGAAGTGTTCTGAATTATTCAGGCGATGTGATCTGTGTGGGCCAAAAATAATGCATATTTTTAATCGAGCTAAGAAAATCTTTTATTTTTCTTTATCTTTTTGTAATGTCCACTCTAAAATATCATAGGTATACTAGATCACATCATTTAATTGCTGAAACAAATTACCTTTTAATGAAATGCCTATTTACAAGAGAATTCCAATACACCTAGCATTAGGATAATCTTATAAGAACTTCCTTTCTTTTCCAACCTGTGACTCTCAGAAATGCTATTAAATCTTTTTGTGCTGCATGAGGACTTCACAGAATTCCTAACTTCAACTGCATTTATCACTACTTGAAAGTCCTCCCTTCTACTGGAGCATGGTATATATGAAATGACATAAAAACTAAGAGGCAGAGCATAGCTCCATCGGTGTCACACTGCCGTGGCTGTTGTGTGACTCTGTAATGCAATGTGCTTCGGTCAACAGACCCTAAGCTGGTGCCTTCAGTCATTTGGTTGGAACATCTAATCCCTGCCTATGGCATTGGGCCTCTCTTAAATTCTGATATCAACAGTGTTGAGAAACAATTAAACTGAACATCATTAATATACCTCATACAGGGTACCAGTTTAAATTATAAGTTACAGTTAGAGGTATATTTAACTAGGGAGACACCAATATTTGTAGAATAAAGGACTAAAATGGATAAATTCTCCAGTGAACATTTAGTTAATATTTTTGCCCTAGAACCAGGAAGGTCTAAAAAACCCTTTCACGGAAATCACAGTTTAAAAGAAAGTAACTATAAGCATTTTTTTCCGAAAGCATAATGAGACAACATTTACGTTAGAGAAGAGCTATAGCTCCTGAATTTCTAGCATTTCCATCAAATTGTGCAAATAAATTTTAAAACAAATTCGGCAACAGCATCACAGCTAAAAAAAAAAAAAATCTCCATCACAAGACAGAAATTTTCTGTCCTATTAAGACAAGCATCACAAAAGATATCAAGGATTTTCTGTAACTAGCATAGAGAAAATGACTGGCCAAACATATGACCAATGACACATAAAGTGGAAAGGATCCCACAGAGTAGGATCAATGATGTCAAAAGCGAAGAATTTAGGGCAATGATTACAGAGATATTTCTTTCCCTTCTTTGAACTAAGGGTTTTAACAATAGACTAGTGACCAAGGGATTTGGATCTAACTTCGGGGAAGTCCTGTAATTATGCCTGTGCATATGAGTAGTTCTTGTGTTAATATGTTTACAAATGAAAGACCCCTAGACAGTAAACTATATGTAGTCATTATCTAACCTGGGATTAATTCATCTCTACAAATTCTTTCACTATCTCGATATACTTCTGAATTAAAAGTGCTCCTTGAAATATAGGAATGGTATATATTCTTTATAGAAAAGTAGCCAACTCCTGTCCTGACCTTGACTTTGCACTCAGAAGGCTCCTGAGCCCTTAGTCTGATCTTCTGCCAATGGGGTGCTATAACCATTCCGCCAGCCATCCAGCTATATTCCATCTTGGCCCTTCGAAGACTGGGTTGTGCAGCCTCCAGCTTACCCATCTCTTTCACTTTGAATTACGGAAAATAAAATGTTTTCTACAATGGTGTAAATAAACTATATAAATTTGACTTTTGGTGGATCTTACCTGTCAAAAAGTTTCAAGGTAAAATGTCTTTAAGTAGCAATTGGTATCTCTTAAGATTTTTTCAGAAACTCAAATAGATGGTATTTATATGCAAAATCTTATTTTAAATAAACCATTGGAAGCTATGCATACAACCCTAGTTGTATATAACTGACACAAGATATAATTTACAAATTAATATTCACAATCTAACCTACTAGTTCAAACCACTGACAACCAGCTTTGCTTCTTTATTTATAGAATTTTCCTGGAAAGAATCAGCATTTCCTGGGAAACTAAATGAATATGTTCTAGTCATGTTTCTGAGACTTCATTTGAAAATCTCAGAGAATTCTCCGAAAAAAACTCTGAGATGACATTTTCATAAGTGAAGTCATAAAGAATGTCTTTAATAAGGGTGATGGGTCTAAAAATTGTTATCTCTTCTAAGTAACAGGCACTTACAGTATAAATCCTGAGCATTCATTCTATTTTTTTATTTTCTATAAGAGTTATGAGAATAATGATACTAAATTGGTATAACATTTTACATTGGTCTTGATTTAGAATAGCTATTTCTTCCTGGTATTACCTTTATGTTAAAGGGTAATGGGAAAACTCCAGAGGAGGCAAGCATGGAAAGGTAAAGTAATTATTTTGTCCCATTTCAACAGTGATGTTCTTAAGTAAATTTCATGCCACATTTTCTCTTTACCGCTTTGAAAAAAAAATGGTGTCATTTATCTTGCTGGGAAAAATTTCCTTCTCCAGTTGCTGAGGTTTCTATAACTACCATTATTACTGTGGTCTATATGAAGAGGGTCAAATCTAAACATCTGACTGAACTATAATATATGTGGCTTTTTATCTCTAAAAACTATGTATATATGGTATCACATGGCATGAAATAAAATCTAATGTTTTCAAATTGCCCTGCCCTAGTTTTGTAGCTGACCTGTATCTAACATAAATGTGAACAAACCAGATCTATCTCCAACTGTGCACATGGTTCATCATCCAGCTGTCTTAAAGACAGAAAGATTAGTGAGCTAAGTGTGATGCTAGGAAGGAGCAAAAAAGCTCGAAACCTGAAAACTAGCCTAAAGCCAAATCTTTCTGCTTATTGTCCAAATCTTCCATTGGGAGATAAAGATAGAATATAAGATAAGCTTTGCAACATTATCCCAGAGATAACCCAACATTCATTTCATCAGCTGTATTGATAAAGCACATGCACAAGCACACACACACACACACTCCAATTTTTTGGCTCTTAAATTTGTAACAGAGGTAGAGTTGCAAGTCTAACCCAGGATATCTGGCTTGAAGCCTTTTTTTCTTGATCTCAGTAACACAGTATTTTCAGTACTTCATTCAAAACCGGAGAACATTGCTTCAGGAATTTTATATTTCCTACCCCCTACCCATCATCTGATATCATTGATTCAGCTTTGTGTGCTTTTTAAAAGTCTTCATAAATACACATAATACCCAGCTTGACCTTTTAACACAGCTGTTGTTTTTGAATATGTTGGGTTTAGTGGTGTTAATGGTGTAGCATACTCTTGGTTACGTCCACATCTCCAGCTGGAAAACAGATTCATGTAATTCACATCACCTTTGTTGACAGGAAGGTCAGCAGTGTGAACAATTTTATTTATTTATTCATTTGTGCTTTATTTAGTTTTTGATAGGGGAGACATTGGGGACAGGGTGCTATTGACATATATATTTACTTAAAGTTATTATAAGCATACAGTTTAAAAGTTGAAATATATTTGCATGTGACAGTTAAGCATACATTTTATAACATACAAAGTGACTATACATAAAACAACTGTGAAATTTGGGTAAATTGATCTCTAAAGAGGCAAGTTTATTTTATTGTTTTTCTACCATCCATTCTTAAATCAGATCTTAAAGCAGGTACTACAAGTAGAGACCATGGGCGCATGGTAAGGAAACAGCAATGTTCTTGAAAAAGGATTGACAATAGGAAAAGAATACTTGGCATGTAGTTTTCTGCCACCCTGATGTCTTCCTAATTGAAACTCAAATCCTAAAGATATACTCTAGGGCAGTAGTTTAGCTCCCTATTGTTTTTCATGGCAAGACATAAGAATAAGAACAGCCAATTGAAAAACACTTCCTGGACCTGAAGATAGGGGATGCCCTCAGGAGCACTGCCTCTGCTTAAGCATGGTTTTTATCAACATGCTTAATCAAGATTTTAAGTTGATGAGTATCTCTCACTGGCATCCATATTCCCTCTTCAAGAAAGAGTCCTTCTGCCAGTAATATCAGGTCCTTTTGTCAGATCCAAACCTAGACCTTGCTCACTAAAGTAGAAGGGGCATCCTGTGGTTTTAATTCAGATTGGCCAGAGGCTTTAAGATCTTATGATGCCTCCATTCCTCAGACAGAAACAGAATACTACTAAGAATTAAAGAGACTCCTGAGCAAAAGATCATAATCCACAGTTATGACCATTTTATTCATTTCTGAGTTGCAAACCACATCCCCAAGGACTTGAACACTTATCAGCACTCTCTGCTTATTGGACTCTGGGACTCAAGGAAAATGGCCTGATCATACCTGACCATAAGCTTAGCTTTCCAAGATTTTGGTAAATATATTTCTATTGGAAGAGAATGCGTGGAGTCTGCTTTTCCTATGACTTAACAACTGTATTTCAGATCTAGTCTCCTTTTTTAGAACAAGCCTGTCTTCTACCAGTTTCAATTCTGTTTGCTTCTTTAAGTTCTACCCCACTAACGTAGGTTTTCCCTTGCCTACTTCTGGAGTGTTAGGATTCAAGTGAGCTGACCTTCAATCTTTGTTCTGTGATTCAACTCTTATCCTATTATCTCATGGCAGGAAGCATTAAAAGTTAGCTGTGGAAGACAGTAAAATAAGTGAGAGGAAACTTCCCTCTTCCTCCAACTCTCTGCCAATAAGAATGGGAAACAAAGAATCCCAAACCTATCCCCATGTTAGGGACTAAATTGTTTCTCTTCAAAATTCCTATGTAGAAGCCCTAAGCTCCAGTTCTCTAGAACGTAGCTGTATTTGGAGATAAAATATAGTTAAAAGAGATGTGTATGGGTGCCAAGTTGACAGGGGATGAACTTGAGATGGTTAATTTTCTGTGTCAACTTGGCTGGGCTACAGTGCCTATATATTTGATCAAACAAGATTCTAGATGTGTCTGTGAGGGTATTTTTATATTTAAATTAGTGTACTTTGAATAAAACAGATTGCTCTCCATAATGTGGGTAGGCCTCATGCAGTCAGTTGAAGGCCTGAATAGAGAAGACTGACTTCTCCTGAGCAAGAGGGAATTCTGCCACAAGACGATCCTCGGACTTGAACTGCAATATTGGCTCTTCTCTGAGTCTACATCCTGCTGACCTATCCTACAGATTTTAGGCTTGCTAGTCTCCGTACTCACATGAGCCAATTCTTTAAAATAAATCTCATTTTACATATATACATACTATTGCTTCTGTTCTTCTAAAGAATCCTTTCTAATACACACCCCCGCCCCCACCCCCCCAACACCAAATAGCCCATCTTGACATCCTGTTCCTATCTGCTGAGTCTGGAAATAACATGTGGGAACTTTCCTATTACACTTGGTTTTATGCAGATGGTTAATTTGGAAGGTAAGGCAGAAGAGAGAGAAGGAGCCTTTATTTTACAGTAGTTTTTTTTAATTTATGTAATAAAAAAAAACAAATATATCTCAATGCATCATATTTTTATTTCTGTTACTTTTCTTATAAGGCTTTTTTCCCTTATCACTATCTGAGCTCAGATGCGGTAACTGCACTTTTGGAAAAGGTTGAGAGATAAAGTGACATGATTAAGTGACATGACTGTGGCATATCCTGATCTGTCACTTCAGCATTTCCTTAAGAGGAGGGTGTGGGATGTTCCTTTTCCATCTTTTTCCTTCATTTATCAGGACACCTGTATATGTTTTCCATTGGTAGAATCCTAAAATTCATTGGTAGAATCCTAAAATCAAATGTGAGACTAGTAATCATGTGGAAAATTTCTTTTTTCCCCACAGAATGGACGAAAGGAGAGAAAAAATTTTCCTTTAGAAGCAGGACCAACAATTCAATTTTTGCTCTATATTTTGGCAGTTTACGAGAGCTATTATAGAAATTGCCAAGCATGATATTTAAATACTTTTGTTTTTTTCCTCACTATGTTTTTTTCCTCAGCTCTGAATTTTCTCTTTACTATAAATATTTTTATACTATTGCTTATATTTCATTAAAACAAATACGCTATTTTTAGTTAAGTGTACATTTGTATACAGAATTGTATGCATGAAATAAGTAACTTCTCATATGTTGAAAGGTATAAGACACTGAAATTATTTTGAGAATTACACAAGATATAGAAGGAATCCTTGACATAATATTCCCACATGCAGCATTTCTCTGCTATATCATTCAGATCACCTTGCCCCATGTGAGAACAAACCCATTACCAAGAGGTTTTGCTGCATTCATTTTACAACTGAAGGGAAAAAAAATACCGTATATGCCAGTTAATCATCCCAGATGTAAGCACCAGCTGCACTCTCTGCTTTGTTTATGAGCACATTTTACTTCAGGTAAACACTGTAATTCTGGCAGAAAATTCTGCCTGATGGATATGAATTCTGCCATTATGTATTCATTATTTTTCAAAAGAACATTCACATTTGTACAAGAAAAAAAAATACTAAATTAGAGGAAAGAAAACTTGAATGCTCATCTTGGTTCTGCCACCCTGATTCTAAGCAAGTTAATTAGTCTCAGTTTCCACATTTGTAAATTGGGGCATTACTATTCACTTTATAGGGTTGCTGTGAAAATAAAAGGAATAATGTATGTGCCATTTTACAGTACCTGGACATAGTTTTTGCTCAGTTATTGTTTAACTCATTCTCTTTTGTAAAGAAAATAAGTATAATATCTGTTCTATATTTTATGTATACCAAGAGGGAAAATATAATAACCAGAAATACTCTGAGGGATACTTTAAAAGAGAAATACAAATATAAAGTACGATCAGTTGTGTGTGTGTGTTTGTGTATATGTTTTCTTGTAAATTCTGTGTTAAATCCATTAGGCTTAGTTCCAGCTGGACAGCACCAATCAGCATAACTGGTCCTTCCTGCCTCCTTCCATGTATGTGCCTGTCCCAGCTTTTAAGTCGAGTTCTAATCAGTGTGAAAATGTTAGTGGAAATGTTTCAGAACTGGTTGACATATCATCAACTCATTGTTCTTGGTGGAAATTAATGAATAACTGCCAGTTAATATCTTATTTCAAGCCTGCTGACAGAATCCATACACATAAGATAGTGCTAGCCAGCTGGAGTAAACCCTCAGCTAAACAGAGGATGAGTCATTAATTCATCTTCTCATGTTTGGGCAGTTGGAGTGCAATTCACAAAACTAAACGGGAGAGAGGTTATAGCTGTCAGAAGAGTGGGCGACAAAAAAAGAGACATGATATTTTTTTTCCCTTGGAAACTGAACAAAGTTAATAAACAAAGCTCAGCAAGGTAAAATTGTTTGGCGAGACATCCATTCATAAAACCAAAGTTCCATTTCATTTGGTCCAGTTACATTAAAGCAGAATCTTCACTGGTTTCCTAGGGCTACTCTTGAGCACTACAGATGTCCTCTTGGATTACATATTCTTATTTGTTGTTTGTTTTCAAGCATCTTGTTCAGAAGTATGGAAGAGGATAAGAGTCACAACACCAAATATTATACTATATGGCTAATTCAAATTGACATGGGAAGTGGGCTGACCAGAATTCTGAATGACTTGGAAGAGCTCTGTTACTATTTCCTAGTGGCTTCTTTGATGGAGCCAGAGAGAATTTACCTCCCGTAGGAAGGAGCTGGTCTTCTATCCATAAGGTCTCATGCAGTCCTCGCCACCCTCTCGTGCAGTTTTCCCTAATTCCAGATCAAACTGCTTGGCATTTTCGTAGAGAAACCTGAGCACTTACCATCTGTATTAGGCTCCTCAAATTTCCTAATATCGGAGGTTTCAAGTGCAATGAAAAAAAAATAAACTTTTTTTCTAGCTATTAGACTATTTTAATGCCTGTTTCTGTAATTTTATTTATTTTGTCAGCTTTTTTTTGTGTGTGTTTCAAGAATACCTGATCAATGTAAAAATTTAGAAATGCTAAAAGGCACAAAGAAGAAGGCAAAAATTATCTATGACCATATGATTCATTCAACTGTCAACAAGTTCTGAAACATATCCACTAACATATTTCACACTGATTTCACACTTGACCTGTATTTACTGCATATACTATATGGCAGGGTCTGTAGATTTTATTGACGACTATAGTCTAGATTCAGAAACACAAGTAAGTAGATATTAATACATACATTTGCAGTAGTTAACAATTTTTAAAGGAGTGGTTATTTAATTTTATTTATTAAGTTCAGTCATAACGTTATATTATGAGAAGAGAATGTTGAAATAGATTTGGAAGACCTGGGTTCTAGATTAAACTATCTTACTGGTTGACTTATATAAAGCACCTAAGTTTTTCTTTCTTTGTTTTTTGTTTTTTTACCTTTAAGTAATTTCTGTATCTAACATTCTGTGAATTTTACTGCCAGTAACAAATATACACAGTTCTTTTCATTGCCAATTATTCAAATGGTGTCCAGTGTTATGTTTTTGTAAATCAATATTAGGGTCTTTTGCTGTAATTTGGCATGACATGCAGGTGGACGTACCAATCGCTTGTATATCCTTTATTTTTCTATGAGATTTAATTTTTCCCTAAGCCTGTTAGAAACAACTGAACAAAAACACTCAAACTACATAGCAGAATAATATTCATGAGACATCTCAGACCATTTTCTTTTTAGTATTTAACAATAATCTTCTAGTCATTTAGGAATATTAAATACTTTTTAGTTTACTTATACAGATAAAACATGCATACATGATTGGTCACACTTACAAAGCAAAACTAAAAATAATAAATAAAACAAAAGCCTGAGAGGAACTGCTTCATTTCTTCCTGCGGCAAACGCTGCAGGACCCTAAATATTCCCTTGAAACCAGCATCATTCATGAAAGGGCCAGCAGGAGTAAATCATACCAATTTGAATAATATTCATGGTAAACATCAGCTGATTCTATAAAGGGTTACCTAAGTCATTTGGGAAGAAAAGAACAGGGGAAAAAAGACATAACAATAAGAAATGTATATGCTTGATTGCAGTGGTTAAAAACAAAAGAGAAAGAGAGAAAGGAAAGAGGATACGATAGTAATTTCTGGAGGATTATCCTCTTGAATAATATTTCTACAATGTAGTAACCTTTTTGAAAAAAAAAAATCTTTTGTTTTCTTGCCACTGTCTTTGTTATAAATACTCCAGCATTGTTATAGATAGGATCACCAATGTACCTGCTCTCCTGAGACAGGCCCAATTTATTCTCGTTATTCTGGCATGATTAATAACTTCTTGGTTTGGATATAAATCCTATGGTAGTCTTACAGGAGTTTGGAGGCTTACATTCCTGGGGACTTAAAAGGTTCAGATAAATGTTTAAAATCGTCTTTATGGAATATCTCTACCAGAGCTCTCATTTTATTCAAGGGCTAACACTTACCTGGAGCTTACTCCAGGCCAGGTGCTGTTTCAGCATATTATATATAATATATTATATATAATATATATAATATATTATATATAATATATATATAATATATAATAACTCCTTCGACCTACTCAAACAACCCCCTGAGGTAACTTCTATTATCATACCTATTTTACATGAAGAAACTGAGGCAACTTGCCTAAAAGTATGTGGATAAAAGTTGCATATTTGAGATTTGAATTTAGCCATCTTAATCCGGAGGACTTGCTTTAAAATATTGTTAAATCAAACCTGTTTATTGTTCATATTGATTGGAAGGAATAATCAGTAATTTGTTCATAAATCTACCAAGTATTTTACAAATATGGCTACTACAATGAAAGAAATCTGTAATATTCAGTTCTCTCTCCACATTGCCATTTCCATCATGAGTTCATAACAGAGACACTGACTGGAAATGACATGGTTTAAATTACTTTTAAGATCCCAATAAACAGAACAAAAGAAAGAAATATGACTAATCAACAAACTGGATGCTCACAGTTCCCAGACACACCTCCCCTGACCCATACCCACCGTCCGGGAATCTTCAGCAACAAGATGAGACTGTGAGGCCTTCTGGAACATAGTTCCCTTTACTGGACAGAAAGGAGAATCCAAACGGCTTTCACTGGGCCACTTAATTAAAACCATATCCTTTGGTCTGCAATTAAAATCTTATGGATTCTTTAAAACATATATTTAAATGCAAGACTCAGCTTTTACAGTTCTTATCGAGTTTGATTATCTGGCTTCCCTGCTAACATCAGGTTCAAAGAGTATAAGAACTGTTGCTGGGAGCTGTTACAACAATACGAGGTGACAGCTGACTCCTGGAATGAAGACAAATAAAACTCAAAAGTAGATGTAGAAACATCTGTGCTTTGCAATGAGGAATGCACATGGATGACCTAGAGTGACCATCACAGAAAATATTAAGCTATATTCAGCATCCCCTGCCTTCTATAATATCTCTTGGAAGAGTTACAGTGATAAATGTTTTACGAAATTTTGGTGGTTGCACTTGAGAACCTTAGGTACCCTAGTTAAAGTTAATTTTCTGGAAGATGTTTTTGTCTAGTGATTTTAATGCAATGTAGGAAACTTTTTCTTAATAATATCTGATACCTAATAAGTCATCCATTCTGATTTGGGATAAAATATTATTTACTATAAAATTTAAGTACTCTAATGGTATAAAATAAGCTGTTAAATAAAATAGGTAGGACACAAAGAAGGAAAATCTTTCTAATCTATGTTGTCCACATAGCGATAAAACTCCAAATGAAAATTTTCAATTACCTGAATGCATTACTTAGAAAAAGTAAACCGGTTGTGTATTTGAAACATCTGAATCATTCAATGAACTCCTGACATTTATCCTTCTGTGTGGAATTGCACAGTTGTAGTAAATGGCTGTTAGTAAATGCTTAGAAGTGCTGTCCTGGCTGGGTAGTGACAGCTTCTGTCTCCTATTTCCCTTCCACAAAACGAGTTTGGTATTAGACACATTGTCTGCCTGTCAGACGCTTGGTTAGGCTTTAGAAAAGAGAGACACATAAACAAAGCAATTTCGTTATAATTCCACGATAAGAAATTATGCAATGAAAAAGAGTGGGGTGAAATTCTGCTTTTTAAGGATGAAGTCACTATAGAGAAATCTGCCAGGACTTTTCATTTTTATTCCTGTTTTCTATTTTCTATTTTCTACATATGAATTTAGTAATCCTTGGTATATTTTTGGCAGAGCCTAAGCTTTTTCCTCACTTCCAACTTCCCCTTGTTAACCTGAAATAAAATTCTATGAAGCTCTGTGCAGAAAAAGTACAGGATCAAATGGAAAGCTTGCTATCTTCTGCCTCAAGCTTCTGCTCAATGTTCTAACAACAAGATAGGGAGTGACATGGAACACCCTAGGGGTAGGAAAACAAGATGCTGAATAAAATGTATGTGTCTCCTAATGGACATCTAAAGAGATAGAAACCAGAACTTTCTTACCATTAGTTAATTTCCCTAAGCATCTGACTTCCTAAAAATAACCTCAGGATATCTTTTTGGCCAAATTCTTTCCCCAGACCTGATGTCAGACACTATATTTAGGACAGTAGCTAGTAGGAAGATTTCATCTGTTCATTCAAAATTCCCCTTAACACAGCAGCAGATGTTAATAATAGAAATGAGAGCAAAGACCAGAAACTAGCAAAAATCTTGGAATTATAGTGAGGGGGCAGAGCAATGTAGAAGTTGTAGCCATTGGTATCGTCATTGTCATCAGGGAACTGGCTTGTTTTTCAAAAATTAACACAATAAAAAAAAAAAAATCTCTTGTTTGCCATTAAGTCAACTGGGCCTTAACAAATTGAAATCTGGGTTCGTTTTAAAATAAATCGTGATATTAGCAGTTATATTATTTGTCCTTTAACTTAAATATGCAAATTTAAATCCAGAAGAGAAGTAAAACAACTGGAGTTAGGTAGTTCTGGTCATTTTAACTCAATTATTTTAATCTGTGGGTTTAATGTCAATCCTTTGTAAAGCAAAAGAACTTCATGAAAGCTACTTTATAATTCAGAGTGGAAAGATATACCATAGAACAGTGGAAACATTTGTTTTTGTTAATTAAAGCCACCGGGTGACAAAGATCACCCTAGATTACTGCCAGAACAGTTTAAGACTTTATTTTCTCCAATGAAATTAAAGATATTGGTCTAAAAAAGAACAGAATGACTAAATATCTCTTTTCTTGTTTTGTTTATTGTTTTATTGTTTTTTTGTTTGTTTGTTTTTTAAAGAAGCTTTAGTGGTTCTCTGATGTTGTTTTGGCAATTCTATAGTGAAAAGTGCTTACTCATGGTGAAATTTGAAAAAATTCCTTTAGGTTTCCTAGAGTTTATTTAATGATGAAAGCTGTATTCTGTTTACTGTTTACCCATTCAGCAGGATGAATTCTGTACATAAGATGTTAAGAACCTAGACAAGAAAGGACTTTGTCTTTCTTCGCATTCTCTTTACTCTCAAAGAACTTTAGGTCAAGCTACCAATATTTTTATAGACCTGCTGTCACCTCACTGCCTTGTGATATAAAATTTCCAAATGGCTGCTAATTTATTAAGGACTCACATTATAGGAATTATTTAACTGAACCACCAAAACCACCTCAGAGATCAGAGAGGTTAAATAACTGTAAACAATAACATAATTTATGAACAACAGAGCTGAGATCCAAACCCAGGTAGGTTTCTTTGACTCCAAAGCTGTTTGCTGAACCACCGTATCCTAAAAAGAACACCCTTGTGCCTGCTCATGAATCCTTTCTCACTGTATCTATTTTTCAAGAAAGGTTATCATGAAAGAAAACTACAGTTAATATCCTCACTCAGCTCCCCACATTTCCATTGCCACGTGAGGAATGTTAACTAATAATGAAATGTTTCTAAGTGTTTTCAACTTCCCAGTTAATGGCACAGAAGGAAGAAACATGGCTAATTTAGAAAGTGCATCTACACAATTGACCAATATAGTAACACTTCATTGATAGGGAGGCTGCTAGGACCCAACTAAGTCACATAGATCTTCAGAAATACAGTCTTTAACAAGAGAACTGAGATGATCATGTCTAATTTTGAAAGTTCATTTATATATAAACAAACGCTAATCTTTATCACATTCTACCACAGCAGATTTATACTGAACAAATTATGTCATCTGGAATTATTTACTATAAAAATACCATTTATTTTTTAAAATGTTTAATGAGTGCCTCCCATTGAGCCAAGAAGTAGGAATTAAAAAATAAACAGAAAGCAATTTTATTGTCACAGTGGTGAATGCATGAAATAAAACAAACAAACAAACAAACACAAACATACCATAACAAGTGCTAGGAAGAAGGCTGAGAAAGACTAATTGGCTAGTTCAGGTAAGGCTGAAAGTGGGAAATTAAGGAGATGGTTCTGCCAAGAGTGTAGAGAAGAGAATCACAGGCAGAGAGACCAACAGATATAAAGGCCTTGTGGTGGCAAAGAGCTTGGTGTATCCTGGGAACTGAGAACAAAGTGAAGTTGAGGAAGGTGGGAGGTAGCAGGGTTTGGGTATTAGTGAGGGGGAGTGGTATGAGATTAAATAGAAGAGAATGAGAGAGATCTGATTATAAGGTCAAGTTCAGATTTGAATAGTAAGTGCAACAAGAAACCACTGAACACTTTCAAGCAAGGGGCCCTCACGATCTGATATGTATTGCAAAACCATCACTTTGGCTGCTGTTTTGCAGAGAACATGTTGCAAGAAGGAAAGAGCGATGGCAGGGAAGCTAGTTAAGAGCTTCTGCCCTAGTCTATGTCAACCACCCAATGGCTAAAATTCAGTCTTACATCATATACAGTAGCAGTCCTCAACCTTTTTGGCACCTGGGCCCAGTGCTCCTATGAGAATCTAATGCCCGATATTCTGAGGTGGAGCCGACGCAGTGATGCTAGCGCTGGGGAGCAGCTGCAAACATAGATGAAGCTTCGTTCACTCACTGTATACCTCCTCCTGCTGTGGGGCCTGGTTCCTAACAGGCCACAGACCAGGACCAGGACCGGTCTGTGGCCCAAGGGTTGGGAACTCCTCAATATAGCACATTTTCATTAATTTGGATGGAGAGGAAGATACAAATGGATTTGAGATATAATTTGAAGTAGAAATAACAGAATTTGCTTATAGGTTGGATACAGAAAGTAAAAAGAATGGAGGAATCAAAATTTGGATTAAGCTACTCAGTGAATAATGATGCCCTTTATAGAAAAGGGAAAGTCAATACAGTACTTTCAAATCTTTTTATGAGTCCAAATTTTAATAGTTAAAATAATGGCTACTGGTTATTATTATATAGTTTATCAGACACTTTAAAGATATTATTTCAATTAACCCAATTAGCAGTCTTGCAAAACACTGTTATAATGGCTATTTTATACATAAGAAAAGTGACGTTCAAAAAATTAAGTATCAGTCTGGGAATTAGTAGAACTTAGGTCTGTTTGGCTTGAAAATCAAACTCTAAACTTCCAAAGGGTGGAGTTTGAGTCTATCTGCCTTTCAATTATATTTCCATACTGAGTTCAGTGTCTGGCATATAGTATAGTCTTAATACATATTTATTACCTAAATAAATACATGTAATTTCCACTACAGCTCGATGCTTCTCAGAGATGCCGAAGTATACTCCCTTCTAGTTGGCATTGACTGTCAATGTTAATAGAGCTGTCCTTTAAACTACTGTCCCAGTTGGAACCACACAGAGCTCACTATCAGTGATGAACCAATCTAGTTAAATTCCTAACTCTACATCTTTCCTGGAGAAAATGTGTAGGCACACTGACAGGACTTGGGAGGGGTCATAAGAATACCAACTAGGACTTAAGCCCACTGCTGGGAGATCTAGGAAGAACATGCTCCGGTGAAAGATTCCCCGGGTGGCATGGCCACTGCCTTCACCTTCAAGTCCAAGGTCTCTGGACTCTGGGTTTTGCGATGGATCATCTCTAGTTTCAGCGTCATGAGCATCCTTATTCTACAGTGCTTTCTCATAAAGAGGGCCCACTTCACTGTCCGGGCTCAGGCTACCCTGGAAGGTCCATTAGAGTGTGCCTCTTCTGCAAGGAAAGTACCCAGCCTCACAGCATTCCAACCACAGTCTCAATTTCTGACACCCAGTTAGTTCATCAAGCAGTGCTAGAAAGCTCTATTTAATGCACTGCTTGTCAAGACATAAGCTTTTTCTGCACCTCATCTTCAGTCAGAGGACCATAACAAAGGCATAAGTTGAACTTAAGAAGATTCTGTGTTACTGCACTTCACTTTAGCTATTAATACTGACTTCCATAAAAACTCATACTCAATGAGAGCCACAACACGTCCTTGATTAATGCTTTATTCCAACTTGGATTTCACTCTCTCCCTTCCTGACAATATCCACATGTGTAATTCATCCACTGCTCCTTGTCTTAATATAGTTGATTTATGTGTCAGATTCAGAGAGGTCCGCTTCAAACTCTGAGAGACTTGAAGTAAACACAGTCCTGGTATAAGTCTGCTGTCCATGAGCAGATAGGTCCCCAGGAACTCCTTCATCCCTTCCTCAAGGAGGTAACACCTGGCCATTCTCATAGCATTTCTGCTTTACTTCCCACCTATCAAGCTAGATAAATTTCCTAATATCATTCCTTATAAATACTGTTGTCCTTGTGGTTTAAGTTCTGCCATTCCTCCAAGGACATCCAGCATTCCACATGTGCCTACTTCACAAAGAATATGTCACAGTAATCTTCACCAGAGTTCCAACCATAGCAACGAATAATATTCTCAACTACACCATTCGGATTAATAGCCAATATCACGGGGAACAGTTTTTTGTCAGAAAGGAATATGATTAAAGGGCAGTCCCGGCTTTCAATACCCATAACTCTGTGGCAGGTCTCTACTGCTGCCCTCATGTCATGAAACACATGTCTTACCTCAGCCTGGTTGAAGAATGGGCTCAAGGGCAGATTATGTGTCAGATTTATGCAGAGGACTCTTTCTTTAACACCAAGAGAGGTAAGGCCATACAGAGATCAGAGCTTCTCAAAGAAATCCTCCTTGACCTCTACTCTGCTTGTTTTCCAATTGAGATTACCTTATTTGAGCCTTGAAATAGTCCATGGCTTCTCATGAACATCTTGGTTAGATCTGTCATGCCCTGCTATTTCCTCCTATGGTGCCATGGACTGCATGTTTATGTGCCCCCCCCCTCCAAATTCATATGTTGAAACCCTCATCTCCACTGGGATGATATTAGAAGGTGGGGCCTTTGGGAAGTAATTAGGTTTAGATGAGTTTCATGAGGGTAGACCCGCATAATGTAATTAGTATCCTTTCATGAAGAGAAAGAGACTAGAGCTTGCTTTCTCTCTGCCATGCAAGGATACAGCAAGAAAGCAGCTAGTTGTTAACCAGGTTCTCACCAGACATCAAATCAGCTGGCACCCTGATCTCAGACTTCTTAGCTTTCAGGACTATAAGAAATAAATGTTTGCTGTTTAAGCCATCTAGTATATGGCATGTTTATCATAGAGCCCAAGCTGACTAAGTCATGTGGTAACCCAGTGTCTGGCTTTGACAACATCCCCTGAGTTTAGTTCTTAGGCTAAGTCTGACAACCTGTCCAGATGCCTTCACCTTATGATTACTGTTTTGCAACTGCCAGTTCTATCTCAGCATGCTCATGAGCCATGTCACTGATAAAATACCTAAAGTTTTTAGAGTAGAAACAAACTTTAGCCCTAAGCCTATTTTCTATGTTTTACAGAAGATGAAACTATAGAGGTTAAGTGATTGACTCAATATCACAAAGTAAGTTAATAAGGACTAGAACCCAGGCCTTCTGACTATGGAACAATGATGTAACACTAACCATGTCATCTCATTCTTAGAAATATATTCAGCAATAGATGGAAATCCAAAGACGGTGTATTATTTTGAGTTTGGGGAAAAATGACTCATTTTGTAGGTTAGGTTCTATTCTGAGAAACTCCACAAGCATTGAAAAAAAAGGATGGTAATAGCCGATGTTTATAGAGAAACACATCTTGGTTGTTTTCATCTTTATAAGTGTCTACAAAACTTGTCAAATCAAATTCTGGTGAATAAAAAATTTTTTTTTTAATTTTCTTTAAAGCCAATTAACCAAAAGACAAATAAATGTCCACATTCCCTTAGTAATCACGGATGTAAAATACATAAAACATCATTAATGTATTTACAAGATAAATTTTTTTTTATAAGTGAGATGTCCCAACCCAGTGTAGAGTAGAGTAAGATCTCTTTCTGTGAAAGGAGTCTTCCAAAAGTCAAATGTCTACCAATCTGTTCCAAGGCCGAGGTTCATTCTCAGGGTCAAATATCTGTGGCCACAAGAGTCCCTTCCCATGTGCGCCGTTCGCTCCATGGGAATCTGTTCTGCAGGGTCAGGAGCAGCCTGGGTATTGTTATGAGCATTTTCATTATTTTTTTTTTTTTAAGGCAAAGAAGTCTAAATTCAATATATGCATAAAGGGCTAAAGTTAAAACTGATAATCCCATTTTCATTCTTTTTATTCAACTTTGGTTGTCACAAACATTTTTGGTGTTTTTCAAGTCAATTTTTTCCCACAGAATGTTGAGTTTTTCCATCAATTATGTTGCTGTGAAATCAGTGTCCATACTTAAAATGTACATCTAAAATATGACCCTTATGTAATAAGTTCATAAAATTTTAGACCTTTTTTTTTTCACTTGCAGTTCTTATCCTGCTGATTTAAGAGCTGTCAAACATAGAAAAGAGATGCTGACAGGACTTTACAAGTGTATAATCCATTTTCTCCAACTAGCTGTGGCAGTTTCCAAAAAGATTAGCTTGGATCAATCTGGCCATAAGAAATAATGTTCCTTCTATACATGTCATAGTTAATAATCCTTTTCTTACCAACTTGTTAGTTACAGGCTTTAGCAATACACACACACACACACACACACACACACACACACACACACACACACACACACATTTTTAAAGTTCATCAGGCTGGAGCCTGCATGCTGACAACCAAACCCTTCCTACCAACGTGGCTGAATGATGGCAGAACCATCAGGATTTAGTCATCAGCTAAGTCATCACTTGGTGTGACTGCCAGCCAGTATCACCAGTCAAAACATAGTCTAGGTGACCAGTGGTTTTGGCAGCCCAATGAAACCTGAAAACTCGGGACAACATTAGTAATCGTTTGAGATTCACTCCCTGTTCTTCACTGAAGCATTTCTTGTACCAGGTCTAGAACTTCTCTCCAACCTTGGCCTAACAAATCTTCAAGATCTCACTGTTTTGTTCATACCAGTTTCAACAATACACTATTTTATCCAATTATCCATTACTAATGACCAGTTTTGTGGAATCCTTCCATCAAGCATTGGTCACACAACCTGATCACTGAAAATGTTTTCCTTTCACTGAGTATCATTTTGATCGAGGTCTCTTTCCAGCTATGCTGTTCCAAAGCTTCTTTTCTGCGCTCTATATTATTGTTTCAGACTATGGTGATGCATAGTAAAGGCTACATACTTACATTTTCACCTTTGATACTCTTAATCAAATGAAAAATATTGTTATGGCAATCAGTGTAAATCTGACCATCTTTTGGATCACCTCAGCCCGGATTTACATTTGGAAGAAATATGACTCTGACAACTAAAAATAACTAAAGAACATTTACATTTTGCAGTGCTCTATTAAAAAATGCCCCAAAGCATAGCTTTCATTACATTTAGTGTAGCACATTTTCCCACTTGTCTCACGCATAGTATTTTTTCCCAGGCATCCAATAAAGAAAAGATTGTCCTCAAAGGATTTCATCTCAGCTTAATCCACGGTACCAAGAATTAGAGCAATTTCAACAAGAGAGTTGCCAAAAGAATGCAACTATGATCAGAGATTTTTAATGAAAGATATTATTAAATGACTTAGATAAAACAAATAAGAATTGTGTCTGTGTTAAGTTTAAAGACAGAACCAAAATGAAGAACCAGCACAGTTCTTTTAGTGAGACCTAAAGGATGATTTCATGCAAGCATTTAGAACGTCATAGTCAAGGTAAGAAAGGAAGGGTACTACTAGTCAATCAGTACCTACCAAAATTGGTGGAAGCCACCAAAGACATCTCTTCTATTGCTTACGACTCTGAGAGATAGATGTCATCTCTACTCTTCAGTTCAGAAGACTGAGGCCCAGAGAAAGTCATGTATACACCCCAAGGTCACGTAGCCCCCATAAGGGGCATAAAATGATTGGTAAATTCTCAGAACGATAAAGGCTTGAGTTGTAAGACAGGAAGACTCCATCTGCCATGAAATTATCTTTGATTTCTGAAGAAGGTAAAATTATACATGTATCCAGGTCTGTCCAATAAAATTTGCTCAAATTCTCTTCCATAGAATCCAAAGTTAAAGAGACCTCACAATTTTATTTATATGTCTCCCTAAATTTCAAAAAGAAATGTGATTTCTTTTCTTCAACTAAAAAAACAGAAGAATTTTTAGAATAATCAAGGTGCTACACTTAGGAAATAGCCCAAATCTAAAACTAAACTTTTCACCTATGTGGGACAGTCACCTACAAATCAGAGAGTTAATAGAAAAAATTACAGCAACCTAGGACACAGATGAGAAAGTATGCACAAACATAATTAGAAAAACTTGTATTACAGTAGGCCTTTCTTTCATAACCAAGGACACAATTTGACACTAGCCTATTCTAATCCATGTACTATGGAGCTGAGTTTTGACCAAGGGTTGCTGAATCTCAAAGGACAAGTCTCAGTGATGATGAGATAACATATATGACCATTTTCAGTTAACCGCAGAGGTTCAACATAGGTGATTAGTCCTTAAAATATTTTGTGTCAGACCTTAGGTTTCTTTGGAATTGTAATAATTTTAATAAAAGTAGAGATACTTTAACATCTGTTGATTAACAAAATACCATAAGTACATACAGAGACCATTTGCAGAAACTCCATAGTCCAGATGGGAATTCTTGAGGCAGATATCATAATTGTAGTTCAGCCTCATAACTATTTTTGATAATTTGTCCAAGAACATTTTATCACCTTTCTAGGATCATGCAACTACATCAACAGCTTTAGAAACCAAGTTCTGGTTCCCAAGCTATTTGCAATATGTTCTACTGCTTTGTCACTTACATAGTATATTAATGGCAAGATATATGAATTTGAAATGCCTGAAACCAGACTTAAATTTACTTTTAATTTATTAAATCATTTTATAGTAAGTAATAATATTGCAATAAATTTTATTTATTGAACACCTACTACCTACAACATGCAAACCACAAAGTTTACCTCATTTACCTGTTTTCTTCACAACAAATCTAAAAGACAGTGCTATTATTACTAGTCATGCCTTTTTTTTTCACGTAAAGAAACTGAGCATCAGAAAAGTTAAGCAACTTGAAAAGTTAAGCAACTTTCTCAAGGTGGCACAGGAAGCAAATACGAAGACCAAACTTAAACCAAGGTTTTTCTAATTGCAAACATGGTGCATTGTTCACTATATCACTCTGTAACAGGTAAGATATAAATAACATAAGTGTAATTCTGTGAGAGAAGTCAATTTAAACCGCATCAGAAATGCCCACAGTATATATATAATTAATTAACATATTAAGTATGAATTATATTTTCTTACATTCAAATTACAGTCTAAGGACCTATGAGAACCAACAGTTTACAGGAGTGAATGTATACAAGTAGCCTAGTTCAAGTTATTACTTGTGTCATATTATTTTCTTTTATGCTTAGAAACTCAGTTCATATTTATTTTTCTGAAGACCTATGATTCATAAAACAAAACAAAATAATCAAACAAACATATTAACAGTCCTTGCTTTGGTAGTTTTGTAATGTCCATCTATTGAAATCTTTAATGTTTTAAACTAGCTAGAAAAAAATTAAAAGTAGTAATATGCCATTATTTTTAGAAATCAGATTTTTCATTTATTATCCATTCAAATTAATGCAAACATACTGCATATAAATTTTAGCCATCCAGTGGTTGATATAAATTAAAAAGTAATGCTCAACTCTATTTATTCATTGTTTCCCTAATTTCCAAGAATGCACCAGAATAGACAAAAACAAAGTCACTGATATAGGAGTTCTTAGAACTCTTAGTATTTAGGAGTAGTTATATTTGTAATAACACATTTGATTTTAAGAGCAATTTAAAATAGTTAAGATTAAAAAGTATTTGGATGACTTGGAGAATATTTTCAGCACATCCATGATCAGTATCATTCCTCATTAGATGTGTACAATTTTATGTAGTGCTACTACTGTGTTTCTGTATTATGTGTTTCTATATTATAAACCAACTCAAAGAATGTAGAGACAGGGCTGCCTAGTTTCTGTCCTTTGGAAATTTACTCAATTTCCATAGTCCCTATTTCTAAAAGGGCTATCAGCATTCTTTTGGTCTTTTGCCTGCCTCCACCCAAAGCTATTTTTCATTTTGCATTTTTTACACAAGTTTTACCCATTGTTCATTGTTTAAACTATTTCTATCATCTCCAGAAAGTCTATGTAGTTTGCCTTTTTATCTCTCATCTCTTAGAGCACACACAGTCTACATTCCAATATGTACTATTGGATACAGAAGTAGAGCATTCTTGAGCTAATAGGAATTTTATAAGACTACTACAAATCTACTATAACGTTCTCATTTTAGAGATGAGTAAACTGAGGTTCTGTGAGGATAGATTACTTTTTCAACATTGCATGCATAGCAAGTGGCTAAGCAGACTTTACAAGCAAATTTTCTTTTTCGATGCTAGTGGCTAGAAATTTAGCATTTACCTCTCCACAATACTTATGTGGAGGCAATCTGGAAAAGTGTAAAGAGCATGGACTCTGGAGTCAAGCTGCCAGGTTCAAAGCCTAACACCATACCCTGATACTACTAGTACTTTGGTCAATGAATCAATATTTATTGCCATCTCTCGACTGTGGATAGAGCTTATGTTTCATTAAACACTCCTGTCTTCAACAATTTTTTACTGACCAATTGCTATGGGGCAGGCTCGGCCAAGTGCTAGAAAAGCCAGAAGAGAGTCACGACTCCTGCCCTCAGGGAGTCAGGCATCCAAATAAATCACAATGCTACATGAGAGGTAGCCTAAAAGAGATGTGTCAGAAGAATAACAGCAATGGAGAGGCAAGGTAAGCAGCTCCTGGGAAGTTTAGGGGTGCTTCACAGAAGAAAGCAACAGTATAGTGAAGCCCCCAATAATGAGTATCACCCCAGAGTTGAGCATCATCCCCAACACAGAATAGCAAATAAAGAAATGTTTGCTAAACAGATGAGTGGAATTTATCTTCCCTGGGATAGACTATGGGGAAATAGATACTTGAGAGAAACATAGGAAGAAGGTGCTTCTCTCTATGTGATAGACTTCTGAACTCTTTAGAAAGAGCTCTTGCTTATCTAAACAATATCCATTTACTGAACTCTCCATGAGGCTGTCATATTATGTGAAGAGGCAGAGCCTCCAGCATATCTATGCATATAATGCTGGAAATTTATATAAAGCTAGACAAAACTAGTTTCCCCTAAATTTAAGATCTGAAGAAATATTTCTTAATACACTTTTCAAACCCCAGAAGATCCTATCTACTCAGTAGCAAGATGAACCCAGGGAAGCCCTCCTCCTGTTGCATCTAAACTACACCCCTGAAGCACCTTTCTTCAGACAATTAAACAGTCTCTTCTGAAGAAAGGTTTGGTGTGACATGCATACCTCCTGCCAAGCAACCTATAGCTGATGCATGAGTAGACTTGAAATATCACAGAAAGGACCTTTCCCTTTTAAAAGGTCACTGCACAAAACAATAAAACTGTCTACTATCACATGCTCCTCTTCCAATTGACATGCTTCAAAAGTGCATGAACTGAAGAGATTCTCTGTGCTCCATATCTGGCTAAGAGACTTTCAGAATTTCACATTCTCATGGGTACTCGTAGATTGCCACGTAATATTTTCTGGGAACTTTGTTCTCTCCTCTACAATCTCCTCTTGTTTGTAAATGCACTAAAATGTGACTTTCCTAGTTGCAAAAGAAGAAAAAAAGTAAGTCAGTGAATAGCAGAAGACTGAGATTCTAAGTTTGCTGTGATTCATGGTTACCTACAGTGCTTTTTCGAAACTGTAACCGGTAAAAGGGTATATGGTAAACAACACTGTACGTGACAAACTAGTGTAAGCGTTAAGATGTATTTTTATAGATCACAAGAAAAAAGGAGTAAGCCTGGAGTTGTCTGTAGTTGTGAGTTGTTGTAGCATCTCTGGAGGAAATGTGTACATATAGGTAAGTAAAAAAAAAGTTCAGAAATAGATATGATCACAAAATGATAACATTAAGACATAGGTGTGTGATACAGGAGGAATTCCAGAGGTTAGGAGTTATCGCACACTCAGAGGTAATTCTTTGTCAGAGGGAAATATGCTAATAATTGACCATAGGTCTGGTGCTTTAAAGAAAGTACTTTAAATCCTTCCCTAACAACTAAATAAAACAAAACCAAAAACAACAAAACACAAAGGATGGAGAATCCATTCACTGAGATATAGATTTAGTGATGCTTTTGGTAAGTAATTACTGCGATTCAAAGAGAGTACATTTTTGCATCCACTCCTTTCAGAGATTCTATTAAATATCCATATATTAAATTTATTAATATACTTATATGTAACAAATATTATTAATATATAAATATATAATTTAAATAACATAAATATAACACTTAGCAATAATAATAAATATAATCCATAGGACACAGAGGAATAGTGAATACAGCAAAGAAGGTTGGGCATTGTGATGATGGTGACAAGAGATTGGAGGGAACTATAAGAACTGGCAGAGGAAGGCACAGTCCAAAATATGCTATAGAGAGACTACAAAATTGGTGGGGATGTCTACAAAGGAATCTCAGGGAGTCCAAGGGCAGAAATGAAAGGTCTGACTGAAAACAGAACCCAATATTAGTTCTGTATATGAAACAGTTATATACACTGTTCTCTTCTTCTGTACATCTCCATTCTCAATCTCAGAAAACACACGGCTAGATTAATTCCAAACAAATCATCATCATCATCATCATCATCACCATCAATATCACCATGCAAAACTAAAATCCCAAACAAAAGAAAAAAATCATTTTTCTTATTAAAATTATTGGCATGACACTGGTTAATAAAATCAAATAGGTTTCAAGTGTACAATCCAATAATATGTCATGTGTATATAGCACCCAGTTAAGTTTCCTTCCGCCACCAAATATTTGATCCCCCCTTACCTCCTCCTACCCGCACGTCCCTCTGGTAACCACTAATCAACTATCCATGTCCATGAGTATCTGTTTGTTTGTCATGTTTGTTTATTACTTTTAGTATGATAGCCTACATATGAGTGAAATCACATGGTTCTCAACTTTTGACAGTGTTTCTCTAAAATACCTGAGCAAAATTCCCAGGAGAAAGACAAGGCTGTAATTAGATACTGGCATTTGAGAACAACAATTTTCTCATTCTTTTGTGGTAGAGACCTACTCATGTCAAATCACACCTCTTTAATGTGATACCTGATTACCCTCCCCTGTGTCTTTTATTCCCAGAATTCCCACTCATGATAGAAAGTTTAAGGCTAAACAGTTCTATAAGAGCAAAGAAAACCACCATGGCAGTCAGCTATTTTTTCTTCTACTAACCAGACAAGCATATTACACAATTTAGGGACTCCAACAGCGTAAGGACTACAATAGGCAAGATAGATAATTTAAGAAACAGAAAAAAGAAAGAAAAAATAACTCTGATAAACAGAGGCTTTCAAAGAGAATATTTAAAATAGAGAGCAAGAAAGAGTACTTAAAAACTAAAACATGATTGCTGAAATAAATGAATAGAAAGACTAAAGATATAACCAAGGACTTGCACAAACACGGATTAAGCTATGAAGACAGACAATATGAGAGAGAATAAATCTGTAAGACCTTGTATCTAAGTACTAGGAGCCACAGAAAGGGGAGCAAGAAAATGGAGGCGAGGGATTTTTAAAGTAAAGAAATAAATTTCTCTTATCTGAAGCAAGCCATATACCTACAAAGAAGTCTCAATGAGCGCATATCATAATAAGCGCAAAAAGATCCTCGAGTGTATCACTAAATACATTGAAACACCTAAAGTAATGAGACAGTTCCTAAAGTTTTTTAGAAAGAAATAGGCATTACACAGCCTGGTACCTGAGTTCTCATCAACACCAACAACGTTCCAAAGGAAAACCCTTTGCAACCTAGATTTCTTTGTTCAGCCAAAGTATCATGCAGATATGAGTGTGTGTAAAAACTAGAATATTTATTTCTCATGTTCTTTATCTTAGGAAGTTACTTTATGATGTATTATAATAAAATGAGAAGATAAGGCAAGAAATGGAAAGATAGTGAAACAGCAGTTTTAACCAATAAAGAAAAACAATAAAATGAAACCCAGGATGTCAGCTGTGCATCAGTTCTAAGAGCTGAGAGGCCAGGAAAGAGGAGGACTTGGGGAGGGAGATTCGTCGGGGTGAGGGAGGGCAGACCAAATAGACTAGAGGATATGATAGAGAGTAAAATGTATATGAAGCTAAAATGAAGGAAAATAGAATACATAAAAGAAATGAGGCTTAACCTTAATCAATTGACTCAATGTAAGAAAAAAAATCATTGATTTCAATCAACTTAAATGCTAGGAATCTTTTTAGTGAACTAAAGGTCATGACACTGGATTTTTAAAGTGAAAAACAATGTAATCCTAACGTACTTCATGAAATAACAATAAATAATATTTATGTGGTCATAACAATGTTAATACTGTTTATTGTTATACATTTAAAATTAACCTTTGACAAAGACTTGGTCGTATTTTTAGTATAAAGTAAAATATCAACAACCTAAACACAGAAAAAGCGTGGTTGACAGAATTAGGACCTGAACTGAGAGACAAAAAGTTGAGGAAAATGTGTGGGAATAAGATCCTCACTTCATCTCATGAGGAATAGAGAGAGTGTTATGTTGCAAGTTATCAGAATAAGAAAACAGCTTTAAGCATTCTACTTAAAGCTTAAAATTATATTACAGTTACATTAATGCAAGGAGAAGAATATTAGAAAATGAAAGAAGGCAAAGTGCAAGTGAGCAAAGATCCATCTTCCAAATCTTAAAGTTGAATTGTCTAAATCTGATAAGTCAAAAAATTTTTGAGTTCTATACCAGATTGCCTAAAATAAGTACCGGTAAAAATATAAAAATAAAGAATAAATTAATAAGTCACCTCTAGAGAGGAAAAAATGGAATTGAGGAAGGTGAAGTAGGAGACTCTTATTTCTCATTAACAGTATTTTGGTACTGCTTAATATGTGTTATTGGCATATAATACTTTAATAATAAATAACTATATACAGTGTGTACAATATTTTTCAAAGTAATTACTGAGTGTTTTTTGTGTATTGCACGTGTATGGTACCAGGTATTGGTCTAGCATGAGATCCTTACTTATTTTACAGGTTGTGATAATTTTTCTATATAGGGCTTTATATAGAGATCCTTTATATATGTATATGCACTTTTCTTGAGTATAGTTTTCAGTTCTTGAAGTTTTTTCTTCCTTTCTATCAAATTTCACCATTAGCAATTAAATAATCAAAGGTAAATATAGTCCTTCCCTCTGTTACTTTTTTTAATGCAAAAACTCTAAAAAGATAAATACTGCAAACCTGAAGATGAGGTGTCATTCACTAAAAGAACGGTAAACAACTTTAAAAGGCCAGGTGAGTAGCCATAAAGATATTTGCTTGGCTCACTATTTCAATAAAGTCCTTTATATTCACAGGCTTTTAGTTTTAGAACCCAGTATGTATTTCATTTATACTTACACAGAAAAAGTGAAAAGTTCAAAAAGACTGAACTGATACTTAACCCAGTGACCTAGAGGACAGGGTATGTTTATCAAACCAGTCTCTTGAAGTTGAAAGTTTAAGAAACATGGAGGTGCTGGGTAGGGAGTGGTAAAAGTCTCTAACCATGAAACATCTCACTCGGCCCTCCTGATGTATCTTGTTTTGACAAATTCACACCCAGTGGTCCATATTAATGAGGTGGCAATTAAATCACAAGCCAAGTCAGAAGCTGAAGGATGGTTTTAGGACAAATGTTTACTGTTCCAGCCCATGTGCAAACCTTTGAACCTTTGTGAAGTTCAAACGTGCAGGACTCGATGTAAAACATCAGGCCTCTCCCTAGTGTAGGGCTCAATACAAAATAAATAAATAGGAAAAGAAAATTAATAACTGATGAAATACAATGTCATTACATAGTAATGGCTTCGAAATTCCAGATTATCTTAATCTTTGCATATCAACACACTCTGTCTATAAAGAGGTCTATTCTCACAAATTATAAGAGCTATCATGTTGAATTAGAAAAAGAAACTGATCATATTTGTTTGTGGGCAAAGATAATGAGTGATTATTCTGATATTTGCTACTTTTATTCTGAAGAAGCTGACATCTTTGGAGGTGGGTACCTGGAAACTATATTGGGTGAAACTTTGTATATCTCCAGTTGTATTAGGAAATAGAAGATTCTCGAGCTATTCCATGACTATTTCCAGAAGATGTTGGTAGCAAGTATCTTCATTTATATTTTAAAAATACGCTCATCCTCCAAATGACCTCAATCTCTTTACTAACTCCAAAAAAGATAGTCTAGATTTTTACTTCTTTGGGATTCCTTTTTTCAAAACAAGTATCATTTTCATTTCAATTTGCATTAAATATCAGAGGCTTCTAGAGAACACTATTTTATCCTCTGGTTTTCACAATCCTGCCCCTTTTGCCATTTTGAGAAATGTAATAAACAAATAGAAGTGTTTTCAGTGCCAGTGCGCTGCAATTAGTTCATTTCCAGGATTTGAATATCAAGGATATGATTAAACAAATGTGAGATTAGACCAATAAACTACACATTTGATTTGAGTATTTGGATATATACCAAATGCCTATAAAGATTATACGGAAGTAATTTTAGAGCTGCAGGACTGAAATGTAATTGAGATAGGATGAATCAATGCCATGATAGATAAAAACCCAAACATGTCCTTTTTTTGGAAAGAGGTATTTGGTCAACAAAAAACATAGAAAAAGGAAAGGCAGAAAACAAATATTGTATTGTTCACTTTGGTTATAGGGACTAATACAGTACAGTGTTTTTGGCAAGGCCAACCTGGTGTGGTGCAGGGAAATGTTAAAACTATCTTAGTTGGAAGACAAAATATAAGATCGACTCATTCCCATTATTGTGAATCCATATTCTTTAGCAAGTTTCAGAAAACTTGGCATCCCATGTCACTCATCTATAGGGAGAGAATGAATTTATCAGGTCAACTCAAGTAACTTTCTCATCAGATACACATGTTTCTCATTAAAATTGATCAAGTGGTGTTCTGATTATAACTTAGATCCCTGTGCTGCTTGTCTAAGGAGAGAAGATTCTGTGAACTACTGTTGACTTGAGCACTGCAGCCTATTTTACAGCTATATTTATCACTGTAATTAAAAAAAAATTGGCATTCTGGTTTGTATTTAATACAATATGTGAACATATTAGCATAACTCTCATTCTGACAAAACCACCTCTACCCAGTCTACTAACAAAATAAAAAATAGTTCTTAGCCTATATTCCTAAGGAGATATGATCTTGTCACCAAGGAAAACACCACCATGAGCAGTCTATCCCGGGAGCCAGCACCCAAGCAAATCTTCCAGTCTGAGTTTACCTTTGAATTGAAAGATATAAGAGGTATTAGTTTAAAACAGCCAAGCGAGGATACAGCTATTCAAAGCAAGAAAATGTGTCAAAATATGTAGTATGCCTTCCCATAGGCTTTGAGACAAAGAAGAGCGGGAAGAGAAAAACAAGGACTCAGTTTATGTAATTTGCCAAATGTGGTTATAGCAACTTTAGGTTCTATATTTGTCTTCTGAGAAATGCTTTGCCTTACTGTAATCTCTAAAACAGCAGCTAGATTTTTAATGAAATTACCTATGAAGAAATAGAGTGGAAATAGAGCTTAGTCAGGCCCCTAAAGCAAGTCTTTTATAATGAGAGATCTATTATGTTGATTCCCAAGGGGAAATGACTTAATTCTGAATGGAGCTAACCAGTGACAAAAAAATTCTTACATTTAGCATGTTAAATAGATATTGAAGTATATTATATATAGAAACATTATTCTTCTCAGAGTTCAAAAATTACACACACACACACACACACACACACACACACAAATTCGCCTCAAAACTATCATGGATTGTGTTCTTATTCCAAACCTTTTGAGGAAGAAAAACAACACTCCAGTCAGCTAGTTTGAAACCTGAAAGTTGAGATTGCTTTTAGAAATTCATCTGTTTTGCAAGACAAATGGGTGCTTTTGAATTAGTAAACATCTGAGTTCAGCTCCACCTGAGACAGGAATCACAGAGAAGAAACAAAGAAGCCTTGGAATAAGTGATGCCAATTCCTTGATATATCATTGTTTCTGATTAGTTTTTGCCTAAATTACCTAATGAATTGCCATAGCATAATACTTACTTATAAGATGGCAGCAATCTCAACAACCCCACCACCATCACCAGCAGGTAAATCAGAGGAGAGAATGGAATTTCCAAAACTTGGCCAAATTTTCCCTGGTTTTACTCACAACTTCCAAATGCCATCATCTAAATGTTTTAAAAATAATATCTTACTATGTGCTTAAAGCTTGTTAGTGACTATAGGCCATACCTATCTCCTTGAGAGATTCCTATTGAATTTAATTGTTACATGCAATTAACCCTTTACTCAATAAGCATTAATTCTTTCAAAGTGCTGGGTGAACATTTTAGCCAAAATCTTTGGAGACCCAAAGGTAAAGACACTGACCAATGCCCTCAAAGCACTCATGGTCATATTATATGTTCTAATCACCACCACCACACAGTATGACATTTTATTAGACTGCTGGACATAGAGTGATGTCATTAGATTTACAGTCAGTGGCAACATTAGAAATTTCTGTGTATATCACAGTGTAAAACTGTGGGCCAAAGGAAGGTGGGCCAAAGGAAGCCCTCCAACAGTTCTTTATGTATGATTAAAAGAGAAAGATACCATCTTCAAATTTACCAGGAGGAATATATAGCAAGAATGGTCCTGTTTAGGGTGTTATAATGCACAGCATTTTAATTTTAATACTAATGTTTTCTTCACTCATTAGTTTTTTATAATGAGTCTATACTCTTTGTAATCAGAAAAAATAACAAATAAAATTTGGATAAATGAAAGGTAATAAGAAAGAACTGGTAAAAGTTCCAAATATGTTTGTGCTATCACCTGAACAACACAGAAGTAGTAATTATCACAGCATTTTAAGAATATTCAGCTCAAGGTGGAAAAAAACTTCCGAGCAGCCTGAGAAAGGAACTACTACTCACCATGATTCCTCATAATATTTTTTTGCTCATGTGTACCACCTACCAGAAACTGTTACAACAACAGAGATGCAGTCAAACCTCTTTGCAATTCACCTTTAATCCCTGACCCTTGTTATGTCTGTCACTTTTAATACATATGGTCTCTCCGTGGTATTAGCTGACATGTTTGATAACTAAACACATCATGTCAGAGGCCACCCAGTAGCTTTCATGATGAAAAGAAGTTTGATCCCCAAAACATGACCCCTTCATCCTGGTTGTTCAGTTCAATCCTAGTGCTGCAATTATTATAGAAAGCCAAGCAGCTAAGTGACCCACTTTGCAGAGCTCAATCCAGAGTTCCTGGGGGCTCTTATTAATTTTATCCTCAATCCATGGTTACTAGTAAAAACATTATTTTATTCATTTATTCATTCACTCATTCATTCATTCATTTATTCATTCCACTCATATATGTTGAATGCAGATATGTTTGTAAATGCATATATACATAACCTATGTTTGTAAAGTATATGTCTATCAGGCACTGTACTAAGCTTTGAGGTCTCATGGTAAACAAAATAAAATGAATATTGTCTTCATACACATTTTGGCCAAATATGTATACTCATCATCCAGACAGCATCATTTCTATAGTCAATCCAATCAGCCAGGTAATCCATATCACCAAACAATTAAGGAATCTCCAAAATAGATCAGCATTAATTTGTTCCTATGCTTTCGTTATTCATTCTTATACTCATGTACTCTAACCAAAGAATAGTTTTCTCCTTTCAAGATAGTTTAATCTGTGATTATTGCCAATTTTTTCTGTGGATGTGTGTTGGGGGACACCCAATATAGTTATCCACGTCAGCAAAATCTAATGGAACCTTACCTTCTTCATGTTTCATATACACAAGTATGGCAAACCCTTGTTCTCCTCAGTGTCTATGATGAGTATGTCATCTATAGGAATATGTTAGAACAACAAATAAAAATTATGGCAACTTGACTGTGATTTAGGATTTTTCACTTCTGTGTTGATCTATTAGAGATCTCTCTGCTATGCACAAAAGCAAGGTAAACAAAGGTTGGTCCTCCCATCCCACAATTCTAAATCCAAGACAGAACTTGGATAAATTTTAGATTGACCTGTAATTAGATTTATAATTAGATTTCTGGACCATACAACTTGCTAAAATATAGACTCCTAAATCTATACAAAAGGTAAATAATCTGTTTTCATGGATTTGAAAGTATAAAGAACTTGAAATAGTTGCAAGCAGAAAGTCACCAAATACCCAACCATGTGAAAGCTGATGGTTACAGAGATAGAAGCTGAAATTCTACCTCCATCTTGGGTTTCTCTCATATTTTCCAAACCTACCTGAATGCTGCTACTTACTATATTCCCTCATCTGTATATTCCATGGACAATTCAAGTCAACATCCCAAGGTCACTTGCATTCACTTAAAAAGAACTACTTTTCCTCATGTGTATCTCGTTTTAATCCCCAAGATGGCAGGACAGAAATCAGGGTATCATGTTTAGTCTTCCAAGTCCAGTAAATCCTATTCCTTTATTATCTATCCGGGTTGGCCACTTCTCTACCTCCCCATTGCAAATGCGAACATATTTCTTTAACTTAAAATCCCGTTTTGTAAGGATCAATGCCAACCTGCATAATATGCCATAAAACAGCTTATATGTCCTGGTCCTTGCTTCTGAACCACCTCTCTCCCCCAATAAATCTCCCATAATTTTTAATCTCACACCCTGTGGTCCTGGAGCAAGAGTTTTTTTGTTTTGTTTTGTTTTGTTTTGTTTTGTTTTGTTTTTTGCAATTCCTAAATAACCCAGTCTCTCTTTCCCTGGAGGCTTTCACACATACATTTCTTTTTGTCCTTCACCTGGTTGGGTTTGTTGGCAGGTCCTGATTCTACTCAGGTGTAAATCTTTGAAGAAACTTCCTTACCCTCTTTTCCCTAGCACTGCTAAACTGTTTGAGTTAGATGCCCTCCTTTGAGCTTCCACAGCACACTATCATTATCACACCCTGTACAGTAGGATCTGTTTACTTATCTTTCTCCTAACATAAGACCACAAACTTTTCATGGGTCCCTGGGTCCCTACTCCATACACTGGACCTATCAGAGGATATTATACATCACTGATGGTGAATTCATATTTTAAATACGTAAACAAATGAGGCATCTTTTATATCCATTTTATAAAATGTTCACTCTTTATTCACATTCATTAAAAAGAAAAGAATTTGGGAACAAATGTTTGGATGACTAAAAACAGAAGGGCAGCCCCTACTGTCATTGGCATCTTTGGTAAGCCATAAGGCTTTGTGGATTTTACAAAGGAGAACATGGAGGCATTCCACATTAGAATATAACACTCTCCAACGGTACATAATTTCAAGGATTCAACCTTTCCCTAAGTACTTGGAAATCTACTCCACTCTCTTTTACTCTCTGGCTTTCCCACTTCCTAACCTGTATGTCTTTCTTTACATTAAAAATTATCTATCTCTATGTTACGAATCATAATCTTTCATATTCATAGTTTCTACTTTTCTACAATGTTAGCTTAATTCATTGCCTGTGATAGCTATCTTGGTCTCTTTCTGTATCATGAACTTTCAACTTTACTGCTTATCACTTTGTACCCTCCATGTCAAATTCTCCAAAGATTACGTCTTATTTTTTTCAGACAAGGCCATGTCAAAAGTTGCTGGCTAGCCATGACTATTGGCTTTGGGCGGGAAGTGGGGAGAGATTAAAAGAGGGGTGAGGTCATGTGGTCTGTACATAGTTTTCTCATTAGCAAAGAGAAAACTGGTGTGATGTCTGTGAAGGTGTGTGTGAAGGAGATATTTAAAAGAAGCTGGGTATGGAGAGATGGGGCTGGGAAGTGGCAGGTATTTTTAGTACTCTTGTGAAAGAAAGAACTTTCTGACCAATTTAAATCTCACCTTCTGGTAATAAGCGCCATTCTTACCTCCTCTTTTTTTTTTGAATACTATTTGTCAGTTTTCCAGAATGAAAAGAAATCTTGTGCTTGCTTCAGCAACATACATACTAAAAAAAAATCCCTAGAATTCGAGAACTGAAAGAATCTCACTTTGCAGCAGAGCTCCGAAGGAACAATGAAATCCTAACTCACTGAACATATAACCTCACAAGCACAAGACTAGAAGCTGCTTCCAGCCCCTTCGTAACCTTTTTTACTGGCAGGAAGGAGGAAAAACACATTTTGTTCATTTGTTGTGTTATCTTGGTAAAAACAGATACACACTGACCGAATGCCTTTTTATTTTTTCCTTAAATATTTATTTTTTTGCTATCATTATTACAAACATTACTACATGCCTTGCTATATACTAACTTCTTTATATAAATCACCTTATTTAATTTTTACTATATATGGTGATACAGATATTATCTTTGTTTTCAAGATAAGGAGGCCCTTGTAACTATATTCCAAACTACCTGCAAGCTCTTTCTTCCTGTAACATTTGTGTGAAGGGTATTCTCTAGGATGGAGGTGAAGAATCACCTCATTCATTAACATACCATTAATAACTGGTAAACTTTAAATCCCAACCCACCTCTGTCTGATAATTATGGTCATGCTCATAAATATTACACAGCCCTGGGGAAGTCTCAGAAATGATTGCTCTGAGATGTAGAGACAAATGCAGGTTGATTGGAGGGTCTGCAATGACACTTCATTTCAGAAATTCTCTACTCCAGTCTAAGGCCTAGATTATAAATCATAATTTTCCCTTTCATTAGTAAAGACTTATAGAATTCATAACTATCTGTCAGAGTCTTACTCTTAGAATTGTCTTTAACATTCTGTAGATGTCCAATTTCCTTTTAAAGAAAATAATATTGAATTTTCTACTCCACAAATGTCTACAATATGTAATTGCAAATATTTGCTATTAAATCATTTCATGAAGTCAAACTCAGTTAGATTTTTTCCTAAGGGTAATGAAAAGACAATTTTTTTCTCAAGCTGCTGTTTAAAACTAATTAAACCTCTGACATCTTATCAGAAATTAGCCAGGAGCTAAATGACTAAAAAAAAAAAAGACAAGGATTTGGTGGCTTTACCATCTACCTTCACCAGGGCTTTCAATTCCCACAAAAAGGATAGGAATCTTACACTCAGATGACTAGAGTCAGATCACAACTGCATGAAATATATTTAAACTACATCACAAATTTTTCATAAGTTTAGGATACTAATGCTTAGGAAAGGACTAAATACACTTTATGCCAGATACCGAGCTCTGTAGAGCTTCATGAATAATCCATTTCTCAGAATTTCTTCAGCTTTAGAGAGGCTTTTACAGCATCAAAGCTGAACAAATATTTTGCAAATGAATCTGGCCCTAAGTGAGCCAGTGTTAAATTCAGATCATTAGTTAAGGAGAAGCTGCCTCTCAGGAGAAGAAGCTTGAAAGTCTTCAAGTTCTTTAAATATTGACCTGGCAAAGAGCAGCCTGATCCTGAAGAAAGCATGCCTGAATCCATGATGGAGCTACAAAATCCACGATGGAGCCTTCAAGATTGCCTTGAACCATCTCAGACAGTTAAGAATCTATTCTTCTCTTAGAGATCTGGAGAATGACTTTTACCAACCTCGGCCATGTTTTCCAACAGAGTGAAAATTTTCTTGGTAGGGAATTCTTTTTTATAGCACTACTTAAACTCTCCTGGTACAATTGACAAGTATTTCCGTTTCTTATATCCTTTGATAATATGGAGAATGACTAATTACCATTAATTTGAATAGTTTACTATTGCTTTTCAACTATATTTCTGCCCATGTAAATATGTCCAGTTGTTTTCCTCTTTTGATAGGTATATTAGAACGAGAGGAAATTGTTCAGAATGTCAGTAGGGTAAAATTCATCCTTGCCTAAACAAGTTTTAAATCTCACACTGATCCCTTTTTAAGTCTGAAAACTGAATGTGCCTTTGGTGAATAAGGTCAAGGGATAAACCAATCACATCTGCCAGGCAACTAGCTCCAGATATGACCCTGGACTCAAATAATCACCACTACTGAGATCCGTACATCATGAGTTGCATCTTTATAGAATAAAGAAAATTTCAAGTGAATGAGACACTAAGGAATAAAGATACACCATGAATTGTGACAGAGCAGAGCAGTCATGGGAAAACAAGTAGGGACCATGAGAGTGGCCAGAGAATGGAAGCTATTCATTGCTTGCTATGGAGTTTGGAAGATAATCAGTAGAATGTCAGTAGATATTCACCAGGATTTTTTTTTTCCGATTTTATTTTTAAATTCATTTATAGTCAAGTTTTATGAATTATAACACATGTATAGATTTGTGTAATCGCCACGGAATCATGATACTGAACAGTTCCATCAACCCTCAAAAAAATTCTCCTTTCTGTCCCTTTGTAGATACATCTTCTCCACTGCTTCTGGACCCTGCCACTCACTGATTTGTTTCAATGATCTCAACTTTGCTTTTTCGAAATGTTACATCATCTATAATGGAATTTTTTGAAGATGCCTTCTTCCATCGAACATCTTTGAGATTCATCTGAGTTGTTCCAAGTTTCAACTTATTCCTTTTTTGGATAAGTAGTTGTCCATTGTGAAGATGTACCAGAGTTTAAGAATTCACCTGTTGAAAGACATTTGGATTGTTGCCAATTTTTGGCAAATATAAATAAAAGTACACTAAACATTCATGTAAGAGTTTTTCTGTGAACATATATTTTTATTTTGCAAGAGTATTTATGAAGGAGTGGGATTTCTGGGTGACATGGTAAGCATATGTTTACCTTTAGGAGAAATCACTTTTCAAGTGGCTTTTCCATTTTGTATCCCTATCAGTAATGTTTGAGAGTTCTACTGCTCCACATCCTTACCAGCAGTTGGTAGTGACAGTGTTTTGTTTTGTCTTAATTACCATTCTAGTGCTACCACATTGTTATTTTAATTTGCATTTCCTTAATGCCTAATGATGTTGTACATATTTTCATGTGATTTATTACCTTGTCTATATCCTTTCTGGTGACAGGTCTATTCAAGATGTTTGCCTACTTTTTAACTAGGTTATCTGTATTCTTACCATTGATTTTTCAGAGTTTTTTGTTTGTGTGTTTGTTTGTTTGTTTTTTACATATATCTTAAATACAAGTCCTTTCTTGGATATGAAATTTGTAAATATTATTTTTCTGTCTGTAGTGTCTTTTCATTCTCTTAAGAGTGTCTTTAACTAAGCAAAAATATTAAATTTCAATAAAGTCCAATTTATTATTTTTTTTTTCTTTTTACTTGCCATATCAAAAAGTCACTGCTTAACTCCACGTCACGAAGATGTTCTCCTATGTTTTCTTTTAAAATTTTTATAATTATGTGTTTTACTTTTAGGTCTGTGATGTATTTGCAACTTATTTTGGTATGATGTGTGAAAATTCATTTGATGTTCCTTTTGAATGAATATGGATTTTAAATTTTTCTACAATCATTTGTTGAAAAGATTAACTTTCCTACAGTGAATTGATAATCTCAAATGTGAAGGTAGAAGACCGCTAAACAA
The DNA here is from genome assembly GCF_902729225.1 of Pteropus medius. NCBI lineage: Eukaryota > Metazoa > Chordata > Mammalia > Chiroptera > Pteropodidae > Pteropus > Pteropus medius. The sequence goes on from NW_024351735.1 coordinate 839,493, forward strand.
AATTAGCTAATTAAATTTTAAAAAATCAGTATTTCATCATTAAGTACAAGATTAACTGTAGGGTTTTTTGTGGATGCCTTTTATCAGGAAGTTCCTTTCTACTCCGAGTTTGCTGAGTTTTTATCATGAATGGATGCTGAATTTTGTAAAGTAACTTTTCTACATAAATTAAAATGATAGTGTTTTATCTTCTTTAAACTTTATTTGAGAAATTATATTGATTGATTTTTTAATATTAAATTTACCTCCTAATCTCAGGATAAGCTTCACCTAGTCATGACGTATATTATTTTCATGTATTAATGGATTTAATGTCCTAATGTTTTGTTCAGGATTTTAAAATCTACCTTGTGATTGTTGGTGGGAATATAAATTAGGACAGCCACAATGAAAAACTGTAAAAGTTCCCTCAAAAAAATTAAGAATAGAACTACCATGTGACCCGTTAATCCCACTTCTGGGTATACTTCCAAAGGAAATGAAAATGGGATCTCAAAGAGATACCACACTCCCATGTTTATCATGCCATTACTCACAGTAGCTAAGATAATGGAAACCACCTAATTCTCTGTCAACAGATGAATGGAAAAACATACAATGGTATATTATTCAGCCATGAGAAAGATGGAAATCCAGCTGTTTGTAACAACATGGATGGACCTTGAAGATATTGTGCTAAGTGATATAAATCAGAGAAAGAAAAACAAATATTTATGATATCACTTATATGTGGAATCTTAAAAAGCTGAACTCCTAGAAACAGAGATGAGAAAGGTGGCTATCAGGGGTTGGGGGTGAAGAAAACAGTACATATTTCCAGTTATAAGATGAATAAGCTCTAGGGATCTAATATAATACAGCATAGTGATTATAATTAATAATACTATATTATATATTTGAGAGTTGCTAAGAGAGATCTTAAATTCTCTTACCACAAAAAAAGAAACAATAATCACCTGATGTGATGGAAATGTTAGCTAATGTTATGGCAATAATAATTTTCTGATATACAAAAGTATCAAATCAACACATTGTATACCTTAAACTAAGAAAATACATCAATTATATCCCAATAAAACTGGAGAAATGATTTTGTATTTGTATCCATGAGGGAAGTAGAGCTGTAGTTTTCTTTGATTATACTATTTTGTCTAGTTTTGGTGTCAAGGTAATGCTGGCCTCATAAAATTTTAGGAGATGTGGTTCCTCCTTTTCTATTTGCAGAAGAGATTATGTAGAATCTTTTCATTCCTTCTTTATGTGTTTGGTCAAATTCACCAGTAAAACCATCTGGGCCAGGAAATTTTTCTTTCTATAATGTTTTTAAACTATTAATTCAATTCCTCTAATAGTTTTAGTATTAATCAGGTTATCTATTTAAACTTGGATGAGTTTTGGTAGATTGTGGTTTTATCTGGGCCATTTCATCCAAGTAGTCAATTTTATGTTCATAAAATTGTTCAAAGTGTAGATAGTCTTTTATCCTTTTAATAGATGGGGTCTGTTGTGATGGCCCCTCTTCCATTGCTGATATCATAACGTGTGCTTTCTATTTTTTTTTTCCTGTTAGTGTTGCTAGAAGTTTATCAATTTCATTGATCTCTTCAAAGAATCTGCTTTTGGTTTCATTAATTTTCTCTACTGCTTATTTGTTTTCAATTTTATTGATTTCTACTCTTTTTTCTGATTGCTTTGTGTGTGTGTGTGTGTGTGTGTGTTTCTCTTTTATGAAGTTATTTAGGCAGATGCTTAGATTACTGATTTGAGAACTTTTAATAAGCATTTGATGTGACAAATTTTCATCTAAGCACTGCTTTCCTGTTATCTCAAAATTTTATATGATGTATTTTCAAACTTCCTTTTGCTTAATGTTTGCATAGTCTTTTTCCAACCTTTATCTTTTACATAGCTATATCATTATTTCAAAGTGAGTTTATTATACACAGCAAATTGTTGCATCCAATATTATTCTTTACCTACTCTGACAATTGATGCCCTTTAATTAATGTTTTAGACCATTTCCATTTAATATAATATAGATTTATATGTATTTAAGTCTATCATTTTATTATTTATTCCATTTGTTCTAATTTTTGTTCCTCCATTTTAACTTTCCTGCCTTATTTTGTGCTATTGGGTCTTCTTTTAGTATTCTATTTAAAGTTATCTGTTGTGTTTTTGACTACATTTCTTTGTATATATATATATTGCAATTACTTGACAGTTGCTCTAGGAATTATAATATACACACCTAATTTTCATATTCTATTTAGAATCAATATTTTTCACCTTGAAAATGGGATTTAGAAACTATATCTTCTGCCATATCTTTACCATTCCCCTCTTTGTTGTAGTAGGTATATGAATTACATCATTAAACAACAAAAACTGCATTGGACAATATCAACTTTTTCTTTCAACTGCCATAAGTATTTTTAAAGAACTCAAGAAAAGAATAATATTTATATTATTTATCCATAGTTATCATTGCTGTTGTTCTTCCAAGTTTCCTACCAGACAAAGAAACTTGTTCTTCTGTTTATCTCTGATATCTGCAGAATTTCTTTAGCAATTTTTTTAGATGATATCTCAGTTTTTTTTAAATCTGAGATTGTCTTTTTTTTTTTTTCACTTTCATTCTTGAAGGATATTTTAGTTGAATATAGAGTTTTTGATTGACAGTATGTTTTTGCCAGCACTTTAAAAAGTTGGTCTACTTCCTCTGGCTTCTGTGTAATCTGATAAAAAAAAAATTGCAGTTCTTTGAACAGTTTTTCTTCTATAAATAAGTATTGTTTTCCTCAATTCCTTTTAAGACTTTTCTTTGTCATTATTTCTCAGAAATTTGATTATGATGTCTTGGTGTAGATTCTTTGTGTTTATCCTTTTTTTTTTTTTAATTTGTTGAATAATAATCTGTAGGTTTATGTGATTTGTCAAATTTAGGAAGTTTTCAGCTATTATTTTTTTCAAACGTAAGGATTTTATACACATAAGGCTGTATACACATATGTGGGCATATGCATACGCATATACATATACACACTGCACTTTTCCTACTCTTCTGGGATTCCAAGGATATGAAATGCAGACTTTTCTGTATTGTCCCACAAGTTCTTGAGGTTATATTTTTTTAATCATGTTTTTCTGTGTTATTCATAATGAATAGTTTCTCTTGATTTATCATCAAGTTCACTGATTCCTCTATCACTTTCGTTCTCCTCTATGACTCCACCATTGAGTTTTCTTTTTTAATATCAGTTTTTGTATTTTTAGTCCTAAAAATATCATACAATTGCCTTATACCTTTTATTTCTTTATGGAGACTTTCTTTCCATTCATTTCAAGAGTGTTTGCCCTTACTTATTAAAGCATTTTCATATTAGTTGCTTTCAACTCAGTCAGATAGTTCCAACATCTGTCATCTCAGTGTTAATATTATATTATTTCTTATGTTATTAACATATGTTATCTTAAGTTAATGTATGTTGTCATCTCTCATGCGAGTTGAAATTTTTCAAGTTCTTCATATGCTGAATAATTTTGAATTATATCATACACATTATGAATTTGATGATATGAGACTCTTGAGTCTTCTTTTAATTCTCTGGAGAATGTTATCTTTTTCTTTTAATCTGGTAGTTGAACCAGGAGGCTTCAGTCCACAACTTCTGACCAGCTTTCTGTTTTGTTTTGTTTTGTTTTATTTTTTGATTGTTTTAATGTCAGTTTGATTTTCAAAGCCTTTTTAGTGCTATTCAGATATATCTTGTACATTGTGTAACTCAATAGCCAGTCTAAAACTTGGAGGGTGCTATAGCTCTTGGTTTGTTTCCCAAAGTCTTCAGAATTCCTAGACCAGATATACTCATATATAGTTCAGGGGTTAGTCTAGACATTTATTTAAAAATTTTATGAGGTTAGTTTCCTAAATTCCCCCTTCTCTGCAATTTCCGTGATACTTTTTGGTTATTTGAGGCTCCTCTTTTAGCTCTTTAGCATGAAATCTGGGGCTTCATTTATTTTTTTCTGTTATGTCCTCCTGTGACTGTATTCATGTTTGAGGTCAACCATGAAGACAGAGAGGGAAATAAAGTCCTTTTTGGCCCACCTTCCTAGGACTAAGCTTCTCTTTTGAAGGGTTTTAGTCACCTGCAGGCCCCCCGCTGCCATCGCTGCCACTACCAGGATCCTACTCTTTGAGGTTTTCTCCTAATGCTCCTTCTGTCCATGTCAGTGTCCACTTCCGAGTTTTCCCAAGTCGAAGCTCAGTATTACCACAGAAAAGCATGGTAAATTCACTGCTAGTTTTATAGCATTTTAATTTCTGGTCTTTCTCAATCCATCTGCTACTATTTACTTTTCAGAGTCCTTAAAAGTATAATCTATGCACTTGACCCAGGTTTGATAATTATGCAATGAGAGAGACATGTTTCAGTGTGTTTACTCTATCTATCTAAAATTGGAATTTCACTCAAAGAATTTTGAGTAGAGAAATGCCATATTAAAGAAGTAATTTAGAAAGATATATCTTGTTTGTAAGTTGTCTTTGTGGAAAAAGAGGCTGGAGAAATAAATAATAAATAATTCAAATCTTGTTTTTAGTCTCTAGTTGCCAACTTCAACCACAGCAAGCTTTTACTTAACCTCTACAAAATAATTACAAGTTAGATAACTAGGTTCTAAATAACTGAGTTATTTATATTATAAAATGATTTCTTAGTGTTGAGAAGTTAATTTGTGATCATACACATTTTCAGATAACAGGAATTTCTCAATAATGCCATTCAGGTAGGTACCAAAATAATATATGAACGCAGCAGTGATAATGGAATTCAATTTTTAAAGTTCTTGTCTTTAATCAGAAAAATAAATCCTCTGCATTCATCCTCTATGACTAAATATTTTCTAAATAAAGCTCAGCAATACAAACAGAGTTTCGGTGTTCAAATCATCTACCTCTAAATAAATCTCTTGTTATGTAAGCTTAAAATTTTAAATTTAGTACTGAAATACATTAGAGAGAGAGAGAGATTCAGAACAAATAAAAAAAAATTCTATCAACTGGTATTAATCATTTGTTTGCAATCTGACAAAGGCCATAACATATAACAGCTGACAGCAACAAGAGAAAACAATGAGCACTGTGCATATAGCCAATTTTCTCCTTCAATTGCTCAGACAGTCACGCGCCAAGGAAACCAGTTTTGCCTGAACTCTGAGTTGGTAAGTTTGTTTCTAAAACCACAATGATGCGTTTTGAATCCCACTAAATAAAAGTAACTTTTCATTCAGATTAACCTATAAGTTGAGCAGATATTTATGAGAGTTTAAATTAAGACATACATAGATAAATAGCTACACAGGTAATAAACTAGCGATTTACAACTTCTAAGGTGATTTGCAAATTTCTTAGGCTAGTTCTTGGAATTTATTAGCATCATAAGAATGATGATGATGAAAATTTTTAAAAATTCCTTCTGAAACAGAATCTCATACTCAGTTGTGAACTCTGAGGGCAAGGCCCAGGTGCTGGGCAGCTGGGTAAAGTAATGCCTAGAATGAATCTGTTTCCTACTCTTGGTTAGTTCAGGTCAAGGGCAGTGCCTGGCCCAGAGAAGGTGTTCAATAATGTTTGTTAAATTCAATTACTTCCTAAATGGTTTGCTAAGTTTCTGCACGAACCCTTATATTAGTCACATGCATCAATGGAGTCTCTTTTTCTCACTTTATATTGCAAACCCTTGTAATAGAAACCTTTCATATTTACTACTAAAACTGTGCTTAAAAAACACAAAACAAAACCTCTGTGTTCCCCATTTTTACCATTCATCGATAGTTCTTATGTACTAAAGCATCGGAAAGATTAAGCAAATATTACCAGTGATTTTTCCATTGCCTCTGTCTTTACGGCCCTCATGCAAACACACGGAATAAATCAAAATCTAATGACTTAGGTTAAGTAATTTGAGACCAGAACTAGAATGACAATCATAGGCTACAATATGCAAAAGGAGAAAAAAATTAAGCATTTGTTTAATGAATATTAAATATCAATAAATATACTAGTTATTTTATGAACAGTATCGGATTTACTCATTACAGTAAGCATGTGAGTTACTGTTAGCATGATTCTAAAAATAAGGATACTGAGACTTAATATAACAGCTAGTAAGTGAAGTCCTATAACATAAATGGGAAGTTAAATGAAAAGGCAAACGTTCAATTTTAGTTTTCAAGACACAATAATAATATAAGGCCAAAATAAACATCCTATAACTTGGCGATGCTTTCTGAAAATAACTATATGATTTCAGCTTACTTCCTCAGTCAGAGTTCAACGTAATGACACAATTCTAGATGTGATTTTTCCTTAAACTTCTTTTCTGAGAAAGGTCATACTTGTGATGCTGCCCAGACAAGAGAAACACCACTCGGGGAGACACTTCCAGGGAGAGTTCCTGGTGCATGAAAACAAAATGAATTTGAACAACAGGTGGGGCTAGTTTCCTTTCTAACAGACCTTGGCAGGATGTGAATTCTCTCTGCAGGCCTGACTGCTCAGAAGAGCAGCAAGTCCTCTCACGATCCTCATCCTTTGTAACAGCAAGATGTGCTCCCAAGTTCCACATCCTTCCAAAATCCATATTGAATCTGAGTTTCAAAACTGGGGTTGTATTTTTTATACAAATTACACAGGAATAATTCATAGTATATATAAACACTTACTGAATATTCCCCAGTTCCTCTAATTCCATTAGAAAGCAAAATAAAACAAAATAATAATCAGACAAAAACAAAATGCCATCACCATGATATGTTCTTGTCACTTTTCTGCTCGATTCTGCTTCTAGCAGTGTCTGCAATACAAACTCAGACCTAGGTTGTTCATGTAAATATTAAAGGTCACTGCCCAGCAGTAAAGGAAAGCCCCACAGTATAGAGACTGCCACTCTACCCATATGGCTGCAAAGAGCAAAAAGGGGAAAATCAGCAATGTGTGAGGGACAGCTGATTGGAGGGGAGGCAGGGGCATACAGCACTCCTCATGAGCATTGAGCTCCTGGGACCAAACAACACAGTGGAGTGACTATGGAACTGCTGCCTTTATCATCCCAGGTTTTGTCATATCATTACAAAAATTAACTTATTGAAGACAGGTGGTTCTGAGGTCTGGGAATGTCCTGCGCACACAGGTTGCCATCTCTAGAAACAGAGCTTGAGTGACTAGAAGATAGATGTGGTGGCAGAGAGCTTACAATAGGATGTAGGCACTAGGGGACAGTGCCATTGCCCAGACCCAGCGGGATCACAGCACTGCCTCCCCAGTGAAATGTCTGCTGTCAGGGAACCACTGGAACCACTTGGCAGCCAGAAAAGTTCTCACTCCAGCCTTAGGGCAGACCATGACCCTGTCAGAGAGGCCATCCAGAGACACAGGCTAACCAAGGCTACCAGATTGGTTGATCCGGGGAAATGTTTTAACTGAGTTTTGTTAGTATATATGCTGGTTGTTTAACTTTGTTTTAGGGGCTTGTATTTTATTTTAAAACAATACACTGATCAGAATTTTGCTCTAAAAAGGAGAGAGATTCAGAGAATTTTGTTTGATTCCTATCCCTCCTGACAACTATAATCTTAAATGATGCTAAATTATGTTAGAAGTACTCTGGGGGCTTTATTCTTTACTACTGCCAACCCTCATTTGCTTGATCCATAGACTTAGTGGAGGGCATCAATCAGAGGCAAAGAAGAAAAAGTAATATTACATATCATCATCCCCTACTGGGCTTTAGAGAGATGTTTTTCCCTCTCTAGCTATGGAGTATCCAGTAGGTTCTAAAAATCATCCTCAATAATCATCCTGACTATTTTATGTGAGAGAGACTGAAGAAGGGGATAGAGTTGAAAATCTAAAGAAGTTGCTAAAAAAATATATGATAATTTACTTCGGAAACAAGGGCAGTACCAGGTCAACTTTAGCATCAGTGTCTGGCCAAAATCACTTCTTTGTTTTCAGGTTCATTCTTAGTCTATGGATAGCTATTCTAAATTTCTACATCACGGTAGTCCCCCTTATTCACAGTTTCACTTTCCACAGTTTTATTTTCCCCCGGTCAACCACAGTCTTTAAATATTAAATGAAAAATTCCAAAAATAAACAATCCATAAGTTTTAAATTGCACACTGTTCTGAGTAGTGTGATAAAATCTCATGTAGTCCTACTACTTCCTGTGACGTGACTCATCCCTTTGTCCAGTGATTCTAGGCTGTACATACAGTACAGTAGATATTTTGAGAGAGACCACATTCACATAACTATTATTACAATATATTGTTATAATTGTTCTATTTTATTATTAGTTATTATTGTTAATCTTTTATTGTGCCTAATTTATAAGTTAAACTTTATCATAGGTATGTATAGGAAACATGATATATACTGAGTTTGGTACTCCTATCCATGGTTTTAGGCATTCACTGGGGTCTTGGAACATATACCCCAAGGATAAGATGGAACTACTGTAATGTCATTTCTGAAATGCCCAAACTGGAGTGTGAAAAGTTATATATTTATATAGGTCACCATCCTATTAAATCGACAGCATAACTTTAGTAATACAGACAAGGCTGCCATTAGGATTTATTGTCACTCTCTATGAGTGCTAACTTTCACATATAGTAATACAGGTCAAATGAGTGAAAATCTTCTTACATGCATTATATGTTGAAATTTATCAAGTTGAAATATCGATATATATTAGTTGAACAGTAAAATGCTACAATAGTTAATGGTGATTGTGAAAGCTGTTAAATTTACGTACAAAACAATTATTTGAAACTTTCAGTATAAATAACAGGAAAAAAGGATTATCAGTTAATATAAATATAAAGAGAGTATGTTATGTAGATAACTTTAAGAAAAACATTTATCCCTAGAGCCAACCAATATTTATGAAATTTCAAAATAATAATATAAAGCTGAATAATAGATATTAGAGTATATCGTAATTTTAAAATTTGTGGATTTCTTTCATAAATTAGCATTCATAATTTTAAATGTAATTACCCTTGAGAACTGAATTCAATCATTACATTTTTAATACTATTTAGGTCATAAGGCCTTCAAGAAAAATTCCTGCTTAGAAATCCTTTGTATTTGTGAGACTAAATTAATAATGGTAAAAAGTTAACTTGACAACTTGAAATTTTATTAGTAGGAAAAACTAAAATTATGCATAACGTCTAAATCATCTTTGATCCAGGCATAATAAAGAATATAAAAAATACAAAGAAAAATATGTTTGAGAAAAATGAGGTACCCAAAGAATATTTTGATCACTTTAATTCAATTTACAAACAACAGACTTTGATAGAATGACTTAGAAGACACTTCCTTAACTGCTGTGTCTATGAAGGGCAAGTTTTAACCAAAATGACTATTGTTATAAGTAAATGTAATTTTCAGGAGTTAATGATATTCCTAAATTAATATTCCTTAATTACAAATCCTAATACAAAGTTCTTTCTGTTTCAGTAAAACATTTTTACTGGAAAATTACTTTCCTCGCTGTATTTAGTTATAAATAGAAGGGTTAGTAACATGATTAAATATAACATATGAAAGTCAGCATCTATTTAATATCACAAATAATCTGTTTTCCTTTCCTGCAGGAGGAATTTAGAAACTTATGGTGTTGACATAATACTGAGGTTTTTTTGGAATAAAATGGAACTTTTGAAATTTAACAGATAAAATTATTAATTAAAAACTGTAGTTATTAATCTTAAGAATTTAGCTATCATTGTTATTCCCAAAATTTAACTTTACCAATCCAATATTGATTTTAACTCTCAGTCATTTAACATTCAGTCATTCAGCACACCAACCACTAGAAACGGACCTGAATGCTAAATCCAATGAAAATAAAAAAAAATGCAAAATCCTGAAGTAGTCTTATATACCACGTAGGTAAATTTTCTATTGTACAGGTGAGGAAATTGAGTCCAAAATCAAACACTAAATGGCAGAGCTGATGATATCATTCAGTTCTTTAAATTTCTTGTCCTACCATTTTAACATTAGGTCTCATTCTTCCACACAATCAGAAAATTATCTGAAAAATTCATACAATTTATTTCTCTTGAGTGATAAACTATAAACATCAAAAAAATTAATTCTGAGATGCAGAGTCCTGATCCCTTTGTGTTTGCTCATGAGAAGAAGAAAATCTCATTAGACAATAGTTGAGCCAAACCATATGGACAAAACACAGGCCATTTGTACAGTTTTCCTTTCCAACCACGAGAGCCATGTTCTCAAAATTTTTTGTGAAAATTAATGAATTAGAAACATTAAAATAATAGCAAAAAAAAGCTGATTATTAAAAAGAAACAAATTATGAATGCTAGTTAATAAAGAACCACTATTTAGAAGCCTTTATTTCCTAAAACAAATGGCAACAAAAGAGAGGAAGAAGTAAATGAAACTTTATGCCAACAAGGAAAAAAATCCTTTGTTAAACAACTGTAATTTGAATCTTACGTGTTATTGTAGCTTATCCTAGCATACCCTGAACAGTACGCTGGCCGACCTTTTGAAGAGAGTGAAAATTCAAGGCTACAAACTGAATTTGAGAAATTATTCACTATCTTAGTATATTTTTCCAGGGGATTAAAACCCTTCTCTCAAAGCATCACAAAATGTCATGAGACATAAAAATGACTGCAGTGTATCTCAAATGAGCTGTCCCTCTTTTTCACCTTTAGATTACAAAAAATAGACAGTCCATAAAAGAAAATTAAGTTCTCAAACTGTATATTGAATAAAGAAAACAGTTTGGTAGGAAGAGAGTCAAAAGGCCACACACAGTATACCACAGCTAATATAATATCTTGACAGAGATACCTAAGAATAAGCAAGAAGAAAATAAATGCTATGATAACTATGTAAACCTACTAGAGTGGAAAAGGCAGGAAAGAAAGAAAGAGGAGAGGAAAATAGGGTACAAAAAAACCACGGATTTAGCAAATAAAAATATAAAAATATGGGTCACCCAGTTAAATTTGAATTTCATATAAACAACAAATAACTTTCAGTATTAAAATGTCCTAAATGTTTCATGAGACATATTTACACTAAAACAGAATATTCATTGTTTACTTGAAACACAATTTTAACAGGCATATTTTATCTGACAGCCATACATAAAACTGCTTCTTCCAATAGAATTTAATAAAAGAACATGAGTTCATTTAAACTAGAATTGAAAGGCAAAAATGATAGAATACCTGAATGAGATGATAAAGGAGATAACTGACCTAAGCAAAAAAAAAAAAAAGTACTAAAACAATAGCCTTATGAAACTAATAAATAAATTTGAAAAAAGTAGATACAACTGAAATTCAATTATTGACATAGAATAATGACTTGAAATAATTACAGTAAAGGAAGATGAAGAAAGATAAAGAAATTAAAGCAATTAGAGAAAAGTTAATACATGCGCACTTTAGACAAATCCAACATGAAGCCAAAAAGCATTCTTGAAATAGAGAATTTAACAAATAAAAAAGGATATCTATTTAATGCTATAATCCAAAAAAATTTCCCGAAAGAAAAAAGTTAACTAAATTTTTACAATGAAAGAGCACTGTTTCTGGAAAATCAGGTACAAAGCACTCACATACTCAACTTCCAAATCTAACAAAGTTAGGCTGTTGCAGTTTAAGGGTAAAGTATATTTGGGCATCTTGCCTCTAGAAAGCCAATCACCTATGTGGTAGAGACATTAGTTTTACATCAGACTTATCTCGTTCAAAGTAAAATACAAGAAGAAAATAAAACACTCTCTACAAATTAATAAAACAAAAGTAAAGGAAGGCTATCATAGGAACTTAGAGTGTGATGCAAGTCAGAAAGCAAGTATATATTGACAAACACAAAAACAATACATAGAAAACAGCCCATGTGAGCCCTTCTTAGCAGGGAGAAAACAATAAAATACTTGACCACAAAATTCAGCCAAAAAGATGAATTCCATTAAAAACTCAGGAATAGAGAGGACAGTCAGAGGACTGAATGGTCTAGGGCACTGAATCAACTTGAGTTTATTCCTGACTGTAGACAACTGAAAAGTATCATCACAGAAGAGAACGGGCATGTTCCAAACTTGGTAAATGTAAAAACTAATTATATAACCAATAAAAACTGTGAAGAGTGAAGAATTGCAATGAGAGGAAGCATGATAATGGAAATATCTTTACATTCATAGCTTTGTAGTTTAAAAAAGTAAGAGAGAGAGAGAGAGAAAGTTAAAGAAAAATGAACCCACTTCAGTGTTTTTTTTTTCCTTAAGTTAACTTTGGTCGAAACTTAGACGGATCTTTTAGGAAAAGATATCCATTGAGCTGAAAATAGAACATTTATTTGAGGTCAACAATTTCATCTAAAAGTAAAACTTCAGTGTTATTCTTCTGTTAAATTAAAATATTACCTATATTACAATCTTATGTAAAGAATGAGGTTTGTCTGCACTGTCTACATCTATCTGTCTGTCTTTCCATCCGTCCGTCCGTTCACCCATCCATTTTTCGATCCTGTACCCTATTTTTTCGTACCCTATTTTCCTCCTTTCTTTCTTCCTTTCTTGTATGTCCACAGATAGACATAGAAATATATCACAGGAGTTTAGACATCTAATGTCAATTGCAAGTCTTTTTGTGTAGTTTGATTTGAGGTATTTTTTTAAACTAGTTTAATACATTTTTTAAATTGTTTTTACTAAAGCAATATAGTGAGTTTTCTTAAAGAAACAATGAAGTGTACAAAAGATATGCCAAGATGGCAAATAAGGTTAATTCTGAGAAGAATATGGATTATTATTTTAACCTATATATATTACAGAACTTTTAACATTTAAAAAGTAAAACATTCCCTCAAGCTCACCAAAAAATATATGAAAATAAAAAGTAATGGACCGCCTGCCTCCTATTCCAATATCCCATTCTCATTCTCCAGATGTAACCAGTGTTAATTATGTACTCTCTTTTTCTAGAAATCTTCTATGCATGTATACATATACATATAGCTATAGATAAAGATACATCTGTTTTTATACAAGCTGGATCAAACAATTTTCAAATACTTTCTAAACAAATTTAAAACATTACATGAACTTAATTTGTTTACTGTTCTCTATTTTCTCTATATTTTTTTAATCATTTTTCCCTTACAGTTTCAATAAGATGCTTGCTGGAAAATGTGTTTTGCTTTGCAAAAGATAATACGCATATTAAAGAACATTTTATTTCTTAGTCTTTTTGTGACTGGCTCTTCATTCAGATTTCCAGTTCTTTCTTGATTTCATAATTCTGAATTGTTGGCTCCAGCCTCCTGGGTCTCAAGGAGCCTCAAAGATGCCAATTAACTATGGTTCTTGGTAAAGATGGAAAATCAAGCTTGAGGTCATTTTAATTTAATAAATTTCCATCAGCTCCCATGGCATTTCCCAATCCTCTTCTCAAATACCCAGGGTATTGTGTAACATTAGTTCCACTCATGATAACTTCCTGCCAGAGCGCATTACAACACAGTAGACTACTATAGCCTTGCTTCATCCCTCTACTCTCCCCTCCCCTTTGCATGTTACATGTTTTCCTTCCTTGCCCACCACTCAAAGCTTAGAAATGTAGTTACAAGGCTTGGGCTAATTTTTCTTTGTTTTCTTGAACTCTTTCAAAGGTTCACTTTGGAACTTTCCACCCACTCCTTTTAATATAGCAGCAAGGCTCTTATAGTTAAGGGAAGAAAAAGCGTGAGACTATAACTCTTTCTATTTGAGTTCCTGCAATGGAAGTTCTGAATTGGGATGAAATTACTGAGTTAGCCAGGATCACAGAGTGCACCACAGACTTCCTCACATGTATGCGCAGAGATGACAGTTTAGGCCAAGCAGTGAAGTAGAGTGTCAGCCCCAAACATGACCTGAAAAGGCCATCAATAGAATGTGGTATCCAAAGCAACATCTTGGCTACAGAATGATGAGAAGGGATTTTTTTCTGCCTCCGGCGAGAAGTTACTTCCACATCTGGAAATCCAACCACACTCAGCAGTACTCCATTCCAAGAAGAAGTACAGGTTAATGTCAAATCAGTGCTGGCTGCAAGGTCACCCGCTCACAGCTCGTGTTCATCTAGAGAAAGGTCAAGCTTAATCTGCTGCTACTCTTCAGCCAGAGTTTCTGACTTGACCCTAATTAAAATGAAGCCCAAGAATCCTGCTTCGAGCCTTTTCTTCCTGTAAAGTCTCAGAGTTTGCTGCTCCATTTCAAGGCATTCTCTCCTGGTGCCTCTGGAAACAGCACCAGTCAGACTCTGTCTAGGACCAGGCACAGCTTTCCCTCTCCTCAGCCTTTCCCTTAAGAATCTGGAAGGACGGAAGCTGCTCCCTATCTGCTCTCCCAGCAGCTGGTCACCAGTGAGAACACCTCAACCATTAAAATGCCAAGACCGGTTTCTGGAGAAAAGCTGGTGATGCTTTGCCCTGCAGCTGCACACACAACAGATGAACTGCCAGCTAAAGGCAGCACAGTCAGTCCATCATACTCACTTCCAGCTGTTACTGAATTTGCGTGCTTCCTTTCCTGCAAATTCCAGGGTTTTTCTTTGTTGCACTATAAATCAACTTTCACTCCAATTTTGTGGAATTTGCACTTTGGATATTTTAAGGAAACACTAGGAAACTATGCTTTATAATATCCTTCCATTAGTTTTCCCTTAGCCATTGCCTTAATTGTGTGGCCAGGAAAACAGGGCTATGTGGTTCAAAAGGAATTTGAAGAGAAATGTGAGATAGTAGGTATAAAATTTCATCACATATCCCAAATCAGTTAAAATGTTCCAAGTGTAAATTCTAGAGAGTCCCTGAGATATAGACTAGTTAAGTATCCAAATAATTTGACATACATGACTATAATTTCCAAAATTGAAAATATGCATGTAAATGTGTATATATGAATTTGTCTTGGTACTGTAAAAGGTACAAGGTATAAATATAAGATAATGCATAAGGTTGTACTGAAACAAATTTGGAAAGCTATTCTCCTATGCACATTAAACCGTGAGCTTGTTCAACATCCTTATTGTTGAATCATAATGATAGTATTTAGCATAGACTCTGCAGTTCAGTGGCTAAGTGAATAAAAACAAAGTGTTCAAATAATGAGATATTGTGGACTCATTTGTTTCATACATGAATTGATTGCATTAGACACAATGAAAAAATGTATATGCAATTATAAGGTCTTGGTCTACAATTATTTTTTATCTAAGTATTGACATTATACAAATCTAGGTGATTGTATATGTCATATCAAAGGAAGTGGTAGTCAAATAATGTGCCAAAAAAAACCTTAGATAAACAAATACTGTCCTACTTACTCTGAATAGTTCCCTCTCCCAGCTGTCAGTAGATTGCATTAAGTTTTAGGATAAATTTCATGTCTTGTAATTTTAATATACTTTAAACTACCTAATAGAGCTCTCTGATACTAGCTTTACCTTTAACTGTCAAAATGCCAGCATTAAACGTGTACCTGCATATGCGTCTCTTGGTAAATAAATCATCTGATTTTTAAGAACGGCACAGAAGAAATAAAAGCCCTGTGCAACATGACTGACAGGCGGGCTGGAAGCAGTACCATCTATGTACGGGGAATGTTGATTAATAAATGCTTTTCAATGAATCAGCTTAAGAGTTAGAAGATTCAGGCCACGCTCATATTTCTACTTCCAACTTAAAAAAAGGCCCAAGTAAAGAAAAAACCCTCTCTACCTAATTACTACCTCTGAAATCCATAGAGACAACTTGACCTTTTTCAGAGATTTTAAGCCCATGAATGATGACATACATAAGATTAAATACCCTTTAGCAATATGACTAAAAGTAATGCTTATAAAGGTATTGTGTAAGACCTGATATAACAACAATAACAACAACAACAACAACAACAAAAAACCCATGGGTTTCACTTACAACAAAAATGCTCAGACCTAAGTCTATAATAACAGAACACCTCCAACCATTCCTATCCTGAACATCCTCCAAATTGCCATTACTAACTAGAAAAATCGGGCAACTAGATTAAGTTATAAATAAGCAAGAAAAAAAAGTAAAGAAAAGAAGAAAAGAGGAGGAGGAAAGGGGCAAGACCAAAAAATTTTACATCATTCAAAGAAAGTTAACCCGAATCCCTAATATCTTTGAATTTATATTCTTTATGTAAAGAAAAATATTATATAAAAATTGCTTTTATTAAAAAAAGTATGTGGCAAGTCACATACAAATAAACAAGCATTAAAGGATTCTAAGAGTTCATAAGTTATGCTTCCCTAACAAATAATTTCTAGAGTTGAAAGTTAAGTACAATGATATTCTGAAGTAAATTATTTGCTTTCTAAACAATGGAGCATTTGTCATAAATTATCTTTATTTGGAAATCATGTAGAAATCAAAGAAATTCAGTTACATTTAAAATAGCCAAATGCAAATTAAGTTTTTACCAAATGCAAAATATGTTTTGACTAGAAAATTAGTAAGATGATAACATATACTGAGTGAGGCTCCTGATGTTGAAAACAAGATTGGATGTCCACAATCGCCATTTCAGCATTATACTGGAGGTGTTAGCCATTGCAATAAAACAAGGAAAGGAAAGAAAGGATATAAACATTGGAAAGGAAGAAATAAAACTGTCATCATTCACACATGACAAGATTATATTGATAGAAAACACAGAAAAAAACTACAATGAGTAAATTAACAGTAATATTGCAGGCTAGGTCAATATATAATAATTGTATTTCATATATTAGCTACAATATTAGAATAAAATAAAAGATTTGGCATAGCATTAACTATATTAAATGCCTATAACTAAATCTAATGAAAAATGTGTAAGACCTCTATTCCAAAAACCAGAAATGTTAGTGAGAAAAATGAGCTCAATAAATGCAGATATTAGTCCATGTTCATAGACTGAAGGACTTGATAAATTATTAAGATGTCAATTACCAACAAACTCATCTATAGGTTTATGCAATACCAATCAAAGTCTCAGAAGGTTTTGTTAGGAATGGGCAAGAAATTGACAAGATGATTTCAAAATCTATATAAAAACGGAACTGATCTAGAATAGCCAAAATAATCTTGAACACATAAAAGAAAGTTGCAGTAGTTTAGTAATGAGTAAAAATATAAAAATAGAGCAAAAGTTACTTATATTTTAAAAATATATTCTGTAAATCACAAATAAACAGGAATTAAAGCATTGTAAGAGTCCATAAATTATGCTTCCCTAACAAATATTTTCTAGAGTTGAAAGTGAAGTACAAAGATATTCTGAAATAAATTATTTGCTTTCTAAACAGTACAGAAATAGACGTAGGGGTATATAGTTTATCACACAGTCGTGACTAAATTCCATGAGAGAAAAGGTAGTCATTTCAGTAGATGATGCTAAAGAATTATCTGTCTGTACAGAAAAAAAAAAAAAAAACTTTAACTCACATTTCACGTCATAATAAAAAATAAATTTTAGGTGAATCACAGATCTAAATGTTGAAGTAAACATAAAGTTTCTAGGAGAAAAGTAGGAAAATGTTTTTATGATTAGGGAATAGGCAAAGTTTTAATAGACAGAGGACAGACAGGAAAAACCACAAAGTAAAAGAGTAAATTACATTCTATCAAGATTAGGAACTTCTATTCATTAAAAAACACCATTAAGAAAGTGAATAGACAAGGCATTAAGTGGAAGAAGGTATAAGTAATATATGTATATGACAAAGTATTCATAATCAGAAACATGTAAAAACTTTTCCAGATTACTTAGTATTTGTGCATTTTACTCAAAAATAAGTGACACATCAATTAAGAAAGAAAATGTTTTTAAAAGATGAGAAAAAATAATCCACTTTTCAGTTGAACACTTGGGAAATGAATAGTACAGTTAATCCTCTGATCAAACAAAAGTTGTTTTTCCCAATGTTCTTGTACACCTAAAAGAATTAGAAATAGTCATTAGACAGAACTAAAGGAAAAAAGCATACAAGGGAAGACTAGAATAATTTTGGTTGAAATACTTTTTAACTATACTTAAAAGAATGTATACATATTATATAGAATATGACAGAATGTGTCATGTTAATGTATTCTTACTTGTTCAAATTGTAATCGTAAATACACACAATAATAATACAATAACACACAACACACACACACACACGTATGGGGAGGGATTTTTTCCACTCACTTTTTCTGAATTTCAACTGTAAAATGAATGAACTAGCTAGACTCTTCAGTATACAGAGCAGAAGCTAGTCATAAATATGAACTACTCCAACATTCTCTCACCTACTATGATATTTTAACATTTAAATTAAAATGTTTCTTAGAGTTTGAAATCCTAAAAATAAGTGTTTATAATTTTGATGTCATAAAATATAAAATAACAAATCATCATATAACTCCTGTAGTGGCACTGCTGCTAAAGTCACTGCACAGACTGTTAATTGTACAGGCGATGTCCACACAATTGCCTTTGTGATCATTTTATTGTCAGTACAAGTTCAGTTATTCATCTCTACCTCCCCACCACTTTCTTAAAGTTCCCATATTTGCTATTTTTAGAATTAGGTCATTAACTGGGCTGACTATTCTATGTAACATTTTCTTAAAAAATTAAATTGGGAATAAAAATGAGAATAAAGAATGAGGAACTATATATTTGGTAGTATAAAAAAAGATAAATTCTCAAAAAAATTTTCTGTTAATATCCTAAGGAACTATTAACAAATGAAAGAACAAAATTAATTGTTCGACATGTTTGTTATGCTTTTAGCATAACAAAATAATTTAGGCAATCCCTTGGAATTTGTTTAAGTACAATATGATCTTTTGCTCAAAATACTTTGATAATTATTTTGTGACAATCTTCTTTAAATAGTTTAATGACCATTATGTATATTTTTAATGGACTATATTATTTCCAGTAAGCAGAATCATAAAGTTGCAGGGGTGTAGACATCTGTCTTTTCTAACAACTTTGACAGAGATTTTTATACCTCAAATAGGCTACCTCACCAAACAGTACCTCTGTCACTGGGCATCTGAATATTATGCCTATGTTATTTTTAGATTTTGAGTTGGGTTTTCCCAAATAATAGAGATGTCTAAATGTTTCATTTTAGGCTGCCCTCACTCAATCTGTGCCTTCACATATTCTACCACAATGTAAACTGCAGCATTGTAGAGTTGCTATCGGTGAAACTTATTATTTCCAATTCAATTCTTATATTGTTGTTTTCAAATGTAATGCAAGTTCAGATTAAAATTGATTGATATATTCAACATAACTCAAGAGAAAACTTTTCCTTCTGTGAAGTAGCAGCTGACGAAGTCTGGAAAAGGAAAACTGTCCTGCCTTTCTTATCTTCCTCTTCCCTTCTCACATTCCCCAGATCGGAAGAGATGAACTTACTCTCCTTTCTTTGCCTGTCTAAGCAGGTCCTCTCTTATATAAAACTCTATGATCTAGTCTGTCCACCAGACTTCTTGATAATGAATTTAATAAAGTCTTTCCTCTGTTGACAGTCTGGCTTTCTTTCCTACTGTCTGGCCATTCACTGAAAATTCCCATTAGGAACATTAAAGGCTGGATTGCATCTCATTTCTTTCCATTTCTCCAGTAACAATCCTAAGTCAGCTTTCTCCATAACAGATACTTCAGCTCAGTTGGGAGAAAGTCACATATTCACAAAAATGTGAAAGAGAAATTACATCCCCCTGCCCCTCTCTCTCTTGCTCATGCACACACATACACATCTTCAAATATTATTTCCATTATGTAATCGCTACTAATACTTCTCGAGCATGTACTTAGTGATAAAACACTGTGCTAAATTCTTGACATGTATTAACTCATTTAATCCTAATAACTCTAAAATATGGGAAAAGTTTTAGTCCCATTTTTCAGGTAAGGAAACTGAGTCCAAGAGGAAAGACAACAGTTTTTTCCAAGTTAAAGTACTTACAAATGGTAGAAATAAGAACTAAAACCAGATAATTCTCCACACTTGTTTATTTCAATCTGAAAAACTATATGTACTTGAACAGCATTCTACTTTCTGGTCTCATTTAATTCTCAAAAAGCTGATATTCTTGTAAAGCCATTCTACAAAGTCTGTCCTAATCTCACCTGAGATTTATATTGTGCCTGAAACTATGGCCAGTGATTCCATGAGCTACCCTCTCTTTTGATGTCACATGTAATTCTCCCCACTTAATTCTGATACCGATGCTCATCTTCTCCACACGAAGATTAACTGTCATGGATGCCCCGCTGCCTAAGCATTTTTCATGCCTAGTAAATACATTTGTCATCAATAACCTAGTAGTATTCAGCATCAGCAATAAAACAAAAACAAGGAACAACAGTTTAAGCTCCAGAATTTACAGAAATCCACAAGCAAAGGAATTGAAAAGGGCAGGCTTCCTTAAAAAAAAAAATAAAACAAAACAAACAAACAAAAAAACCTCTCTATATATAAACATACAGAGCTTACCTATTTTCCCTTCTAGCTTCACATAAAATTAGGCTGACAGGATGCCATTCCAGCTACCACGGACTCAGAGTTCATTCATAAAACACAAGCTCACATAAAAGTAAACACAAGTTATGAATAAAGCAGCAAGGGAAACCTCATTTAATGTCTTTGAGAAGTCCAGTTATTTGGAGTCCCCCGGGTAAATTTCTTGGTTCCCAAGCTCATCATCCTAAAAGCAAAATGTGCCTCAGCCCTTCCCAAGTCTCCAGACTTTTTAGTGTTCCCTCCTCAGCTTTACATACTTGTTAAACTGGCTATCGTTTCAAGAAAATCTCACTAATAGTTAAACATGTATGGTCCTATTTTGAAAAATACCTGAAAATATCATAATATACAAAATAAAAACAAGTTCATGGACTATGCAGGAGATGCACACAGACAGTCATTTTTTCTTTCAACTTATTTAATGACATTGTTGGTTTAGGAGCCACAGAGATCTGCCACTACAAAACAATTTTTATGTGTAATCTGTTTATCATTTTTCACCATTCCATGCACTTTGGCATCTTATTATCATGGTTCGGCCAACCAATGAATTCAAAGATTGTTTCCTCATTATTTATCCAATGTTACTTTTTAAAGTAAACACCTTACAGTTTAATTGAATAAGGAAGGTTTCTTTTGCTAAAACTGAATATTCAACTTCTCGTTAAATATTGATGAACAATTTCTGTCATCCCTCTAAAACATTATTGGACATCAGATTTGATACATTAGATCCTGAAAAATAAAACACCACTTTTATTTCCGTTTACTCTGACAAATATAACTTTCTGAAGATAATATCAGGTACACTTAAGTTCAGAAAAAAAACATATTAAGGGATAAATTATTTTCAAATAAAACAAATCAACTGGAGAGCATGCAATGATGGGTAAATCTATGAGAACAAAGTCATGGAAATGAAGAAGAAACCAAAGTAACAACCCATTTCGATTTGAATGATTGACATTTTAAGCAATAAAGAATCACATTAAAGACATGACAAAACTCAACATTCTTCTTTATTATGTGATGGGAGGATTTACTTTATATATATATAAAAAAAAAAGCAACATCACAAATATATTTTTGCTCCACTTGCCTGAAGTTAATTTAAAAGAAAGCAACAACCATATACTGTATTTTTATCACCCTATTTCTAGATATAAGAAAAATTAATGGATAAGGGGTGAGGAGAATGAAGTGAGAAAGAGGATATATCATAAATCTAATCTCATGCCAACATCACCTGGATGAGGTTGACAATAACCTGTTTATTCAGTGTATAAGGCATATAAATTGCTTTGCTTTGTTTTAGGATACTGCATATTGAACTCCATAATGACAATTTGCTTTACTCTAATTATGATGTGCTTCCCTTTCTATAATAGCAAAAATACATTTAACCTACCTGATTTGGAGCATGAAGTAATTAAAGATAATTCTCAAGCTATTGTTGCAAAAGGCTTGTTTAATGGAGTTACCGGGAAATGTCATGGTACTGATCAATGAGGAAATCTGTTTTCAGCTCAGACTGCAAGCGGCAGGTGATTGCCCTCCAGAGAGAGGTTTTATCACCCTCTCTATCATGAATGCCAAGAACATGTTGATCTTGGCCATAATACACAGCTGATAAAGGAAACTCAGAAAAACAGCAGTGTATTGGGGAGGAAGGGCTGAATGGTGGAGGGAGGGGGGGATTGAGTGAGTGAACTGGACCACCACACAGTCATTTTCTCTAACTAGTCATTAGGCTTCCAACACTGGTAAGACATACTGGTTATTAAGAAATATAAACTTCACTATGAATTAGCTGAAAAAGAACAAGGCATTTGAGCAAATCTAAAACAATGCATTAGATCTACTACAAAGAGTCGAAAATAAGAGCTGGATATCCTGGTTCATAAAGCATGATACAAGAGGACTGTGAACCTTATTAGAGAGACTCCCCTGGGACCTGGAAAGGGGACCAACATGCGACCAGGAGTATCCCATTAGTCAGTCATTAAGGGCGACTAGCTAGGAGAAACTACATTTATATTAGAACTTACTATGTTATAGTAAATCAACCATTCTCTAAAACTCCCAAGTAGAACAATTACTCTAGACATTGTTGCATATTGATAGCAAGACCAAGTGAGTGCTGCTGACTATTATAAGATCTCAGTTCTTAGATCTAACAGTTAGCAGAACACACACAGTCTTATTTCGAACAGAGTTTATTGCAGTGTTTTTCATGTACTGATTATGAGTAATTTTAATTAATGGAACAGTTTTACTGCAGTTTTTCCGATCTCATTAATAGCATCTCCATTTTCTAGTCAACAGGCCAAAAACCTTGGAGTCATCCCTGGCTTCTTTTTTTGGCTCAAATCTCAAGGATCTACCTTAAAATATCCATAATCTGACCACTTTCCATCATATTCACTGCTCTACCTTGGTCCAAACCACCATCACCTCTTTTCTGAATAACAGTGATACCCTCCCGACTGGCCTTCTGTTTCTACTCTGCTCTTGCCTCGAATGTGCTTTTCTCAACATGGCCAACAGAGGGTTTCTTTAAAATATTAAACCAAACCATGTCTACCCTTCCACAAACTCGCCAATGGCTCCCTCATTTTTCACTGGATTTCAAGGACCTACAGAATCTAGCAACTTCTCTACTCACATCTTTTGACCACAGCTTCTGTTCTTCCCCACACTTACTATGGACAAGTTGGCCTCCTCACAGTTCAAATATACCTAACATGCTTCCACCTCAGGGCTTTGGCACTGGCTATTGCCTCTGCCTGGAATATTCTTTTGCGTAGATCTGTATTCCATGCTACTTCACCTGCTTGAGCACTTTGCTCAAATATCACGATCTCAATAAGCCATACCTAGACCACTGAAATTTTTTTTCAGTGCCCCTTCTAGTTTCTCACCTTCTAGTATATTACTTATTTCCTTATTGTCTTTTTCCAATTAGAACTCCAGTTCCAGCAGAGAAGTGGCCTGTTTTGTTCACTGCTGTGTCTCTAGCACTGACAACAGTATCTGACATCAACACTCTATATATATTGATTGATTAAGTGAATGAATGTAAAGTTAACCATTGTGTGTACAACTGAGAGTAAGATACACCTCTGGGTCGGTAGACTACATTTTATTCACTGGAAAGAGCAGGGGAAGATGAAATAGCTGGGGAAAGCGAGGAGAGGTGAGACTTACTGAAGCCCCTACTAAATTCTTGACATCTACCCAGATCTTATATGGTCATATTATCCATTATGAATTTCTTGAGAATCTTAAGAAGTAGATTGCACTTATCGTCTTGCTTTTATAAGAGAGTCAGAAGAATCTCTAAGAAATTAACCAGCAGGACTAAAGTCACCATAGTTAGATCTGGAAGTCATCTACAGGTCCATCTAATCTTGAACTGCGTGCTAAAGAGAGAACATCATAGAAAAATGCCTTCCTATGAACTTCTGGATATTTGAATATTCTTGTACAAGGAGGAAGGAGAAGAGATGGGTAGTGAGCCCATTTTCCCAGTGCTTGGTATTTGGTTGACGTGATGACAGTGATAGAAAGAACCAGGACACAGGATTAGCAGGCACTATCCAACTACACAGATTTTTCTGGCTTTTTGAGCCACAGAAAGAAAAAAGTCATTTCTTGAGGCTTACACAGATCCTCAGGAAGCTAATGGAGGGTTTTCTTCTCCCTTTTGTCTCGAGGCTAATTAGTATCATACAAATGATGAACCTAACATATTCTGATCAATGGTTCTCAAATAAAAGTGTTACTTCTGTATTAGGAGTCATTGAAACATTTTAATCTTTTTAAAAACACTATTCAATATTTTCCTTAGTTATCTAAACACAGAATACACATGCATGTGTGTATACACATGTATAAAATATATAGTATATATATTCACTATTTGTATAAATAATACATATATAATATTCTAATCAGGAAAATACTTAATATTTGAAATACTCTCTGAACTAGGCAGATCAAAGCTTACAACGAATCAATAACTTTCCCACCAAAGCTATATTTTTTCTAGCAGTGCAGATGAAGAAACATTTTCTTTTGTTTCTCTTATAATTAAACTTGTTTGAAACTCCTGAAGAGGTGTGAAAGGAATGGTTATACATGTGTAACAACTCCCTAGTGTCTGGCCCTCAAAGGATCTCAGATTCGGTGGGGAAAACATCTGAGTTTAAACTAGCTTCAAAAAGAGTCATGCTTTCTACACACTGAGAAAGTATACTCTCATAAATATGTGAAAGAACAAAAGCAAGCTGACATTCATCTTTGCTAAGCAGCCTATTCACCAAAGAAATATGATATATCTCAATGGTTCAAGGGACTCAAGCAACAGACACATTCTCAAAGTACTGCCAAATGGTTGGAGAAAGTAGCAACAGAAATATACCCATCCCAACCATTCTGATTCAAGTGAGGTGTTTTACTCCCAAAGCTTTTTATAGCCTTCATGATGCAACATATCTTCTAGTAGTTTTTCCTAATCCCTGTAAGGCTTGTGCATCAGGAATGGGTGGTGAGTAGGGGGACTAAATCACAGTTCAGTTACATATATCAGGATTGGGGATAGTCATTACAAGTACACATTACCAACTTCAGGTATGTAGCATCATGGGTTTGCCTTCCAGCCAATTTTAACAAAATTCTGGGAGGCCCTTCAAAATTCGTAGCCCGAGTCATGGATATCTTGGCCAGCAATATAGTGAAAACTCAGGGTTTGTGAATATATATATTTCTCAAACTAGTCTGTGGGCAAACCCTATAGAATTGACACATTGGCACAGCTCAGTATAAAAAATATTGGAAATCAAGAGACTTAGATTGCAGTTCTGTCTCTCCCATAAACTGGCTGAGGAAATTTGAGCTAATGATTGTACCTACTGTAACTTTTTAGGACTAAAGTTTTAAGAATTGCAAAAAGTGACCTTGAACAAGCTACTTATTTCCTTTCTACTTCATTTAATTATCTATTATAAGCAAGCTTGCTCTGGTATTTTGTTATTATTTGGGAGACTCTTATTATAATGTTGCTTTTTTGAATCTAGTTAATGCCCCTGCCTTTAGCAGATATTTAAAGAGAATTCTGAGCAGAACTAGCCAAATGATAAAACAAGTATAATGTTTCTTTACAGTTGGGATTATTTGCTTGGTTAGTAAATATATGAAAATCAGAGGCAGTGTGATTGAGTAGAAAGCTTACAGGTTAGAAATTCTGCATCTTGGCTTCTAACGTCACCTTTGCATCCTGCTACCTGTATTATCTTAGCATGTGGTTAGACGTGTAAGACCCCTTATGAATAAAAAAAAGTTATGCTATATATCTTAACAACTGAAACATTTAATGGAAATAATTTATAACCATTTCTGTGATGTCTGAGGGAGCCTATTTGTTTAAAGCAAAATAAAAGTAATGTCAGTGTATTATGAGTAAAAATGGCCTGGCACTCTGAAGTATTAAATGCTGGAATAGATCCTCTTTGGCATCTCAAACCATAAAGAACTACCTGTTTTAGATGCAATATCCACTTTCTACTGCTGCATAACAAATGACAAAACGTTAGAGGCTTAAAACAACCGTAATGTGTTATTTCACAGTTCTGTAGGCCATAAATCCTGATGGTCTCGGCTGGGCTCTGCTTGAGGCATCACAGGTCAAAATCAAGGTGTTGATTGGCTGGGCTCTTATCTGGAGGCTGTGAAGAAGAATCCACTTCAAAACTCATTCAGGTTGTCTACAAAACCCAGCGACTGTGGCTCTACGTTTGAGATCCAGTTTCCTTTGATGGCTGTCAGCTGCGGACCTCTCTCTCAGCAAACTATAGCCCTCCACATTCCTTCTCATGAACTGCCCCTCCATCCCCCCACCCCCCCACCCCCGTTTACAAACCAGCAACATCAGGTCAGGTCCTTCCTACATTTTGAATCTCTCTAAGCTTCCCTTATTCTTTTCTCTTCTGCCTCTAGCTCAAGACTCTACTCTTAACAACTGAACATTTTGTTTCTGTTCATCCACTTTGAGGAGGCATTTGAATTATTGTAGACAACTTTTACTGTCAGTCAAATGTCTGAAGTATCACACCAATTGCCTCTGAAATATTTTAAGATAAATTAAATAAAAAGTCTTGATGTGTAAAATTGCTTTTGATATCTACTGAGAATCATTACTCAATAACATTACTTGATAGCAGTATTTGAAACTAGCAGTTACACTAGATTCTTAAGATGACTCTCTTCAGCAATTATCATTTTGAACTATTTAAAAGTTATTACTCCTATATTTCTCTTCTACAAATCTCTCATTTTCATTCATTCTTGAATAATATAACAATTTTCACAGGAACGGCTCACATGTAATTGTCTACATGCTACAAAAATAAATTTGCAAAACAAATCAAGGAAGGAAGTTCTAAATTGACTTCCATTGGCTCTTAATTATGAACTTCAAGGGCAATCTAAGAATTTGTGAGGATATATAACCCTTTAGCATCAAGTCCTAGTGTTAAGTTCCACCACTTTCCCTTAATTCATACAATCTACAGAACAGCTACACCACCTTCTTAGTCATTCCCTGCCTCGTTTTGGCTTCCCATCTCCTTCCCTTTCTCCTTTCTTCCCTTCCTCTTTTCCTCTCTCCCTCCTTCCCTCACTCCCTTTCTGCCTTCCTTCTTTCCTTCTTCTCTATTTACCTTTTTCCCCCTTGCTTCTCCCTTCAATTCTTTCTCCTTTCCTTTTCTTTTTTCACATTTCTTCTTCCCTCTACCCCTCCCCCTCCACCTCTTTCTCTCTCTCTCTTTCCTTTTCTTCCTTTCATTGGACATATCAAATTTTCTTCTTCTGGTTTGAGAGTTAAACTCTCACATCTCATTCTTCTTGGTTATTAGTCCAACTTTATTAATAAACTATTTGTATTAATTTCTCTTACTTTTTTATATATAAATACAATTTCATATCACCCCTAAGACAAGTATCCTAGCATATTTGCACCTCTCTGAGGTCTTGTCAAGCCCTTTTCCTGCACCCCATTCCACTATACCACATTTTTATCTTCAAGAATTTTTGGCCTAGACTGTTTTGAATATATTTTGTTCTCTTTTGTTTATTTACAGATAACAAGCCTTACTGGTGGTTTTCTCATCCGTAATTCCCATATTTTCTTGTGTTCTCTCAGATTTCTTTTTTTTTTTCTGGAATATATATATATATTTTTGATTAATAGACTTCATTTTTTAGTTTACAGAAAAACTAACCCAAAAGTACACATAGTTCTCATATATCCCAGTCCCCCCTTGAAGACCTGGATGATTCTAGGACTGGGACAGGAAATATACAAGAAGAGTTTGCAGAATCTTATAGTTCAAGAAAGTAAGAAAGTGCTCAAAAAATATATATATATGTGTGGGGAATGACAAAGGAATACAGAAGCTAATGGCCAAAGCTGGAGCAATCTGAGCAATAAAATAAAGTCATACTGAATTATAGCCAAAAGTATAAAATGAATATTCATATTGCTATAAATGACTGAATGAATCAAAATAAGGTAAAAGACACCAATCTCCCATCCATAAGAAATTCATATAATTTATATAGATGCTACACGTTCAAGGAAATGGACAATAGCTTCCAACTATTTTAGTTTGGGCTGCACATAGTGACTTCCATCCAAAGAGAACAGTAAGGAAAGGGGAAAAACAGTAACTTCACAGCAGGGAAATCTGAAAGCACTACCTCAGCCAAGTGATCAAGGTCAACATGAATGGTGTTAAGTCATGCTAATAGTATGTACCCTAGATATGATGCATTGAAAAAGCCATGTTACCCTTGTAACTTTCCTCTCTAAAACCCAGTACCTTACTCTAATACTAAGGAAAACATCAAATAATGTCCAACAAAATATCTGAAAAATATCTGACCAGTGTTCTTCAAAACTGGCCATTAAAAACAAGGAATGTCTGAGAAAATGATATAGCCAAGAGGAGGTTAAGGAGATGTAATGACAAAATCTAATATGGCACCGTGGATGGGACTGTGAAAAAAAAATAGCATTAGGTAAAAACTAAAAAATTCTAAATAAATTATGAATTTGAGTAAAACAGTGTATCGATGTTTATTTATTACTTATTAACACATATAACATACTAATGTAAGAGAATAATAGGGAAATCTGGATTTAGGGAATATGAGAATTCTATGCGCTATCTTTGCAATTTTTCTGTAAATCTAAAACTGTTCTAAAAATAAGATTTATTTTTTAAAAATACCAATACAAAAACATTCATCACAATGTTACTTGCAATACTGAAAAAATTAAAAGCAACCTCAATGTACAATAAAAATTGTGTTAAATAAATGATGGTTCATCCATGTGAAAACAAACAAACAAAAAAGCAGTTTTACGTTATTTTTTAGAAGAAAGCAAATGTTGTATCAATTTAATGGAAAAGGTGGTTTCCTCTGGGGAATGGGACCAAAAGAGAGGGCAAGATAGAAAATTTTGCTTTTCAGTTTAAGTCTGTATCATTTCATATCTTAATCATATCCATATGAATTTATTGATAATAAAATTTATTAAAAGAAGGCTAAGATGTTGAGGATGTCAGGCTCTTTTTTCAAGGGCAAGGTGTTATTAACATGTGGAACCTAAAAACCAAAATAAATAAAAGAGAAACAAATTCTTAGATACAGATAACATTTTGATGGTTGCTAAGTGGGAAGGAGGTTGAGGAGGATGAATAAAAAAGGGGAAGGGATTAAGAAATACAAATCGGTTGTTATAAAATAGTCATGGGGATGTAAAGTACAGTATAAAAAATATAGTCAATAATATTGTAATAACTGTGTATGTTGTCTGATGGATACTAGATTTATCTGGGTGATCACTTTGTAAATAATATAAATGTCTAATCACTATGTCGTATACCTGAAACTTTGTATGTCAATATTGTATGTCGACTATAATTGAAAAAATAAAAAATTGTCAAAGAAAAAAGAAAAAAATATACTGCTGACCTTGCCAAGATAGGAGACAATCCTGGGTACACATCAATAGTAACACACAGATATTGTAATATATAAAGGTTTTTCTAAATAACTATCCCAGACTACATCATCAGAATTCAATTTTTTGTCTGTTTGCCACTGTTTACACAAGAAGGCCCGCAAATTTAGTAGAGTTTTAAAGAAGTTTACAATCTGATTTCAACGAACTTTCTCATAATTATCTCCTACCCTGTCACTTACAAAGCTATGATCCAGTCATGCTGAAATTCAATGCCTTTCCAAATCTCTTTCTTTTTCAGTTCTCTTTGCCACCGGTTTCCTCCACTTCTCCAGTTTTTAAAACCTTATTCATAGTTCGATCTCCAGATCAAATAAAAATTCCCCTTCCACAAACCCCATTTAGATTTCAGCAATCAGGCAAAAAAAATGCCCTCTTCCCCAATAGTTTTCTATTTACAAAAAAAGTATGGTATTTACTTTAATTCATCCAATATTATAATCATATTGTACATATCTAGCTTCTCATAGTTTTTATATATTTGTTATTTTGTTTGATTATAAGTTCCCAGGTGGAAGCGACCATCTCATTTATCTTGATTGCCTTATCCTCTCTTTAACTGAATGCTTTATACAAAGGAGAGACCAATTAATGTTAGCTACAAAACATCTGAACTAATCGAAGTGGATTCCTTTAGAGAAATAACTAGTGAAACATTTTCTGAATTTTACTGAGATAAATTGCATTAGTCAAGCATATGGACCACAATCCCTCCCCTATAAATTCCCGAAAAGTGAACTGGGTATATCACAGGAACTGAGATTTATTTCAGTTAATACATCCTTTGGGCACTGAGTTGTACTTCCTCTTCAGTATGTGTCAAAATATACACACCCACTGATAAAGTAAAACTAGTGGACCACTTGATTCTGACCATGAGAAGTCTTATAAAGAAGACATATTTAGACACATAATTTGAGCTTATTTACCTTTATTGTTCAGTCAACACAGGCAGTCTATAGAATAAATGAGTGCAGAGTTGCTTCAAGTGTGATGAGGACATTTAATGAGAAAAGACTGCAAATAAAATTCATTAAACTCTTGACAATAATCTTGAGGCTCTAAAATTTAAATACAATGTTTTCTTAATAGTGTAGTCATGATTCTTGTCATTCGAACAATATACCTGTCAATTCACAATGGAAAATATTTCGTGTTTTTTTTTTCTTTTTTGCAGATGAGCAATCTAGTTCGGCAGAGAAATTCTCACTTGTGATGTTACCAAAAGGAAGAGCCATTAATAAATATGCATGGCATCTTAAAGAGTCACTGACCAAAAATTCTTTCAAAGAAATGAACTGAAATTCTGATCTGCATTGCCCTTTAATTTCCAGACTAACAAGCAAGGTGAAAGTCAAAAAGATTCATTCAGATTTCATATTGATTTAACAGTAATCAAAATGAACAGTGTGTGTTTATGAAAAAGTAAATATAAATAACAATAAGGTTTGATTCTTTGAGATAAGACTTGTTGTTCCTAATATGCCCAATTTAACACCCAGGAGAATCTTTCTTCAACGTGTGGTTTCTCTCATGCTATGTGCAGTGTGCTTTAAAATGGTTATACTTTAGTTTCGCAATCACGTGAACTCTCTGACTCATGGAGGAACTTTGTATTTGATGTGGTATTGTGAAAGAACTCATAAACAGTTATACCATGTACTGTAATTTGTCTTTCCCTCCCTCCCACCAAAGAACAGCTCTAAAGCCACTGTTTCCATCAAGCTTCCCCTGCTTTCTCAACATTAAAGGAAATACATGCGTTTCCATGAAGCTTTGTGCCTTTTAGTGATTACCAAGTATCTGTCCAACTGTATTTCTTTCATTGGATCCTAAGCTTCATGTAAACATTATCCTACCCCAGCCCTTAAACATAACAAGTGTTCAAGGAATGTTTGTTTAGTTGACTGAGAACTGAAATACTCTCATCTTTGTCTTGAAACTGGTATCTTAATGGCAGCAGCATTGTTCTTGACACGTCCCTAGATCTGAATCATTGATTTCTAACAGAATATACATTTTAGTTTGGTTTATCCATTGGGTAATCATCTTATTTGAAAAGTGGACCAATATAATGATTATCAAAATTCTTATTGGAATAAGTGGTATCTAGAAATTCACCCCAAACCATGAGAAAAGTCATTTTTAAATATTTGGGGGTTTTGTAATTTAATGGGCAACAGAGGGTGATGGTTAAACATGCAGTTTCTGAAAGCAGACTGCCCAGATTTTAGATCTATTTATTCCATTTACTGGCTATGTGATCTTGGGCAAATTACTAAAGTTCCATGTTTGCTTATTTGTAAATGGAGAAAATTTTAGCTACCTTATAGGTGTTGCAAGGATTGGATTCTATAATATATGTAAGTACTTAGAATAATGTATATGGCACCAAGTAGGCTACTCTAAGGCAGCATGTTAAAAACACTAGTTAGTTCAGCAGATTAGAACACAGCACAGTAGAAAGAGACAGTGTAATGATGTGGAAAGGGCACTGGAGTAAAAGAAGAAATGGATTTAAGTCCTGTCTCTAACACCAACTTTAGCAAAATCATTGTTTCTTTGAACATCAATATCTTCACATTTAAATGTGGAAATAATGCCTATCACGTTTATGAAGATTAAATGAGGTAACAAATGTAAAAGAGCTTTGTGAAATATAATGTTATTATAAAATATGAAATGTAATTTCTATTTCATCATCAAAAGCACAGTAAGGAATATTTGTACCCTATTGCTTAGCCAGGAGGACAGTAAAAGTCCGTGTCAGGCTATCCTGCTATTAGTTCTACTATTAATATCTTGTGATAGCATAGCCATTTAAAAACGATAGGAAATATATTCTTTCCTTTGAACCTAACTAGCCTAAAGGCCACTCTTGAAAGTGAACTGTGAGCAAGCTCTAAAATGAAATTAATGCCTTCGTAGTAAAAGGACAGTTACCACATAAAATGTAGTATTTTCTCAACATATGTGGGCAAGTGATAAAAAAAGATATCTATGTCAAGTCTTTTTTTTTTTTAAGAAATTGATTTTTAGCAACGTGGATAAACTCTATGTTTTATTTTTTATTTAATGATAAACTAGCCTAGAAGTGAGATTGCTCTAACAAATGTGACATTTTAAATGGAATTGGAGATCATTACTATACCTATAATATGAAATCTGAAAGAGAGGGACTCTTTCAGCACTTAAGCTCCCTTCATGGACATTGGGCATGGGGTGAAAGAGACTGTCCTAATCAAAATGTGGCTTTTGTAGGTCATTAATACAATTGTCTAAATAGTAAAATGTGGGCAAATGATAACTTACTCAATGAATCAATCCAACTCTTTAAGCTGAAAGATTTATATTCTGCATTTAGACTTTTAGTCAATTGAGCTAAGTATATGGATTCTAAAGCAGGTCAGAAATCATTTGCTTCCTCTTTATGTGTCATTTTGCTCTCCTAAGTTTCTCTTTCACTGACAACAAAATGTACTCTTAGTCATTCATGCTTAGTGTGATTTTTGCTTCAGGTGTTACCTACTGTAGGGTATTTGTGTTTTGAGTCAGCTTCCTAATATTGGAATGAGTCTTTCTGAATGTGAGATAGAACCACATTGGGCAAAACAGTTTTCTGAACTGGAATGTTTGAACTCTCACTGAGTGCTAGTTTATTTATTTGGCAAATGCTTATCAGGCTTCCTACCTTTCAAACCCATACTTTTAATTGGAGTGAAAATATAAAGAACATGAAAAAGACATGGTCTCAGTTCTTGATGTGTCTGTATCTTAAAGTAAAAAATTAAAAATAAATTTTATTGCTAGATTTCAAAGAAATTGTATGATTTCAATTGACTTCATGAGAGATAAAGTAGAAGAAATGGGTACAATGAAAGAATAGACAATGGACATGCTTACAACGCTAAGAAAAACATTTTCCTTATAACATTTTAAAGAGGATTTAATAGAAGCATATTGGGGAACAGAGTATGGAAATATAAAAGGATCATTTGAGAGGTAGGATGGCCAAGAAAAAAATAGTATGTGGACAAGAGGAAGGAAAGTGAAATAGAAAGATTTCTTTTTTTTTTTTATGACTAATATTCCATTGTGTACATGTACCACTTCTTTATCCATTCGTCTACTGAAGGGCACTTAGGTTGCTTCTATAGCTTGGCTATTGTGAATAATGTTGCAATAAACATAAGAATGTGTATATCTTTTCAAATTACTGTTTTAGATTTCTTCCGACAAATACCAAGAAGTGGATTTGCTG
The DNA here is from genome assembly GCF_902729225.1 of Pteropus medius. Lineage (NCBI taxonomy): Eukaryota > Metazoa > Chordata > Mammalia > Chiroptera > Pteropodidae > Pteropus > Pteropus medius. Next base: position 873,491 of record NW_024351735.1, read on the forward strand.
GGTCATAAGGTAGATGTATTTTAATTTTTTGAGAAACCTCCAAACTGTTTTCCATAATGGCTGCACAAATTTGCAATCCCACCAACAGTGTATGAAGGTTCCCTTTTCTCCACATGCTCGCCAACACTTCTGTTTTGTTGATTTATCGATGATGACCATTCTCACAAGTGTGAGGTGATGTCTCATTGTGGTTTTAATTTGCACATCTCTGAAGATTAGTGACATTAAACATCTTTTCATATGTCTGTTGGCTATTTGTATATCTTCTTGAGAGAAGTGTCTGTTCAGGTCCTCTGCCTATTTTTTAAATGAACTGTTTGGGTTTTTTTTGGTGTGGAGTTTTATGAGTTTTTTATAAATCTTGGATATTCAACTCTTACCAGATGGATTACTGGAAAATATCTTCTGCCATTCAGTAGGTTATCTTTTCATTTTGTTGATGGTTTCTTTGCTGTGTAAAAATTTTTTAGTTTGATCTAATTCTATTTGTTTTTTCTAGTCTTGTTTATTTTTTTTGTTTGTTTGTTTATCTTGCCCGAGGAGATATATCAGAAAAAAATATTACTGAGAGCAATGTCAGAGGGTTAATTGATTGTTTTCTTTGAGAAGTTTTATGGTTTCAGGTTTTACATTTAAGTCTTTAATCCATTTTATTTTTGTATATGGTGTAAGAAGATGGTCTAGTTTCATTGTTTTGCACGTATCTATCCAGTTTTCCCAACATCTTTTATTAACTAGACTGTCTTTACCCAATTGAATATTCTTGCTCCTTTGTCATAGATCAATTGACCATATAGGTGTGGATTTATTTCTGGGCTCTCTATTCTGTTCCATTGATCTATATGTCTGTTTTTATGCAAGTACCATACTGTTTTGATTATAATGGCCTTGTAGTATAGTTTGATATCATATCATATGATGATAACTCCCACTTTGTTCTTCTTTCTCAAGATTTCTATGGCTATTTGGGGTCTTTTGTGGTTACATATAAATTTTAGGATGATTTGTTCTAGTTCTGTGAAAAATGTCATCTGTATTTTGATAGGGATTGCATTGAATCTGTAGATTGCTTTGGGTAGTATGGACATTTTAACAATGTTAATTCTTCCTATCCATGAGCACAGTATGTGCTTCCATTTATTTGTATGTTCTTCAATTTCTTTCTTCAATGCCTTATAGATATTATATAATTTTTAACGCAACCTATATTTTAGAGAAAAATAATGCCTAAATTCATTAGTGAAGACATCTGCATGATTATAGACTTCAGAACAAAATAAAGGGAAAAATGTGAGAAATATTTATCCAAGACAGAAAAATACCTATTACAATATTATTTTCTAAGTACTATAATAGAGTATGTTTAAATCCCAATGTATACACCGAAGAGTAAGGGATTCATTCAGCTTAGGGTATAGGACAGGGGGAAAAGGTCAGAGAAAAAAGCTGTATAGAGATGTGACAAGAAATTGGGCCTTGAAGTCTTAGCGAGATTTTGGCAGGTGGAGGGATTTTTATATCACCTCCAGCTGAACTGTTAAAAGAAGAAAGATCCAGGTGTTTTCCCTGCTTTCAAAATTCAATGTTTCCTTTTGATTTCCTTAAGCACAGGCAGTAGAAACATGGCCAGAAACTGAGCCACCCCTAAAGGTCCCACAAATGCTTTAGAATTCAGATCAAAATGATTTCTTGTCAACAAAGGAACACAGAGTACATATTGTGTCGAGAGTTGTGCTGTCTGTCCAGTGCCCAAGAATTCAAATGTCATTTGGCCCCACGATCAGGGCAGCTCCTATAGACTGGTGTCTGATAAACAGATGTGTAAAAATTGTTAAACATGTCAGGAAATTTTCTGAAAGCTCACATTATGAGAGAATATGCAAATTATGACCCTTGTATCTATTACATGATTTATGAAATTGGGTATATACCAAAAGATCCTTTTAAATCTTGTGGTTTACTCACAGGGGAGGAGAGGAATGGTGGTAGGCTGGTAGGTTTTGAGGAAGACACTTGTACTTTTCTATATTTATAGGCTAGCTTCTTATAAATAGTCTACTGCTCCTCCAGTGAGGATGTGAAGATATATATAACAAGATAATTAAGAAAATAGAGTAATATAGAGAAACTATCTTTGAATGAAAAAAATTAATTGTATCAGAACTAATGAGGAGAGTAGTTATTCTAATTGTTACTCTAATTGTGAATAAAATTTAGCTATGAGCTCTCTGATAGCCAGGGGAAAATGGAAATCATCATGAACTATTTACAGATCGCTAATGAAAGAAAGTATGCAAGGTCATCTGCAAGAATATGTCATTTCCATGCATTAAGTCCCAAAAGAACTTCACCATGCAAATCATTATATCAGGGATATTGCATCACACAAAAGAAATAAAGTCTTAAACTGGAGTTTTGTTGAAAATATAAACTGGCTCTTCCTGTGCTATTTCTTATATCAACCTCAATAAAAAATCTGAGGACAGAACATTAAACTATAACTCTGGGAAGGAATTTCTATGTGAATGTAAAGAAGATAGTCTCAGTATATTTCTCTCTGGTAATGTACGATAATCAAACTTAGAAAAACTTAGAAAAACAAATGATGTTATTAGATAACATGTCACTTATATTGTAAGAAATTTTTTAGCTTAACAAATTCAGTACTTGAAGCACTCGATCTCTGCACTGTTAGGAGAAGAATGATTCTTTATAATAAAATATTATTTACAAGCTAGTGATAATGTAATATTTTAACATAGAGCCAAAGGTCTTCATTTTTATTCTCAATAGAGGCCTTCCCACTTCTAAATGAAGTTGGGTTAGAATGGTTTATATTTTTTCACCCAAAATAATTTTGGGACTACCCAAGTCCTCAACTGCAAAGTTAGAGTTCTAAGAGAAAGCACAGAAGGAAAATATAAGGTATTAGCAACCAGCCTTGTCATAGGTGAACCATTTGGAGGCTTCTAATCTAACATACCACTCCAGACTATACTTACCTAAGTTAACATCTAACTACCTTAAATTCATAGCTAACTTTGTCCTGACATACATGTTCCAGTGTCCTTCTGTGGATCTATTCTTAATAGATTACTCCTCTCTCCTGAAGAAACTAGAATTCTCTGAAGATCCACTTATTATAAATTCATATTGCCCAGCATCTTTTGTGTAAGTGTCATTGGAATTATCCTCAACTATCTCTTATTTGTTGCTACAAAGTGCTCTAAACATCACCATATACCTTGCTTTAGCAAGGCAAACTGGCCCCTTCCAAAATAGAACCTTTATACCACTACTTTTAATGTTGCAAAGACTGAGCTTTGAAATCTATTAAATCAGAAACTCTGTTCTCCATCTCTCTGTTTCTTCATGATGGGTTTGAACCTTAACTCTGTTTGGATCGTGCCACAATCACTTCTTGTTTTAGGGGAGTCGATTAGTAGTGGTAGTCGTGAGCTATTTGGTCTCAACGTCATCAGGCTGGGCTATAAGAAGCACTATAGTAAGCAATTGCATTGGCAGGCAAATTGTGTTTATCACCACTTAAGAAAAGTAATAGACCTGGTGCCCTGTTCATTACTAAACCAGTAAAAGTATAGGTGATCTTGTGGCAAAGCTTTTAGTTCAAAGGTCCGAAGTGGAGTCCAAGAATGAAACAAGCAAAACCCAGGGTCACAAATGAATGAAGTTTCCTGGAGCCCATGCTTGCATCAGGGGTATTCTTTAATTGCCTCTTGTTTTCTGCTGTTCTGGCCTCTCAGATTTCCTCTTTCTCTGGCTAGCCTTGTATTTACAGAATCTTGAGCATCTTGACCTTCCATCTACCTTAAAATATCATACCAGTTCTCTTGGTCTCATAAATTATCTAAATCTAGATTTCAATTGCCTCCATGATCTAGCTTCATTCCAGTCCTTTCATTTTGCTTTTCATTCTTTCATATACATTTTCCTGATTATCAGCCTTGTTCTTCCCTGCTCCTCAAGCATATCATATTTAATACCACTAGTGTGGCTTTTCTTTCATGGTATGAACTGAGAAGTTCCTTTTTCTACCCATCCAAGACCTTTATCAATATATTAAGAGTCAGCTTCTCCCCATGAAGCTCTCCCTGATCACTTCCTATGTGAGTCAATACTACATACTTTGTAACTCAGGTTCCACCTTAGTTTCTGTGTGGTGCTTTTGGTCCTCTCTGTAGAATGTAGGCTACATGAGAGGCGATACTAATTCTTACAGTCTTTCTGTATCCCACATCACAGCTAGAAGTGTGAGCCTCGAGAAATATTTATGGGCTGACCAATTGCTTGGTTAATGAAATGTATTTCAGAGTAATATGATGATAACTTATTACTATTTTTTTAAAAGAGATCTCACTTAGGCTTCTCTGGGTTTCTGGAGATGCTTCAATACTCATTTATTCTTGGAAAAACTATTTCACACTTGTCAACATTGTACATTCACTTGTAATCCTATTTTAAAATGAAGTCGATAACAGTACCTGCCAATAATTGTGAAAAATGTACTATTTTATGTAATGTCTTTTGTTCATTATTCAAATCAGTAAAAGTATGAGTGATTTTGTGGCAACATTGCATTCAAATGTGGAACTAAAATGAGCAATATATATTATTAGAATATTTTTCAGAAAAGTTGAATCTTTTTAGTCTAATTAATTTAAGTAGGAGCCATGTATTAAAAATCATTGTATTTTTTACTGAAAATTCCATCATTGGAACTCTAGTTTTTCTCTTCCCCCAGTTTGCCTTGCCTACATTTGGCTCCTAGTTTTATCATCAAAGCTGCTATTGCTGGTTACCCTCCATTCTCTCTCACGTCTAGGGTATGATACACATGGTAGAGTTCAGTATCATGCAAGCAGAGGTGACATCGCAGCAGTGCAGGGATCTTCATATTGAATATCAGGCACATCTGTTCTTAAATGTCATCAGGTACTCCATTTGGGGGGACTCTTTTCTCTGCAAGAATCCAATCTAATCGAACAAAAAATTGAACTGCTCCCATTTTCCTTTTGAAACAAATCATCTCTTCCTTCCCCTTCTTTGAACATTTAGAAGCTCTTAGTAAATTGCAGTGTGTCATGAACTTGGGGTCTTATGCTTTTTCCTTTCCCTGCTAGACTCTACAAGGGAAAGGAAACAGTTGGAAAATGTTGTTCCTCCTTTGGAAGAAGGTGTGTTAGCCCAGGGCAGAAGAATAGAGACATTTCAGTATTGTAATATAGGCAAACATCCTCTTTTTAAAAATTAAAAAGACTAATTGTTTTATTAGACAGAATCCATGGACAAGGGAGAGACTTGAGACACTTTCATAGAATATGGTAGAAGAAAGAGCATGGACTTTCAGATTGGATAGCTCTGGTGTCAAATTCATCCCACCAGCATGTGACCTTGAGCCCAGCTTTCTTCATCTTTAAGTACTGCAGTCTAGCACTTGTGTTAAAGAATGGTGTGAAGAATTGAATAATGTATGTAATATAAATATAGTAATGTAGGCTATGTATACAGCCCAGAGCAGCACCTGGACAGAGAAGGTGCTAAGTGGTCACTGAAATGATTATAATGATAATGAAGATCAGATGATGCCATCAGAATGAAGCAAACTCATTCCTGAGAAACAATAGCTGTGAAGGAAAGGGAGAGAGTTCATTTACCCAATAGTTAAAAACTTGTTCTCCAGTCTATAAAACAATGCCTTAGGACAGAAAAGCTAAATGCTCTAGGATTTAATCTTACTTAGGATATTCTAGGAGTTCCTCTCAATTTATGCTGTAGAGGACCATCATCAGAGAGAAGAGAAAATACTATCCTACAGTTATATAATAGAGAAGTTTACAATCAGGATGAAACTATTCTATGGTTAAATGATGGAGAAGTCTACAATCAGGATGAAATAGGCAAAATTTGCCTGTTCTTACACTTAGAAGTATTGCAATATGTATTCCCTTCCTGAAGCAGACTAACAGTGAGAGCGATGGAGGGGGCTATTAACATTTCTAATTGACTTGCAAAGCTGTGACTCAGGAAATTTTTAAAATGTAACAATCTAAGAGCACCAGTTCTTCCCTGGTTAGAACTTACCCTTCTCAGTTTAAATGATCTTCATACTATCTGTATAAAAAGGGTAAAAAGGAATTTCATCTTGTAGTTTCATTTGTGCCCAAGGTCACCATAATAACATTGTCTCTTCAGTGACTTGGCAACCATGCATACATTCATCTCCAAGGACTGAAAAACATGGCAAAAATCCCAAGGAAGTTTTAACAAGAACCCACTGCACTTTATGCTGATACTTCGACATTTTCTAATCTAGGACCAGGGTTAGAATGGCCACAAAGGAAAGAAATGGATGTCACATGGCTTAGTATGGGGAAAGTGTGTACCACAAAATGTTCATTTTGGAAGATACATTTTTGCCTTGTGTTAAATATAAAAAAGAAAGAAAGAAAGAAAAACTTCTTATTCTGGTCCTATATATTTTTCTTGTCTAATTACCTCCTACTACTATAGTGTACTGTAAAGCAAACAATAATATCCATCCTGCTTCTATCTACAAAAGCTCAGGACACAGTAATCCTATTAGTACTTAAATCAACTGTGCATTAATTTCTTTCAGGCTTGTTTTGTCTAGGCATTTTTACCTACCTCACATACAAAACTCTTCTATATCATAATTTAAAACTTGAAATGTACGACCTATGATATGGTACATAATAGCTATTTGGTAAATACAATTTAGGGTAGTAATTTCACTTATAAAGTTAAATGAAACATAGTTTGTTGAAATAGCATAATCTAGATTAGGAATTTGGATATACAATTTCCAATAATGTGTCTACCATTCATTTGCTTTATTAGTAAAGCCCAGCTATCGGCTCTCCATTTTTCCATCTGTAAAACAACATTTTTAATGTCTGACTTCAGAAAGCCACTTAGAGCTCAATGAAAATAAATGAGATGTGCATTTGGTACCATGAACTCCTTGGAGTTACAAACTGGGGCATTTCCTTGTTGCTAGGCAACATTTGAATGAATAACCAATCAAAGCCTGAAACAGCACTAATTTGACTATATTTGTAATGACTTCATAAAAAACCATATAGATAAAATTTATGAGACGTTGCTTACTAGACACAATACCTTTGAGATGTAGAGAATTCATATAAGCATTGAGTCCAGAATGGCCAGTGCATACATCAACAGGCAAGAGGAATTCTAGTCACAAGCCAGTCTTCAAAATGGTTCAGACTCAGCCAATTTTATTGCCAAAGGATTGCCAAAGGTAATAAATATATCAAAGAGAAAGGGGTCACAAGAGGCCTTGAAGGAAGAGCACGGCATAGGGGTTTTCAGTGGCATACTTATGTTATTGTTCCTTCCCAGTGCAGAGCAAATTCTTTTTTCATTTAGAAATAACCACGTTCCAGATCTGCTTCCAGGTATTTTGCCAAGAGTGGCCCAAGAGGACTATATGCAAGGCAGATGCTTAACGGTTAAAGGAAGTGCTTGAGGCATAACGGCTTTGGAAAAGTACTTGGAGATTACTCTAGAGAGTACCTCTATCACTGTGCCTTATGCTATATGAAAGATGATGTAAATTGGACTGGACCTAAATAACGGGTCTGTTACTCAGGATCAAGATAAATACGACTGACGCTCAGAAAACTGCAAGCATTAGGAATGTGGCATCCTTGTTGAGAAGTGTTCTTGGCTTTGGGCAATACATCTAGCTATGTTACTTAGGTTCTTTTGTTAGAAGCAACAAAAACTCATATAGGCATTTTCAAAAAAGGGAGGGAATAAATTACTCTAAAGATTAAAGATCATGTGACAGTAAAACTTAGAAACCTCACTGAAACTCAGGAACTTCATAGGAAGGGTAAATGCACACCCCAGACTTCTTGAGAAAAAAAACTAGAACATGGGATCTAAGACACTCAAGTATACAGGCTAACTTATCATGTGCTCAGAATCATAAATTTATCATTTTCCACTTTTACAAAATGCAGCATTTCAAAGGATCTCTAATCTCACCACAGCTACTGTATCTGATCAATACTACACCTTTTATTCTGTATAAATTATTATCTTCCTTACTTCATATCTTCTACTTCCTCACCACTCTGACTTCTGTGGGACTTCTCATGGACCCTGTTACCTTGGGGTCTCAGATTCCTTACTTTCTTTCTGTGTCTTTATAGCACAAGAGTAAAAAAGAATTTGGCTCGGCTAATTGTTCACCCTTCCTTTTCAGACAAATTTCACAATAAGCTGCCTTAGAGTTTTTATAAGTCTACAAATTGGCTGCAATTGGCTCACTCACTAAAAAGGATGGACACATGAACAGAGCCTTCAGTAGAAATTGTGAGTCAATTTACTTTCCATTTGAAGAGGATATAGAAGAGGAAGGCACTATGACCCACCAAATACATCAGCCCTCAAGGTACTCATCCCTCCTCAGTTATGGTCAAATTATGAAAAGCAAAAGTGTCAACCAATTTTTAATCACAATCATTTACTCAATTGCCTGTGGTTAAACCTCTCTGTGCAAAGTACTGAATATGTCAGTTAATACCATTTGTTCCTAAAAATGAAAGCAAAGTTTTTATATTCCTACTATTTAATGAGGAAAACTAAGAAATATCTGGATAAAAGGATGTGAGTGATTCTGAAATGGCAGCACAGGTATTATTATACATAGTTAGTGTACTATGAGGCAGTGTGGTGTTGGGGATCAAGGACTAAACTTAAAGTCAAAGATCTGAATTTTGTCTCGGCTCAGACTATAAGTGTTTTTGCTATGAACTGCAGAGTAAATTTGAATAAATTACTTTATCTCCCGACACTGTTTCTTATTCTTAAAATGAGTGTGCAGCTCTACCTTTTAAAGATTTTTTGATGTTACTATTACATGTAATATCAAACTATATAGAACAGAATATAGATATAGAACAGAAGAAATTCTTTAAATGACATTAGGAAATAATTTAACACCTATCCTATGGGTAAATTATATCATATCATAATTTTACACTAATATCTTTTAATTGTCTGATTTATTTGGCAGCATATTCCGATTCTTATAGTAAAGAGTGAGATTATAGTGCTTTACTAGAATCGTTCCATGAGTTTGGCCTTTTTGAAAAGTCAACCAATTTATGTGTGAGTTCTCCTAATTTAAAGAATACCTCAAATTGAAATGAGTATTATGGTTACCTCAAATTTAGACTTACAATAACTCAAATATTAAAATAATGAGTAAAGTAACTCAAATACTCACAAATGAGCAATGGTTTCCTCAGATTTAGACTCAAAATAACAGAGGCATACCAGAAGCAGAGATTATATCCCTATCCCCAGAAGAATGAACATCAAAGTTTGATCTGTGCTTGTGCCTTATATTATCCACTCTCCCTGTAGCATGTATGCAAAATGATATCAAGAGCCACTTTGTACAAAAATCACATATCCATTTCTCTTGTTGTCATTTAGACTTTAACCTATTTGATAAGAAAACTGAATGCAGTTGGTACTTCCATCTGTGTAACTAAGAAATATCCCATGTGCCATGGTCTCCAATCACTTTGTGGAAAAAACATGCAGTGTAGGGGCCAGTCAGTCTTGTGTCAAATGCCAATTTCATCTCTCACCAATTGCATAAAGTATCTTGGGCAAGTTACTTGAAATCTCTGGCCTCCAATAATGCTCAGATTTCGCAATCACTTTATTGCTCCCTGGAGGCAATGCGTGGAAGTACCTAGAAGGAAGCTTGTGGTAAGCTGATACTCAATAGAAGTAGGTGCTTCTTAATATTCCTCTCCCCTTTGTCTACCCACCTTATGCATTCCTCACAACCTGTGATCTCTTACTGATGTGCTTTAAACAGTCACAAGCCCCTGCCCTTATCTGAGAAACCTCCAAAGATGAAGTTCCTTCCTAGTTACAGGAAATTCACTCACAAGGAGTTAAATAAATTTCACAAAAATCTAAATGAACAACACTGCAGTCCTATGAAACGAACAAAGGTAGCAATTGCTACAGAAAATTCCACAGAAATGAGACAAAGACATCAAGTGGTTTGACTGAGATCACTTATAGGGTAAGTTATAAATGGATATCTAATAATATAATTTACTAAAAGAGTTGATGCAATGGTATTATAGAGCCATTTTCCTTGGTTACACTGCAGAGTTCAAATTATGAAGCAATGTTTTGCCAAATGCCATACCGCAGAACAAGAATATATCATCAATAACTCTGCAAAGAAATGCAATATAAGTATAGCCACAACAACAGACAATATGAATACTGCAATCATTAAATGCATTTGGAAATCCAATCTTTGCAGAAAATCAAACCCTTTTAAGACAACCAATGAATTGGATTTTTTTCATGTAGTAGAGGTGTACACAAAACCAACTAGATATCATGAAATATTTGAAACTGTTAAATATCATTATACTTTTATTTTCCTTTGAGATAGGAGATACTCCCAAATGTCGCTATAAATTCTACTGAGTAAAGAAAAAAAAGCCATTTGAGACTGAAAGAAGATACGAAAAAAGTCATTTGTATTTATCTATTTCTAGCCTCTTTAGTAATAACAACATATATTAAGTCATAGTTTTCTTTTTAATAGTCATGAAATACGTTCCCTGGAGTTTTGCATTAATCTTGAGATGTACCAGGTATATTCAACAAAGAGAACTTTCTGCCTCTTCCTATAGATGTTTGCTCATTATGGATAGAAAAGCTAGTCTAAAATTTTGTAACTCCTCTGTTTTAGGTCAAAGCGCAAGATATATAGAACACCAAATAATGAACTGAGAAGTCCTAAGTGCTTGGTCTAGAATCAACCTTCCCTACCTATTAAGCTCTTTTCTTTCTCTCCATTTTCTTCCTTTTCTTGTAAACATTCCTTCGAGCAATCTTACTCGTTTACATTTTTATCTTGCCTTAAAAAGGATCACAAACCTCACAATTCTCCTTATAAACATTCTCTGACACTTGAATGTTAATAATGTGTAGCACTTCTCTCTATAGCACTTGAGATCATTTCTTAGTAAAAATATATATATATAATCTCAATGCAGAGTCTTGGATGGGCAAACCTCCAAGGAATGGGAAGTCTTAGAGAACAAGGTAAAAAATAATTCTTTTCTTTCCAAAGATGACCCCCAGTGTAAATGCTTTTTAACAGCTAATTTCACTGCTGAACAGTCAATATGAGCTGGAAAAATTAGAAATTTTTCAAATAAATATATTATGTGCTTACAATGCAAGATGCCAAAAATCTCCTTCATGCTTTTTGACCAAAACTGCACAGAGGCCATGTGCCTAATGCTGCAAGACCAGTGAACGAAGCTGCTGAGAACAGACTTATCCATCATGGTTTAGCTTTTCTCCTTATGTACTTGGCTGAGAGAGTTAGAGAAGCAAAGGCCGGGGTTCTCAGGGAGTGCTGGCACCACAGAACACAGATGTCACACAGCTCCCATTCAGGACAGCTAACATAAACATTCTCTTGGATGTCTCAACACAGGGACACCAGAAATGGGGCTGGTAACCGCTCGGTTCCTCATTGCTGATCAAAGTTGTACGTTACTCAATATACTTTCTTTACTAAACCTCAGGCTTCAGGATGAGTTCCAAATGTCTTACGGTCACCATCTGTCTAGTTTTAAAGGAGAGTTTTTGGCATTTCAGGATTTGAACAGGGATTTGTCAAACAGGTCTTGAGAAAAGAAACTATAATCCTTTAGATGAAAAATCAGGTATAACTGGAGCTACTTTCTATGATACAAAGCTCAAAGAAAAAATACTCCTAGTATGATCTCTTTTTTTAAGTTTTTATCATGGCAATAATTTTATGGTTTTCACATTTCTCATAATTCAGAATTTCCTCTTCTATATTTTATCATATTTATTCTAAGTAAAGTTTTTCCCTTCAGGAATAAAAGCTTACTATTATTATTATGCCTCTTCAGTCTTTGTATTTGTAAGATTTTAGATTAAGGATTTAAACTTATCTGTCAGAGACTCCTGCATTTGGAATATAAGATCCTTCATAATGTGGCTTCTGTCCACTACTGCAGTCTTTCATATACCACTTAGCAACTATATCGACAAATTTACAGTTGCTTGACCTTGTCTTTCTTTCTCCCTCCTTTGGTCTTTTAAAAACACTTTTTTTTTTTTTTACATGAACAATGTCATTTCCGTCTTGAAGACTCAACTTGAGATCTCCTACCTGTATGGTCAGCTTGGCCACTCCTGGTTGGATTAGAATCTTCTCCTGTGTGCTCCCTTAGAACCTTGACCTAGCATATCTCACACTGCCACATCATTGCCTGCTTTCTTGTCTAATGCCCTCAGTTCGAGTTCTATTTGGAGAAGAATTAGGATTACTCACCTTTATTGGTCTAGTCCAGAACCCAGCCTACAGGAGGTGCTCCATAAATGTTTATTGTATAACTTTAATAATTCATGATGGTAGAATTTATCTTGATTTTTAATATTTAATTAAACACTAATAGAAACTGACATAGATGAGGAAATTAAGACTCAAGGTGGTTAAAATAACTGGTCTATAATACAAATTCTAAAACTGAATAAACTTGGGGCTCAGACCAGGAACTTAACTTTATGGACTATACTTTTACCATGTTACTAGGTAAGTACTTTACAGCAGTAGTCTGCAGTTAAACATTTAAAAAAGTTTTTCCAAAAAAATTTATCTATGACTAGATAAATGTGGGAAATGTGATTGGAGATCTCTAGTGTTATTTCAATTATTGATTCAAAGTTTTGAAAAGATTCCAGGGATATAATATAGATCACAATATCACTGAAAAAGAAATCTTCTGCAGATTTTGTCTAGGGGACTGGGTAACTTCTAATGTCTATTTTAGGCTTATAATTACATGGTATTCACATAAACTGATTAAAGATACTGTGTGCCAACCTTGAGTGAGTCACTCTATGAAAAAGAGAAAGGCACAGCCCTCTCCTAATGGAGGCAAAAGACTCCTTTCTTTAGTCTTTGAAAACTACTGCCAGGTTGAAACTGGCACTGATTATTTGGCAGGAATAAATTTCCATATTGCCATGCCCAAAATAATCATGTTGGTTATTAACAATTACCTCCTAGGCATCTATGCCTCAAAGCCTCTGGGAGATAAATGAAAGATAATTAAATGTCTTACATGAAAAATAGTAGTTTCTCAATGAATTTCATAAAAGGCATGGAGCAAGAGTTGAAGAGGTACTTTTGTTCATAACAAAACCAACCAAACATCTACAGTAAATAATGGACCATGGATTTCAGGTGGAGAAACAGAGAAAAAGATGTGTAGGTCAGGAGGTATTGAAAAAGGAAGTTCAAACAAATCTAAACCCAGCACCTTCTTCCCAAATCTCCCATCTAAGTGAATAATACTATCATCTACCTACTTGTCTTAGCCAGAAACCAGATATTCATCCTGGGCAACCCCTTTTCTCACTCCCCACATGGAATCACTGATCAAATACTGATGAGTCCACTTCTTTTGTAGCTGTTGGATCCAATCCCTGCTCTCTATTCCCAATGCCATGGCTTTAGGTTAAATTCCCGTTATCTCTTACTGTCTTTTTTCCTACCCCACAAAAGCCATCTTCCATACTACCAGAAAGACTTCTCTAGACTCCCTGTCTAATTGTGCCTCTCTGCTCAAGGTTCTTCAGACACTCCTCTTTGCCCTCAGCACCACTCAAAGGACTTTCACAACTTGGTCTCTACCGGTCTTTCTAGTGCCATTGCTGCCAACAAACAAACTTTGCCCCAGATATCCCAAATCACTCTCAATTCTCTGGATGCGTGAAAACCTGATTTCAGCTTCTTGTTCTGTAGGCATGGGTGAGATTCTCTCCATATCTCTGCTTTGCTAGTTCCTACTACACTTTGGGCTCTTCGTCCATTTCCTTTGATCTCCATCTCCATTTTCATTAACTCATCTAAATTTTCAAAATTTTTCCTTGTAGTAACCTTCAAATAGCTTACCTTTCTCCAAAGTGTATCCTACATTGTAACTAGAATGATCTTTTTAAACCTGGTCCTGTTACTAACTTGTCTGAGACTCTCAATGAGTTTCCACAGCTCTAAAAATACAGATAGATTCCTAATCAGAGCCACATGACCCTGACATTTCTTATGTCACTAGCTCACCGAACTCCCTCCCCGCCATTGTCTCCTCAAACTCTGACCGTGGCTTTCTCATATCAAAACCTCCATGGGGTGGCTCCATAGTGTAGTGGTTAGCACATCTGCTTTGCACGCAGAAGGTCCTTGGTTCACACCCCATGCTCCGGGTGTGCACTGCGAGCGTGTGGGAGGAGACGCCCCACCTTCAGAGATCTAGTTCTTAAGAGAAAATGGCAACATCCATGGATCAGGAGTGGAAGGGAGGGGGGCAGAATTAAAGAGGAGGGAAAAAAAACCCTCCATGCTCCTGCCCATCATGTTACATATTTATACATGCTGTTCCATCTTCATGAAAGACCCTTCCTCACCTATCATCCTTAGATGACTCTGACTCCCATACATTATTTAAATACTAACCCTCTGCCTGGCACATACGCATCTGCTAGCTGGTTAATATCCCTTTGTCTAGGTTCTAAGAGCACCATATTTCTTTCTTTTCTTTTTTTGTAAGCGCCTATTCAAAATTACACTTAACGATGAGATGAACTGATTATTATCCGAATCCCTCACAGGGCTCTAAGTTTGATGAGAATAGTTAGTGACCATGTAGTTTTTAGCCAAAATCTCAAGGGGGCCAGGGCAGAATACTAACCAAGTAGTAGAGTCACAGGACTGAGGTAAGAAATTGACAGGAAGACCAAACTGGAGGCTGTCATGATAATTAAAGGAAGAAGGAAAGAGTGCCTGAACAAGGGAGGTGTTGGTTACTACTGAAAAGAAGGACAATGAAGACAGGGAAAGAAAATTTCAGCAAGACTTGATAATTGCCAGAAGGCAGGAGGGCTGACAGAGACAGAATAATATAAGACTGAAAGATGACTCAGACTCTAAGCCTGCATGGCCAGGAGAATGGTGAGAAATCTCATTATCAAAGAGAGAGGGGGAAAAAAGAAGAATGAAGTAGTTTTATGAGATAAGAGAAATAAACATGTGACAATTTCTAACACGCAGTTGGAAAGCTTGGTACAGAGAGGCCATTTCACTGGAAATAAAATGTGTCCAAAAAGAACTTTACCACGGTGGTCCTCAATGTTGTATCTATAAGGAAATCTGAAAATATATCAGTCCTTGCTGATACATTAATTAACTAATTTCTTAGTGTGGGAAAAAAGTGTTTGGACATTTTTTTTTTTTCATGCTGGCCTGAAAAAAATGTTCAGTACAATCTCTACTCCCCTCTGCACACTGCCACCCACCTTACTTAATGCTCATATTGAGAACTATTGATATAAAGAAAGAAGAGCAAAGGGCTAAGGGCCAACTATCTGTATTCAAAATTAGAAAAAAAATAACCAGTAAAAAGTTAAAGAAAGAATGGTCAGAGAAACAGGAAAGAAGCAAGATAACATAGTGTCCCCAAAATCAAGGGTTTTAAAACAGAGTTTTAAAAAATATTAGGGAGAGTACACTTCTACCTCTCAAATATTGCAGGAGACTTTAAACATGAAAGTATGAACCATTAGTCTAGCTACTGGGAACACCTTCTAGTCAACATTAGAGTATATAATATTTGCCTAGAGTGGGGAGGTGATAAAAAGAATCCAATGACTGATTATCATTCTTATCGATATTACTGTATTAGTTCCTCAACAAAGAAAATAACACTGGTATAACGATCTGGCTCTAAAAGAACTCCTGCTTAGAAAGACAATTTGCAACTATATATCAATTTAAATATTCTGAACAGAAGATTTCACCATTAGCATATCAAGGTACAAATTACAAACAAAATTTTTTAATCTTTCTGATGTTAAGTTACTGGATAGGCATTTTAGTTTAGTTTAATTTAGTTTAGTTTTGTTTTTCTTCTCCATACTAAGTATAAAAATATTATTCACTCCAAAGTTCTCAAGACAAAGACATAAACATCTTCCAAGATTTGCACTTCTGCTCCTAAATATAGGAACCACAATTCTAGAGCAGTCGCTACAATTTTCCGCCTCATAAATGATGCATTTGGGGGGCAGTTAGTGGATAGAAGAAATGTTCTCTCACACATATGTATTCAGTCATTACTAGATTGCTACTTACACAGAACATTGTCACTTTCCATTACAAGGAAATTTCAATGTTAATTTTTTGTCAATGACTATCCACCAATCTTTATTCTTCCATCTAGAATGAAGTAAACCTTGGTGAGATGTATTTTTAATTAAACAGGAGGGCAATTTCAATATATTCCTATTAACAATCATGGGGCTGGGGTAAAATACTAACCTGGTGGAAGAGTCACAGGATGGATTTGAGGTAAGAAATATGACAGGAAAACCAAACCGGAGGTTGCCATGATATTAAAGGAAGACAAAATCTAGAAAATATTATAGAGCAAACATGGATCCTCACTGGTTTCATTTCCAGAAAAGATTGATTGGATGTATTTATCTAATCTAGACTTAAACCTTTTGATAATTTTAGAGGAAATTAAGAACATTATTGGTAATAGAATTAAACATATTTGATTTTTACATTATTCTAATACTGCAAATAATACTCAGTTCCACACTTTACTTCAGTTACCTCCCACCAGAGACTAAAAGAGAATCCCAGAAAAATTCTTAAGTGAGTGGTAAAGGGAAACTGAGCCAACAGAATTTGTAAACAATTTGCAATGCTACATAGTAAAAAAGGCTGAACTGCTATATTCATTATTCAAGGAAATTCAGCCCAATTTAAGCACAGATTGAAAGGCGCCAAATAATGTGTCCAATGAGAAAAGTTGGTCTTAAGGAAGATGGCCAAGCAGAAAAGGCTTTTATCAGACACTAGCTGGGAGCATCCTCCATTTTAGGAGGCCACTGAGGAGTCTGTGATGTGTACCCCCTTTCAAGTTGATTGCTTCAAAAAATGTTACACTTTTATACAGAATCCTGGGCACTATAGAATATCATCAGGATAATGACCCATGGCAAAATGGTCATTAGGAGGAATAGTCTCTTAGGACTCAGATAAGACCATTTCTTAGGTTTTGAATTCCTATCTCTTCTATGTCCATTAAGGAAGCTCTGATGCAATGCCCACTTGAAATGTATCTTAATTTTTTTCACTAAAATGCAGATGGTTATTTTTCTTTAGGTAATTTAATGTATAGCCTATAGGGATATCATAAACAGAGAAAAGTCTATCTCTTAGAGAAAGGTTTGCCTCTATTCCTAGAGCACAGTGGATAAAATGTAGGTTCAAGTCCTGAATCCATCATTGACTAGCTTTATGAAAATCAGTTTTCTCCTATGTAAAATATGGATAATAATAGTGTCTACTGCAGAGGGTTGTATTGAAAATTAAATGAGGTAACATTTGTGAAATGCACAGAAGAGTGTCTGGCATATAGTGTACATATTAGCATTTGTTAAATAAATAGATAAAATGTCACTGATTCAAATCAGACGATGAGAAAGCTACAAAGAATGAATGAAAAGTTTTAAGTAGAATATTTACTGCAGAGGCATGTTATTCTCCTTAAACTCTTGCATCTATTTTATATGTGTGGGAAAATCCTAAGGTCCAGATTTACTCAAATACCACATTTGTTGATCACTCACAGTATGCCAAAGCCCTGCAGTAGACACATAGGTGTATAAGCCAACATTTGCTCTCAAGGCGCTTATAATCCAGTTTGGGGCAACAGACAATCATTGAAATTGAAGGAGAGTAAGGAGGGTAAACAATTTAAGTATAATTTCCAGATAACATAATATATAGTCTCAAAGTAACCCACTGACTAAAGAATTGTAATAAAAGTAATTTCAATAGGAATTATAGAAAGAAGAACAGTTTAGTCAAAATAGTCAGATAAGATTTTATATAGGAGGTGAGATGGGAATTAGGAGTTGAAGAATTTGATCAGGCAGACAAGACCAATTGTTTCTGATGAATAGAACAATGTAAACATAAGTTGAGACAAGAAAGCAAATGGCATATTTGGAGAAGCAGTAAGTAAACACTAGAGAGGATGGTTCAGAGAACAAATAATGGAGACATAGTTCTAAAATACTGTTCAAATTTGCCTCCATTTACTACCATGTCCACTTGCAAGCAAGAGCTTCATCTGACTCATAGTCAAACAAGCTCTGTGGTAGAGGAAACGGAAAGAAAGGAGAGATTCTAAACAACTGCCTTAAACTATTAAGAAGTTAGTAAGCTTTGAGCAGACAACCCAGGTGTGAGATATGGTTAGATCGGCAGGGATAAGAAAAGTCTAGGCAGGTAAGATCAAGCCCCTTTAGGGAAGACTTTAAATATCAGGCTAAAGAATTACGACCTTATCGCATAACAAAAACTTTCAGAGCCACTGGAAGTTTTTGTTTGGTTTTAGGAACAGTACCTTGATAAAATAAAATAAGCCAATGAATAAGCCACTATTTTTCAATGTGAGACCTGTGAAAAACTAGTGGTTGCCCATAGTCTAGCATTTTGAGATCTGAACTGTAGATTAATTATGATTCTCATAAAATTTATCATATTGTTAATAGTTCTCACATTTTAAACATCTTCCATACATAGAATATGTAGATTGGCTTTTTCAGGTAATATCTGGCAAACAGGGTGCTGTTTATTTCAGCTGATTCATTCTCACGTAATTTGTTTATTAGTGTCTATATTTGATGACTTTGTATTTTTTCTTATAACTGCTTTATTGTGTTTAATAGTACCAATTCACACAAAATGAATTAATGACTTAAAATTAATCCATTGGACACATAAAAGTAGTAAAACATGAAAATAGTATTAAAAATTATATCTTATGGCATAAAGTTGTCAAAGTAAATAAAAGTTTTCAGAGGGAAAAAAACAGTGAATCTATGTGTATTAAAAAATTCCCTACTAATTCATGATTTTTAAGAGCAGCACAAAAGGAATATTGCAAACAGGAAGCAGAGTGATGAAAATCTCAAGACTGGGCTTTTAGAGCTCAGCTTTTGTCCCTGGCCCTCAGTGTACTGCCTGTTGCACAAAATCATCCGTCATGAAACTTCCTTGGAATTTTCAAGGCAGGGTTCAGGTAAATCTATTGAGTTTTTCCAAAACAAGTGAGAAACAATATTGATGAGTTTTCCCACTAAAGGCCGAGAAGAGACAAAAACTAAAGAGGCATCGTCCAAAGTCACAAAGGAGTTCAATGGCAATTAGTAATATTGTGGAGAAAAGCAGAAGAAACTAATTGCAAAATCCTTTATGAAATGACACTGTCAGAAGATAATATCAGTAGAATACAATGTGAAAGAACATTTACTATCTATTAAGTTTCTATTAGAGGATATTTTTCTTCAGTTGTACAAAATCAGGTATGTTCACAGTATAAAGCAGATCATATGTGTAGAGGGGAGAATCAATTGACAACTATTTGTTTCATCACTAAAAACTAATGGCAGAGAGGAAAAGATTTCTTGTTTAATAATATTATAAGCCTTGCTGTAGATTAAAAGTGCATTGGAATCAAATATTGACTGAGCACCATCTTCAGCAAACTAAGATATCACCACATGAATAACAGAAATAGCACCTCAGAGAAATTTGACGCTGCTTTATTCACAGTTGAAAGTATGAGTATGCCTCCTGAACTTGAATGGAGTTTGAAGGAAATAGAAAAGCTGTGAATATGAATAGATCATAGCCAAGAATTTCCAGCATACTGAGCAAGAAAATGGGTAGAGAACAGAAGATTGTCTTTTCATACTCAAGAACTCTGGGTGTCAAAGGTAAAGATCCTCAAATGAGTTTTTGAAAAAATAAGTAAAAAAAAAAAATCCAGTAAAAAAATATTTCTTTAATTTACGATAGCTTTTCTTAGTGTAGTGGTATATTCAATATCTGGA
This sequence comes from Pteropus medius, assembly GCF_902729225.1. Lineage (NCBI taxonomy): Eukaryota > Metazoa > Chordata > Mammalia > Chiroptera > Pteropodidae > Pteropus > Pteropus medius. The sequence goes on from NW_024351735.1 coordinate 893,564, forward strand.
GTAGCCTGGATCTATTACTTCATAGGCAACTTGCCATAATTTTTAACATTTAAGAAGATAAGAAAAGTTCCTAAGATTGAATTTTGATACAAATGAATTAGTTGTCAGGAGTTTATTTCTTACTATTGAAAGATATTCCATACTTATTGAAGAAGGAAATCAGTGCTATTATTAGCCATATTTAACAAATTTGAATGCCAAAACTGAATACGAAGAAATAATTATCACAGATAAATCCAACCAAGAATTCATTAGAAATCCATTTGCCAATTATCTTCTTTGTTGATGAATATTCAACATTCTAGCCATTTTTGAGAAGGACATACTTTCAACCTAATCAGTTCCTGATGGGACATTGGATGTCTATCAGTGAACACTCTCTCTACAATTTCTGAATCCTTACATAATCAGAAAAACCAGAACTAGTTGACAGACAACTAAACATTTTCTGCTCTTCGCAGTGACTTGTAAATCGGGCTTTTCAATTTAGTAGAAGTAAAGAATAAATGAAAAAATAGATTCTATATGAAATCTAATCTACTGTTCAAACTCTCTTAGAGCTGGTTATCACTGTCCTGATGAAAGACTGAAAATATTCTCCCTCCTCACCAATATAATTGTTGTTTTTACATTCTTATTAATTGCTATTGTTACCATTTAAAATTATTATTATCATTATTTTTTATTGTGACAAATATTTTTAAATATTACCTATAATTGGTTTGTTGATACCCTGGGTATCCATTAAGTGGTTTGCAGATGCCAAAAGATGAAGTAACTTTAATGCCTAGGATGGACTGGAAGAAGAAAAATGGTAGGCAGAGATGAAAAATAAGTCCCATGGATTAGTAGAGCTCTGGGAAGGAGGTGCTAGAAATGAAGATAAAAATATAGTTGTAAAATATAATAGGAAAAAGAATTTCTGGATGTTGTGACAGAATGGATATGCATAACATGAGCAGGGTCATTAAGGAAGACTTTGAGCTTCCAAGATGAGGGGAATAGTTATATCAACAACAACAACAACAACAATAACAAAAATGGGTAGTCTGCAGGAGACACCGGTTTATCCTAGAAATTGAGGATCTCAGTACAAATATGTTGGGTTTGAAGTTAATATGGTAATGTCTAAATAAATAGAAATATTTTACATATAATTAACATTTGTTTGTACATAGATGCTTTTAAAATGTTTGAAGAGAGCTGGTTTCCTAAATGACAGTAAGCAAATTACATTGATCATTTGCTTAACCAACTGGTTTCTTAAACAAAGATAGTAACTGTCTATATTCTGAATTAGCATGGTCAGGATTTACACAAAGAATACATGGAAATAAGTATTAGTACTAAATATTGTGGCATCAAAGTACAAACAGTCTTCATAAATAATATTTGTCCCTATTTTAGATGACCAAGAGATATTAATCTTTACAGTTTTCAAGATTTCATTTGTAGGTTTTCACTGATGTTTTTCAGTAAATTTTTTCTAACAACAGATATGAGTTAGATATCTCAAGAGTTGGCTGCAATAGAAACACAGCTTTAAATTCACTGTGAACCATTGCCTATTTCCCTTCACTTGAGGATCTGCCTTTCTTAGATAATTAACAGCCTTAAGTAGCATGCACACACATGCACACACGCATACATGCACAAACATGCAGACACACACATACATACCCATGCCAAATTTTCACCGCCAAGGCCAACAATCCCACAAAGTGAAAACAGCTGAGATGGAGCAATGATTAATTTTTTACCTTTATAGTTAAATTAAAGTTGGAAAACAAAAGATTTGCTACTGAATGGACTGGAGAATTTCTCAATAATTCGATATTTCTAAAATATACATTATAATTAACTAATTTCATCTCTCGCCAGCATTATCATACAGCACAAAAAAGAGATGATAATATTTAGTACCCTGTGCTTGGTGTCTCAGTCATCAAGACTCTGGTCAAAACACATGATTCATATATGGAATTAGCTAATGAAGATATCTAGATGATGCAAAAATAGCTAAGAAACCTGCAAAGATGAAGGGAGACCAAGGCTGGGTTAAGGATAGGGAGTCGGGGGCTGAGAAATGATTCAGGCATTAACTGTGTAATGTTAAAATTAACCAAACAGTTGATTTCACTATCAAGCAGCTAAACTCAGAACTAATATTTTACTAAACAGTAGTACAGTCATTCCTCCATATCCACATTTTCTGGGGACTGGTTCCAAGACCCGCCTTTCCTGAAGATATAGAAATCCACGGTTGCTCAAGTCCCTATATAAAACAGCCCGGTATTTGCATACAACCTACACATCCCCTCCCATGTACTATAAATCATCTCTAGATTACTTATAATACCTAATACAATGTAAATGCTATGTAAATAGTTGTTATATTATATTGTTTAGGGGAAAATGACAAGAAAAATGTCTGTACCTGTTCAGTATAGATGTAACCACCATAGGCCAAACTAAATAATACCTGTTGACCCCAACGTAACTTTTTTAAAAAATATTTTCAATCCCAGGTTGGTTGAATCTGTGGATGCAGAACCCACAGATATGGAGGGCCAACTATAATTAGCCAGAGATAGGCAGACATTAGGATTCATTCCTCAGCTAATGCTGACATCTTCAAAACAAGTATGCTGATATAACATTTGAGAAATTATGTGAAACATTATATGCAGCATGTCACCTAATAGCAATATAATCCCAGAGTCACAGAGTCACTAGGTAAGCTTTCAAGGGTCAGTTAGTCTTTTTGAGGTTGTTATCTCATCTTGAATAATACTGACATGATGATACTAATCATACAGGAATCTATTGGAAAGGAGACTTCATGAAAAATAAACATTAACTAGAAGACCTACAGAATTGTTAAGTTTAAATGTGAACAACTATATATTTATAGCATGAGAGACTTTTATTTATTGTATGAGAGACTTTTTCTCACCCACAGTGTCAATCTAGGACACTATCTGTACACTCTAACTATACTTAGAAATAGTTAACTGAAGAGATGCAGAGAAATTACACTCACGGAAAGTTGAGTTATCTGATTACCCAGGGAAACAAGAATTGGATCAGCCATAATTACCCTAGAAATATTTTCTGCCAGGATTGGGAATTACAGTTTTACTTTCTTTCTTCTTCTTCTTTTTTTTTTTTAAACTGTCACATTCCCTGAAAAATCAATCTGCTCTCCCTTCCCACTGTTCCTCGGGGTACTTGCGTGGGTATGGCATTTATAATTCAGCTTTAGAAAATTAGGCTCTCCTTTAAAAACTCCATGAGAGCACAGTTCCTGTCCCAACTTCAGTCCCCACCTCCTGGATCAATTCTGCACCAGTGTTGTGAAGGGTAGTGCAGCCAGGGGTCTCAGCCCACACTATGCAGATGCTGGGATGGGGGCTTCAAATCTGCTCTAGGATCTGGGCTTCATCTCTACTCTGCCTCTTGCAGCTCTGTGACACTGTATAAACCACCTTGACTCTCTGAACCTACTTTCTGCATCAAGGATAATAACATATGACTGGCAAGGTGGGTGTATTTAAAAAAATGTGTCTGTGAAGTACCTAGTAGAAAATCTGACACCTAGTAGGTATCAAATAAATCCTAGTCGTTAAAAGTATTTGCACAAAAATGCAGAGAACTGAAAGTAAAAGACGATTTACAGAGGTAAACTCCTGGAATCTAGTACCCTGAACCGCCACAGAAAACCCAGCATGAAATGGAATTGTGTATCCAACTGTCAGGGGCCCTACAGGTGAAGAAAGCATATCACATAGTGACAGAGCTAGGTGTTCCTGCAGTGGGATGTCTCAAGGGTTGGTGGCACATGTCTTCCTTCAAGAACTCTCTTTGGAATGCATACAAAAGATCCAATTAGCTTCAATAATAATCAAAGAATCAACTGGCTTGAAGAATTTCTGTTCGTTTTTCGCTATTTTGTCAGTTAATGTCATAGAATCCACATTGAATTATCTGGATGGATGAAACCACAGGAGAGTCAGTAGCACATTCCCAGCCTGGATGTGGAAGGCCCATGCAACCATACTCTCTCTTTATTCAGTACCTCACATAGTGCCAACACAGAATAGATGCTCTCAAATTATTTTATGACTGAATGAACAGACTGGTAGGAGAATACTTTGGGGATAATGAGCAGGCACCAAATCCATGAAATCTGGCAGAGGTTAATTCTTGACAATTAGATTCACAGAAGCCCCATTAAGAAATGTGATGTATTGTAAAAAAGCCTGTTTTTTTTTTTGTTGTTTGTTTTTTTGGGTTTTTTTTTCCTATTGAACATGAAGGTTCTCATATTTCGCTACGAGTTTCAGCATCTTGGGAAATAGTTTTCTAGCACTCCAGAGGACGTTTTCAAGCACCGTGAAAGGAACTCCAGCTTGAAAGCTGAGCCTTTCCAGATGTTCTTTAGAGGCCAGAGAAGGAACTTCAGCCACAGTCTACCTATGATTTTCTCTGCAAAAAGAACTCTGTTAAGATGGAGAATGAAACCTTTTCATAGGATCTCTTACACAGCTCTTCGATACAAATTTCTCTTTTATTGATGCCCCTTCAAATGCTGGGAGTCTTAATGAGTCTCCTCGGGTTGATAAATTTGCTTCAATGAAAACAGTTTGGTCTATCCACACTACCAACGAGCCATTATCAGGAACTTTCATGAATTCTTGCTCATCTTTATCCTCTCTCTACCTTCAGGCCTGAATATTTATTTTATGCTGTAGCATATTCTCACTGTTTTAAGTAATTGTCAGACTAGTCTCTCATACTAATTTATAGAATTCAGTAGGTACAATTGAAGGAGGACTGAACTTGGGGACTCCAAGAGCTAGGTTCTAATTTGAGACATGACACCGGTGGGCTGCACGACCTTGAACAAATCATGGATGTTTACGAGGCCTTAGTTTTCTCATCTGTGCTACAGGAGGGCTATACAATGAGTCTCCATTCCTTTTTCGATTCTGAAATTTGAATAAATCTCAGCCTTTAGTATGCACATTGGAGGTGCTCAATAAATGTTTGTTGGCTTACGTGAAGTAACAAAATAAAATTAAGTGTAAAAATGATTTAGAACTATTATTACAGATTTGAAGTGATTTCTGCCAGGAAATATGTAATGACAAAAATAAGATACATAAAATGTGTATATTATGATTTCATCTTTTAAAATAAGCAATGATCAAAAAGCCTATATATCCATAGTGTGTATGTATGTACATGTGAAAGCATGTAAGTGAGTGTATGAGTATGTATACATCATTAAGTATACGAGCTTGGGGAAAAAACTCATAAACATCCTAGATTATTGACATAGTTTTTCTAGCTGAATGTTTATAAGGTGATGGCTGATGATGATATAGGGAGTGGGAAAGGGAAAAAAAATCAGAAACTCTGCTAAATCACTTCCCAGCAATTTATGCATAAGATATAATCATATTTTCTCATTTCTATAAAATTATTTAATTTATTCTATGTGCATATACAAAGAGAAAATTTAAAAACAGCCTAATATAGACTTCTCTCCCAATTAGGAGATTCAGTCATTTTCGGTACTGGTATTTCTGGCTCTGAGGCAGAAGAGTGAGATACACGGTCAGCATGAGCATGGACTGTCAGGATCTGTCAAATCACATGAGGATGACATATAAAGTGAACATTGTCAGTATGAATGATTTATTCCATTGCTGTCCTTCATTTTACCAGCTCTTCTGACTGGTTGTAGAAGTAGTAAAGGTCAGTAAGAGAACTGGTCCAGGACTAGTTGAAAGAGGATGAGTTGAAAGGTCCAGGGAGTCAGGGAGCTGGTGAAGGAGAAATTCAAGTGATCAACCATGAGGTCCTGAAAATGAAGCCTATAGAGGCTTGAAAACAGGGAGAGTATAAAGGGTTTAAGATTGGGAATACAGACGAGGTCAAGGAGCAGGTAGGATCAAGAGGGAAGCTGGGATCTGAGAGGTTCTTGTTGAGAAAGCATAATAAATACAGGCCCAGGTTATGACAAATGGCCGAGGAAGTAGATTCCTGTGGATACATAGACATAAAGGTCCCTGGAAGAGCTGAGATCACAGAACTATAAATTTAGGCTATTTAATGGGTCATTCGAAGCAAATGAAAAAAAATCATACACAAGCAAGGCAGGTATTCAAGTCAGACCATGAACCTATTGCCTAATTTACTTATGGCTATCCTTGAGGACATTTCCAGGGCCACCAATGTAAGTTACAAGGAAAGATAAAGTATGTGTAGTCCAGTAGCAAGATCTTCCAAAGAGGAGATATACAAACACACACACACACACACACACACACACACACACACACACACGTGTGTGTGTGTATATATATATATACACATACATATATATACACACATATGTGTATACATATACATACATATACATATATACATGTACATATGTGTGTGTGTGTATATATATATACGTATATACGTATGTACGTATATATATGTATGTACGTGTGTGTGTGTGTGTGTGTGTGTGTGTATGTATATACACATATATATATATAGCAAATACCCGAAAATTCTAGTGGGAAAGGGAGAAACTTCCAAACTAACCACCCCCAAGTATGTGTGTTGAGGGGGGCAGGGGAAGTTGGCTGCAAGGAACTAGTGTCCTTAAAGGAAACCTACATTTAAAAACCAGAAAGAAAATGGTGAGAATATGGAGCATTTGTTACCAATCCAGGAATAGAAAATCTAAGAATGGAACCAGGTTATCAGTAGAGGCTAAGGGTGACAGCAGACCTAACAGAGATGAAAACTGAAGTTTATTAATCAACAACAACCTATACTTTTTTCTGTGCCTAGGAGTTTTAAGGATGAGGAGGAAAATCTACAAATGATTAGCCTGAGGATCCCCCAAACTGTCTTCAAGTTGTTTTCATATTAGATATAAATCTCAAGGGGATGTTATAGCCTGGAAAGATCTTTAAGTCTTCAAGTGGTCCATAGCAGTGCTCCCTAAATTTAGGAAGGACAATGAGTAGAATGACAGTACCCACCATTCCCCTGGAGTGGCCAGGCAGAACAGCAGATTTGCAGTTCAAGAGCCCCTCAAAGCAATGGGAAGTAACAAGCCAGCTGAGTGGTCTCAAGCAAAGAAAAGATAACAGTGAGCTGAAACTGATAGCTTAAATGCACTGATGGAAGCTCATGTGACTTGTGCTCAAGCCCAAACCTGCTGCCTGTTGTAGAAATCTGAGAACTTTCCTTAAGCACCAACACCTTTCCTAGGCTACCTGCAAGAACTCCTTCTCTCGCCTGCCCTTAACTTGGACATGACAGCCAGGTTAATCTAGAAGACTGATAAAAAGTTATCAATCATTTGTTCATAGCCCCAATTAAGTGAGAGTGACTATATCTGCAGGGTATGATGAAATGGAGTTGAAAAGAATAAAGACTTGGAAACTATTTAAGTACCTGACATTAGCCCTTCTCCATTATATCCTGAAAATGGCCATTAGCTATATCTAAATTTACTGAGAAGTTTGTATTTTCAGAACCCTTGTGGAGGATAAATTACTATTTTCAGTAAGAAATAGGTCAGATCATCATTTTTTTACAGCCAGGGAAGTAAAATAGTGAAAGTTTGAAAGATATGCTTGACAGCTACTCACAGTATACTATTAGTCCCAAGATGAAATTGCTATATATCTGTTTTGTCAATTATTTTATGCATGCTTCATTGGGTCAAACAAACTGGTGGCTCACAGACTCACTAAATATACACAGTTTCAGTTCACCTACCCATGCCTCAATTTTACAACAACGAAAAAAATGGGAATAACACAGGAGTATTTTGCCTGACTGATCCTTGTCCTACATCACCACACCCACCTCCAACTCACTCTCTCTTTTTCCCTCCCTCCCTCCACCCTCTCTCCCTCCCCTCTCTTTAAAAAAATGGCAGAAATAAAGAGACAGACATCCCAGTTCTTGAGAGAAAGTTTTTGGTTGCCTTATTGACTTTTTCTGACATGAGGAACTTAAGAGAGAAAAAAGAAAACTAGGTTTCCCTTTGTGTAAGGGGATGCAGCAAAGGAGAGAGAGAGAAAGTCAGCATGGATTAACAGGTGTATGAGAATATGCATAGGTAGTGGTTAGGTGTTTGTTGTATCTTGTAAAAATTAGCTTCCATCCTTGCTGTCTAGACCCAGCCAAAGCAGAGGAGAAAAAAGGCAATATTTGGTAAAATGCACTGAGGTGGAATGTACATCAGACAGGCCCCTTTGAGATCATTAGCACCAAACATTCCTGGATTCGCTGGTGTTGAATCAGTTATGTTCTCTCTCGAATACCTTGGAATGGTTATGAAATGCCTTACTTCAATAAAAAAGCTTTGAATTCCTCTGAAAAGTGAAACAACATGAATAAAAAGGCTTTTACTGCTTTAAAAAATGATCCCAATGTGATGCTGGTATTAAATTCATAGAATTTAATGTTTCCTGAGGTTATCATACAATATAATAAGTAAGAAATACAACAGGTTTGAGAAGAAACTCAACAGTACTCTAATGTGTCATAAAAGTTAAATTATAGAAAAAACAAACTAAAAGTAAACAGATGGAAGGAATGCCACATGAGGTAAACAGACAACATGGGGAATCTTTCCTTCACAAGAATTATAAAGGTCTGACTTTCTGGTGATGCCCCAGTGATGAATCTGACATGGTTGAAAATCGAAGAGTGGAAAGAAAGCTCGAATACTGGGAGAGTTAAGGAGGAGCGGATGTGCTATGAGCAGAAGTCACCCCTCTAACGTAGGTGATGGTAACGATTACTTACAGCATGAGCCTTTTATTGGTGATGCCTTTTCCCTGGTAGGAAGAAAAGCCTCTTGTTACCACATTTACACCAGCTGGCTTCAGAAGAGGCATGTCTCTCAAACTAAAAACCAGCACACAATTTGATGTTGCTGCACAGATAGAAAAAAAATAGAATGCTGATTTTTCCTGGGTTTAGAAGACCCAGTAAATCCTGTCGGTATAATACAGTGGCACCTGCAACTTCAGACAGGATCTAGTAAATGAGGGGAGGAAGTCAGGCAAATACTTGAGTATTTTTCATACTTCATGTGCTGTTCTAGATGCCAGAGAACAAGTCAGTCAGGGTCTCTGCTCTCGTGGAAGTTACATTCTAAGAATAACTACATAATAAAGCAAACAAAAATAAAGTGATATTTAATTTATATTAGTTCTTTGGGAATAGAATGAAGGTTGACAAATGTAAATCTGGTTTGTAAACACTCCCCTTTTCTTCACCCATGGCAGACATTTGCCAAATCAGTCACCGAGCACTCAACACAATGCTCTCAACCAATAAAAAGTCATTGGTGTCAGCCATGGAAACCTAAACTAGAGTTATCTTATATTTGACATACATACCTATTTTTACCCATCTTATTTTCTTTCTTTCCTTTTTTGCTTCTTTAATATTTTTTAAAAATTTGAAACAGCTTAGCCGTACTGGAGGAAACCAATAAAAGGGAAGGATGTGATTCTCCTCTGGACAATGTCTTAAGAGGGATTTGAAAGAACCAAGGATTCAGTTCAGTCTCGTTTACAGCACTGGAAAGAATTTAAATTGAAAGCCAAGCCTCCAGGTGATGGACCCAGGGCCCGCAGTACAAACATTTTCATTGTCCTCCAATATTTTCATCACAGTGATGTTTTCTGGAGAGTTTGATTTTATTTTAACATATACGATGTCTTAAATATGGTACTTGGGTGCTTTTGGAATTGTCTTCAATCAAAGAAGTGGTTGGCCGTTTGCTTTTTTAGTGTTTTCTCTTTGGCTCTGACTGGCTTTGCTAGAGGTGCTGAGTGCCTGCCCTACACAGTGGTGGCTTCTTGGCTAGCGTGGAATTTTGCCACTATACAGAACATCTGGCTGCTTCCTGTTTCTTCCTTACCCTGTCTTCTGGTTTTTACGGAATTGTGGGTACCTGACTGCACCCTAAACCTTTAACCAAGTGTCTTATTTAGATCTATGGAAAACACTTATCAAGGCCTCTCTCCTCTCTACTCTATGCCTTGCCTTCGCCACTGGCTGTTGGCATCACAACACCGGACTCTCAGATTGCTTGACTCCACTGTCTGAGGCTACCCAGATCTAAATACTCCTCACCACCCAAGGGCTAGTGCTAATATACTTATATTTCTCCTTTCCTTTTGAGTTACTTTCCATGAGAAGAAAAGGAAAAAGAGCAGGAAGAGGAGGAGGAGAAATAATTTCCAGCAACTGAGGTCCTGGAGCCATCCGCCCATCCTCAGGTCACTTCCATTTCTTTAAGCCTTTTAACGGTTTGGCTTTCCTTTGTGTAAAGTGCTGAGGATCATCCACAGTCTGGTTTTCCAAAACATTCCAGGCGCTTCACTCTAACCATCAGATAGCGCATAATCACTAAATCACTAAATATGAGTTAATTTCGATATTATCCAAAACAAAACATAATTTGAAGAGCAATGTGCTGTGAAAATTATCATAAAAAGCAATGAAAAGCCAAGCATAAGTACATTTGAATTATCCACGGTTTAGGAATATTTGTGCCACTGCTTCTCTCCATTAGGGCAGAATCAGAGTTGATTTTAGCTATGATTTCATGGTCTATAAAAACAACCATCGAGAACTGGGTATGGACTGTGATTGTGTTCAAAGTTTTCATAAATCGTCTTCAATTTCAACATTTACTCAGTCTCCTTCTACTAATGATAGCCCATCTACGTTACTTCAGTATAATATATGGAGGTTATTCTCACTAAATCCAGAATGTGTCAGATATATGCAATGGGAAAATGCAGTTCAGAAATGGCTTTTCTAAGATGGAAATCTATTAAGCAACCCACTTAAGAAGCACTGTGCAGTGAATTGCAGTGGAAAAAGCATAACTGATATCAGGGAAAATCTCAAACACATGTAGGCATAATTTCAAATAACAAGACAAAGATATGGACCGGTCTAGTCTGCAACTTTCAAAGATGAGGTGTCTCTTGTTAATTTGCGCTGTTAAATGTAGTCATGTTAAGGCCCTTGAAGCAAAAATTCTTGTGTATCTTTTTATGGATAGTTTGAAGGACAATGATAAATTATTCCTCTGACCTTAATGGCTTTGCTAGATTATTGCTCCAGAATTCAAAAGCAGGTGTAGGAAAGACAATTATGACCCCTGACTCTGTGGTTTAGGTCCTTAAATTCCTGTATGTTAAGATGTAAGGTAAGTCACACAAAGCGCAGGAGTCAGGCTAAGTTACAAAGTGAATCTTTCTTTCCCATTGTGTGTTTTTAAAGGTGAAATACGAACATGATAACAAAAAAATACAACAGTACGAAAGAGCATAGACTAAAAAGTAAATCTCCCCCTCCTGAATAAATAGACAAAATACAAACAATAACCTCTTCTTAGAACAATGTAGAGGTTTGTTATTTTTGCAATAAACATTATCTTTTACCAAAAAATCTTTTGAGATTGATAGCTCCTTGAAAATGTGGAAGACTGTTTCACTTATTTATTCACATACATTTATAAGTAACTACCCTGTACTTAGCCTGACTTTTCTTGACATTTGCATTTTTCTACCTCTTCTCTAACTACGGTCAATGATAAATTACCTTTCTTGGGTACCCAGCTGTTCACCATTCTTTAGCAACAGTTCTGTCTGTGGCCCAAAAAAAGATGATTAACAAAGTCTTGGTCAAAAACTCAGCCTAAGTTGCTCCACCACTGGCTCCAGTTTGAACCTGTGCTTTGGCCCTAATGACAAAGCTTTTGTCTTGTGCATTATTTTTTGTCCCAGCTGTGGCCCTGCTTTACTGAAATGTACCAAAGTCAGAACTTTCATAACCTACCCAGCAGAGTATCATGTTAATCACCATGAACTTTGGAGTCATGTATGTTAGGTAGGAATAATTTCTCTCTTCCATACTATCTGTGTTACTCTAGGTAAGTAGGAACTTCCATGTGGCTCAGTTTCCTCATCTGTTAAATGAAAATACTATCAGTACAGACGTCATAGTTTTAGGAGAATAAAATAATCTCTAAAGTTCCTAGCACTATGTCCGATATTATACTTCTAGTCACGAAAAAGCTACGGTCCAGCATTGCTCTTGAAAATCACTCACCTGAGACTAAAATCTATTCACAGAATCTCAGTCCTATTCTGGAGTCCTTTCTCTTTATAACAAACTTCTCTGACATTGTTGGTTTGCCTGTATCTCTAAATATATCTACTTTATCTCTCTGCCTATCACGGTACCTTCTCATGTCTTCTAAGACTTCCATGATGTAGAATCTTTAGTGACATCTGTTGTCTATTTTCATAGATACCGTATAGTGTGTGATTAGACTTCGTTCCCTGCCTTTCAGATATTTTTCCTGTTCTTCTCCATGACAAACTTCAGCCTGGTGGCCATGTGGGTGGGAAAGCCAGACATCTCCCAGTCTTATACATCCTGCCGTTCATGCCAGAAGTCTGGGGTTCCATATGACATCTACTACTCACTTGTAAGGTAACATCACAACCAGCCAATGGAATGTTTAGAGAGGGGAATAGGTAAGTATGAAAAAATCTGTTTCCTCTAATACATTTTTTACTCATTACTAGCAAGGCCAAACTTGTCTATGGCTTTTAATATGAACTCAGCTCCCTCAGACAACTCACCTATTAAAATGGCACAACCGACCCAGAGATGGGTTATGGAGACAACGCCTACTGCCAAGCTCTCTCAACCAATGACTCCCCCAGCTTTGGCAGCAGCCTGTGGTTTTACTAAGCTACAGGCGGGAGACCCTGATAGTGGAAAGTACAATAAAAGCACACATTATTTCATTTTATCATATTTGATGGTTGGAAAATGAAATTATAAAATGTATGATTGTTATATCAAGCTGAAAGGAGCCTTATACAACAATTTGAGTATGAAACAAACATTTTCTTTAGCAAAGAGAAGAGAGACAATATACAATTGTCTGTCGTAAATAAAAACCGGCTCACCTTATTTTGATTTTGAAAGCCATAATACATGTGTAAATATTAAGGTATTTTATACACAAGTTAATTCAGATTACACAGTAATTATTCGTTTCATTAGCTCACAACTGTTACTATCTTATTTGTATCAAGAGGCACTATGGATTCTAAGGCAACCAAAAATTAAAAATTCAGATATTCAAATTACCAAATTGAAAAATAGAAATATAAAAGCACAATCTATTCACTTGGAAAAGTGGAACAAAATAATTTAGCTGATGCATTTTGTTGATTAGAGCATGAGGATAAAAAGTCTAGGATTTATTCCCATATTTGCTAATGAACCTATTGGTTCATTGACGTAGCTCGAACCGGTTACAGCCTATGATCTGTGTCATCATTGGTCACTATAGGAATTTTCAGGGCAATAATATAGATAATTGTAACCAATGTAAGGAAATAAATCTCAGACTATTTTCTCTATGTGGGGAAAGAGAGAACACATTCAATTAGTGATCTAGAATATCCCTCTGAGTCAAACAATACGATGCCGGGAATATAAGAACAGCAGTCACTTTTCAATCGTTTCTTACATACTTCACTGCCTACATGATTTTTTATGTACATTTACACTTTTGTCTCTTTTCTACTAATGTAAACAAACCTTCCTAAAGTTATATTAATTCTCTTAGAAAAGATTTTAATACACTATGTCTACTATGTCAAGTCTTTTTGTACAGATACAACTTCTCAGCTTCAGAGAGAAAATAGATCTAAAAAGATGGCTCCTTTCCCAAAGTGCCTGAATGTAAGAGAGATGCCATGCCAGGATTATACCCAGAAGGCCTGGGAAGAAACAGGATTTAAATGAATTAGATATTGATTGCTTAGGCATTTTTAAAATTTCCTTTAACCTGAATTGGTTCCCTAGACAAGGGGATTGAATTTGAACGTTAAATGACAGCAAATGTAAATCTTAAAAATACAAAAATTTAGATTGAAGGTCCCTTGAAGGTCATTTTCTCTAAGCTTCAGTTCTCTCTACATCTCCCACAGTGATTTTTCAAACCATGATTGAGCACCTCTTGATAAGGGACTTTAATTAATTTATTAACTAATAGGGGTAATTTGCAAGGTTGGAAAGCAAGGGCTCTTCACTAAACTTTGGTAATTCGATAACTCTTATTACTGGAAAATCACAAGTAATTTATTTCCTTTCTGATAGCTATCTCTATGTGGTTTGACGATGAATATGACTTTCAAAAACCTCTTAGTAACCAGCTTTGGGATTTTCTTACAGATACTCCAAAAATATATGCTAAAGTCAAGTGCCTCTGAGCAATGCCTTCATAAGATCTCACTTAAGTGAAACAAGGATGGATAAAATATATGAAAACTAAAACCAAATATAATATAATATTAATGGAGATCTGTTCCTTAGCAAGTTTAATTGCAGCACTTTTGAAATTTATATAATGTTATGTATGTGCCAGATTGGTCACTATGCCTCATCAAAAGATTTGGCCATTTGCACAACTAAAAGTGAGCATTCTTATAATTGTTTTTAAATCTTAGAATCTCATAGTTCCTAATTTTCCCTTTATGTTTCATTTCCTTTACCATACTGAAATCTCAGTTGGAAAAGCAAGCATATTCCCTTACTGTGAAGAAAAGATCCCCTCATTCTGTTCCTAGTAAGAAATGTTGCTAGTGAAACCAAACACATTGCCTCTCCCCTCTCTTATTCTTTGTCATGCATTATCTCCCTATGCTCACTTCAATTTTGAAAGGCAGGTGTCATTATTTTCTTTGACCTAATAAGAAATGGGTGGCTCACAGAGGTTATGTAACTTGCCCAAGGTCACACAGCTAGTAAATGGAAGAGCCAAGACTCCGAGCTCATGATCCTAACCATAGCGACACCTGAATATATCAGTTTGTAATTCTGATACATCCCTGTCTTATTCATTATCTTACTGAAGAAGTAGTACAACCCCATTCCTTTTAGCCTACTCAGTCTACATCAACTATTTTGTAAATAAGTGAGATACCACTTTTGTAAAAGTTCAAACAAGTGTTTCAGATAAAAAAAAATTTTAAATGAGGAAAAACAATAAATTCATTTATTAGCTAAGTAAACATTTCTTCTTAATACTGTGTAAAGCAAGACACATTCACTTGAATAAATAGCTTTAAATTGAGGATAAAGTTTCAAGAATCAATATGCACAAAGATGCATTTCTTTAAATTTTTTTCTAGGATCCAATATGCTCTTATTACAGCGATTTGGAATCTCTTCCAATCTTCTGAACCCTTCAGAAAGGAAGCACAAGAGAATAGCAAATGCTTTTTCCTCTACTGCACTGATTTATAGTGGCTCCCGAAGTAAAGTCTGCATGTCTCAAACAATTTAAATGTACTAGACTCTACTACTCTGAGTAAATTGTGTTCCTTTTAAACCTACACAAACCTTTTAACAACAAACCATCTTCTCAAATATTGCTTCTCCAAAGTACGAACCAAATTCCAAAGACTAAAAGTCATCTCTAAAGTTTTACGAAGAGGAATCTCATTATATACCAATTAATTAGAAATAGCTAAAGCAAATCAAAGATAAAAAAGTAAGGGTAAAAGTAGAACAAATTATAACTGTATGTGGACAGGAGAGTACCACCTTTCTCTTACGATATTTATCAAATCTTACTGTAAAAGTGTATAGATGTGATTTTAAGTACAATCCCTTGCCTAGGAGGTAGAAGGGGAAAAGAGTCCCCAGATTTTTAGAGTTGAGCTTCTTATTTGAAAAACCTCTGATCATCAATTGAGTTTGAATACAGTACTCCAAAAATTATCACATTTTTGACAACAAATGAGCTACCAAAATAACCCTCTAGACTGAAAACCAAAATCATTGTGGAAGGTTCCCAAGCAAGATTTGTGAAAAATGGTTAATTATTCTGGAGTCTAACATGACTCAGAAGAGTGGAATAATATAAATTTCCAGGTTTGATGACCGAGCTTCATCAGACAGAAAAACTTTCTATCAGCAGCTGGCCAAAGGCTGCAGTAATCCAACGAAGCTGGAAGAAATAGTATAGAGGAAATGGGATCTCCTTTGTAACCTCACCTTTAGTATAATATCCCTGAGTGCCTCGTTCTAAGTCCTCCTCTTGTCTTATCTTGAGAACTCATTTGTTCACATGGTGAACTCATTTGTTCCCAAGGCATCAGCAACTGTCAGGAAAGAACTCCAACCTCATAAAGGATAACCCAGAATAAACCCGCCTCAGCCCCACAAGTGTTAAAAGTAGACAATGAGATTTAATGGATCAGAGCAGTATAGATTTCTTCCTCTTAACATCCTCCATCTTACCTGTCATAGTAATCCTACTGAATCTACCCCTTCCTCATCACTCCTAGTCATGCTTTACTTTAAATCTCCCATGATTTTTCATTTAAATTAGTTTGCAACATTGCCATTGCAGACCTGTTTCTAAGAAAAATCTAATTATGTCACTCTCCCTTTCCACTCTCCCTTCAGGAAACCTGGGTCATGGATATTCTAAAATGGTAGCTGCCCATCTGGAATCTCTGCATCTCTGGATTTTTTTAAGGTGTCAGTTAGGGGCAGCAGGCTATTCTCAATATTCAAAACAAAATTAAAAAGAATCATGAATTTATCTGGATAAAGCTGTATAGATTAACTATAAGTAATGGAATTATTATAACGACATGGTACCTAGTGTTCTTCCTTGACCCATCAGGATGGGTCCAGGAGCTAGTTCTGTGTTCTCTTGGGACTTTGAACCTCTCCCTATTCAGAACTCAGAGCTGACTTAACATTGCCTGGTACTTTCAGTTCACAGGCGGGACTAATGTAAGACTCCTTTAAGGCAATAGCTATATTGCTATTTAATTCATTGTTATGTTTCCTGAGCCCAACACTAGAACAGAGTAAGTACTTGATAGGTATGTATTTTAATAAAATTTTAGAAAATTGACTGAAAGTTTCCTACTTCTAATTGGATTAATTATATTAATCAAGCCAAAATAAAGAAGATAAAGAATTTTAACTTAGGTCCAATCCATATGTAGACAGAACTTTCCAAAAACCATGGGTCATGGGTAGAAAATATAAACAAGAAATTTTTGGAGGAGTAAAGCTCAAAGGCACTTTTGGAGGTACTTATTGGGTATTTATTAGCCAACCAGTATTTGCTTGACCCTGCCACAGACAAATTAGATAAATGCCTTCATTTCCTGTCCACAGTAAAGCTGTGACATGGTGTTTTCATTTAACAAATGTAAACGAAATAAGATTCAGAGAGATGGAGTAGTTTCCTAAAGTCACAGAATAGCTAAGTAGCAGAAACCAGGTTCCAACCACATCTGCATGACAGAGACTCTTGTTGCACTCATTATTTTTGTTGTAGGGAACTAAACATCCATAATAATGACAAATCCAAATGACAGGCCTGCTAGTTCTAAGTTTGTTTAGCATCCTAAAGGCATCTTGATGAATAAATCTAGGAGTTAAAATTTAATAAGAACTTGATTATATCATAGATACACAAGAAATAACCTAAAACTTTTATTAACCTCTCCTAATTTTTGTCTCAGGCTGTCTGTCCTATAACTTCAAAAGGTTTCACATATATAATGGTAAAACATATTTTCCCAAAGCTAAGGCTCATGTCTATCTCCTGCACAGACTTCCATCAAGATACATGGTTTCAGTGAACATCTTAAGAAGCTTCCTGCCATGCAAAACTGTCTCCATTTAGAGCAACAGCATAGCACTGTTGCTACATTCTCTGCATAGAATGGATCCTCAAAACCCTACAGCTATTTCTCTGCCCTTAGTAAAGTCTGTATCTCTGTACCCCAAGACCCAGCCATGTATGATAAATTTTAAGACGGTGTGCTCTATTATGATAAGGCATATGCCTGGGGGTCGTAGTTCTTTTCCCCTTTAAGTTACAGAAGGCCAGGAAGAAAAAAATATTACTTGAATTGATTAATGTCATATACAGCTTTATTCCTATTCTTTCTTATATTCTGTAATTTTAGGTTTTTACTGGCTGTTCATTTCATTTACCTATTATTTTTAATCAGAAGTTTCAGTGCATTGTGTTCTGGGATGTATGCCATTCCACATGTACATAAGGAGATTATATAGAGAGAGACTATATAGGTATATAGTCTCTATTGTCTTATACATAGGTATTAAACTGAATGGCCAAGATGATAATGATTTAATCTTCTTAAAACAGAGGAGGCAGTTCCCTTCAACTAATCATGCAGAAGTCTTCTCTGAGGTAATCCGGTCACATATTCCTCTCCAGACTCCCTAATGTTCTTTGATGAAATGGAAATGGTGTGATCCCTCTACAGATAAATAAAATAGATGAGGTGATAGAAAATAGATTCAATGAATACTGAGAGAATACCATCCTACTGCAGACTTGTGCTGTCCAAAAGGGGAGCCCCTAGCCATCTCTGTCTATTGTGCATTTGAAATGTGGCTGGACTGAACTGCAATGTGCTGTAAGCACCAAACTCGCACTGGATTGTGAAAATAAATGTGAAAAAATACATATAAAATATCTAATAACTTTTTATGTTAATTACATACCAAAATGATCATTTTGAATAACAGTATATTTTTGAAAAATGGCTACTAGAAATGTGGTTGCTAAAACTGCATATGTTGCTCAAGTTCTTTTTCCGTACTTCAGTGCTGCTCCAGACATTCTGAGGCTCTCTCTGGGCTCTAGAACAAGTTGAATAGCGTGGATTGTGGTGGTAATAGACTAAGCAGACAATGTAAAACCACTTAAAAAAACAAATTAGAGAAGTGTGGGACCTATGGCCCTGTGAACCATATGTGGCTGGCTTGTCGTCTGTGATTCATAGGATCTGGCAGGTGACTATGTGAGGGCAGGTTAACGTGTGTGGTGGAGAGGGGAGTATGGGTGTGTTACACTAGAAATTGTGTCTATGCCCTATTTCACCTCCTTTCAGAGACCCCCTGCAAAACTTGACCAGAAAAATAATAAGACAAAAACTTTATTGAGGTGAAATGGCCAGTATAAGACTCATAATTTTCTAAGACCGAGTCTTTAACTTTTTGTACATAAAGAGAGCATTTCAGCATTTGGCAAATTTGGCAATTCCTTATCAGGTTCAACATCTAAATTTGCCTTATCTCCCATGGCCGACATCCCCCAAAACCTAGAATTTTTTCTCCACTTCTCCCTAGTAGAAACAATGTTAGTGGACATTTGATCTTGTCGAAAATGTCCATGGAGACAAATGGTTTATACCAAAAAGTTCGAAATTTGGTCCTGTCAGAAACATCCAGGAGCACATCTGGTCCACGCCAAATGCTCCTTGATATTGGTCTTGACCAAAAACATCCAAGCTTAGAAAACATCCCTAGGTTCATATAGCCCATATCTTTTATTTATACTTTTGGTTTACAGGATTAATACATTAAAAAGCCATTATATTTTATTGGTCTAAAAACTGTTGTGCCTGTATTGCCAGTGATAACCCCTTTTGCCTCAGTAGCTTAGTTGGTCATGGCACATGATCAAGGACATTTTGGCGTCAACCAAATGTCTCAGTGGATATTTTGGACAGGACCAAATGTCTTGCAAGGGAAATAATATGATGTGGCTGGTCCCCATCAGGAGACTAAATAATCAAAACTTATGCCTACTTTCTAAACCTCATTTTAGCCTTCAGTTTTAGCTAACACAAGAAAAGTATACTGGTTAGAATTTCAGCTTCTTTTACAACTTTATCTACCTAATGGTTGAAAAGTCATATGACGGAAGGCACATAGACAATGTAAAAGAAAAAGAATGAGAATCTATGTCATGCAGATCTGGGTTCAAATCCCAACTCTGCTGCTCAAACAGTCTCCACCATTATTATTATATTACTTCAAAGGATTTTGTGAGGATTAGATTAAGTAGTGCATGTAGAGCACAGTACCTGCCGCATAGAAGATTCTTATTGAAAGTTAGCTCCTCTATTTTTCTGAAGCGCTTCCTCCCTGAAGCCCCAGTGCTAAACCTGGTATATATGAGGTGTTCAAGATATGTTGAAATGACTGAGAAGGCAGAAATCGCCTCATTTGTGAAGAATTTAGGCATTTTATATGCATAAAATAATTCTAAAAATCTATTTATGTATTGCTGAGTGAACTAAAGATCTGGCCGTCTTTTCCTTAGAATGCTCTTTTTTTGAATCTGACATATTCACAAGTTAATGGTGAAAAAAGACTATGTATCTCTGGCTCACAGACACAGCTATTTCTTTGTCTACATTTTGATAAGTCAGAGAAATTTCTCTTCATTTTAAGTATATCATAATTTTTATCCAAACACCTCTACCTATTTTGCTACCTTATCTTTTTAACCCCAACATTATATTATAAAAATTTCAAACATTCCACGAAGTTAAAATAATTTTTTAATCAATACCCGTGTTCTCACACCTCGACTCCACCATCAACATTTTAGTATAGTTGCTTTGTAACATACTTACCTATGTGTCATCCATTAATCCATCGAATTTGCTGATGCATTTTAAAATAAAATGCAAACATTTTTCCACTTCTAAGTACTTCAACATGCATATCTATGTTACATTATTTTTACAATTGCATAAAAACTTTGTATTGAATCACAAACTATTAACACTTTTTGCCTCCTATGGATTTTTGTTATTGAAATTGAAGCCCCAAACCTACAAATTATTAACTGACCTAGAAGAAAGCAGGTTAAGAGGTAGGACCAGAGAATAAAAGACATAAATATTTTTAAAACCATAAAATTGTGTTGAGTATATGCTACATAAAATTAAAATTCCAGCTTTTGTTCTTCATTCAAGGAGATGGTGATCATCTTGTTGCTTTTGCTCCAAAACTTTAAAAGATGACAAATGACCACATGGCATGTTAGATCATTAAAACATCCTACTGAGACGTAAGCCCACAAGGTTTCTCCAGTGAAGGCTACCGTGATACTTTCAGCCTCGGTGAAGTGTTTGAGAAGGGCAAACCTCCAGGCCTGTACCATCTACCTGTTCATTAGATGCCAGCTCATAATGGGTGCAAGGCCAAGGTAGGAAATAATATAAACAGTAATTTTCAGTTAATGATCTAAAATAATTATAGCAAATTTAGCAGTTGTTTGCAAGTTGTGTGACAAAGCTAAAAACGCCATGAGAAAAAAACATTATTTAATAATGTTAAATCCCAGTCTTGTTAACTCCCAGATTCAGGTAGCACTTTTCCTACCTCACTGCCATCCTGTTCTGTCTCTTAGAAATCTTCCTCTCCCCCTACTTTATTCATTGTATTATCCCAAACACAAATTCTGTACCTTCTGTGAAGCATTCCCTCCGTTCATTCTCATAGTAATTGTTCATGTGTCAATTCTTGTATTTATGATTTGATTTATAATGAGTTCATTACATGTATGTCTGCCCCATTATTAGTACACTGCACCTTCTTCATTTTAGAAAAATGCCACTTATGATACTTGACTTCTAGTAGGTACTCATGGAATGTTGAATATATTAAAGTTGACGCCCATTTCAAATCATTTCACTCCAGTGGTATGGAGGGGACATTCTGCAACACTCCTTCTGATAATCTATTGACCAAGAGAAAAAAGAGCAGGTTGGCAGCAAACTATAATAAAAGCTTAGATTCTGGAACCCCAAACAAAAATGTGTCAACTGTCTGTTTCTTATTGAATACCAAAAGTTAACAGATCCTAGTTAAATCACAGGTCACCACTGAAACGCAGGGCTATTTAAGTGGAATTTTTTTTTGGGGGGGGGTGCAAAAGTGTATTTTAAAAGAGATCATCTTTCATAACAAATGCAAAAATATTTTACAGAAGAGAAGATTTGGTTTTATGTCATGTCATTCTTTTGATCAAAAAGATGCTTTCTGCTTTCTATATTCCTTTTTAATCTAGTGCATTCTACTGCCTACTATGTTTGAAAAGGGGAACTCTGATGGAAAGGAAAACAGGCCTATTTTGCTCACTGTCCCAGGGGAACTGGCACTGTGGGTCTATGCCATGCTTGGCAATTTCTTTCCCCTCATCAATTTATCAGAACAGGTTTCCTAGCACAACAATGACACTGCTTGCATTTCCCTAGCAAATTTATCAGCTCCTGTCATTATAAATGTGAATTTAGATATTTTTAGCTGGACTAGGATGAGAACAGTTCTCCCGAGACTCAACGTCAGTGCTGCTGTATGAATCAGCCCAGCAAAGGGATAGAGAGCCGCAATCTCAGAGTCATTGTTTTGTTGTTGGATTTTTTTTTTTCCTGGATCAGGGATCACCTCTTTGGCTCACTGCCAGAAATGCTTTGTAGCCTGCTCCAGCTCATGGGGCCAGAGCAGTGTTCTGTCTCCATTTGGCAATGAAATGTACTGCACAGCTGAACCACCCCACTGACTTTTCCCTGACTGATGATCGTTCAGGTGAAAAGGAAACCCTCTAAAGGGAAGATGATGAGGCCTCAAAGAATGGATACCCAAACTCAAAGCATGGATGAAGTACATGAGGCAAACATACATCTCCAGAGGGAAAAGTCAGTTTCAAATGTATTTCAATCTGGAACTCTTTTATTTTTACAGCTATTCTCCAACTTTTCCGATGAACAGAGGAAGACAGGAACTACAACATTCTCACACAATCCCTTCGACCTGACAAATGAGCAAAATATTGCTGTGAAGTTAATAACAAGATTAACTGTCACTGAATGCAATGTACTGCATTATCCTAATCACTATTGTTTTCCGTGACTCAGATTTGAAGCAGTTTCAATACAAGTCCTTTTGCAAAGTGATTTTCACAGTGTCCTCTCTTCATATTTCTATTGTTTTTCTCGGTTATTAAAACACCATACTGACATTAGGGAGGCCAAAATACACGAGGCTGATTGAACATAAGTTTGTGAAAGCAGTACAAACACAACATGCCTTTGCTTTCTCTGGAGTCATCCATGATGAAGAAGGTATATGACATAAGGATGGAAAATATATTGTGTAATTTAGGTTTTAGCTACACAGGATGACAGGGATTATTCCCAGTTAACCAGAGAGCAGAGGCAGCCTCAAAATAAACACACACACACACACACACACACACACACACACACACACACACACACACACACAAACAGAAAACTGGGACAATACAGAATATTAGAGAAGCTGACTGGTTGAATCCAGCTTTGCTTGGTTTGGAAGTGAGGAAAAGCTAGAGGGGACCGACCCTTATTGAACTGTTCAGCTGCCAGTTAGTCAAACAGTTTGATTCTTACCAATTTGTTTTGTTTTCCCAGTCACTAAGCTGTTTCATTGTCAACTGAATCTAGGAAAGAGTCCTCTTTTTAATTTTATTTCCATCCTCACTCTTGAATCCCCAAACAATATGATTTAGTGTCTCCAAAGGACTTAATGGAACATAGATCCAAAGACCATTTAAAAAATACAAAAACATTTTGGAGATAATTTCAAGGAATCTTAGTCACACCAATAAGCATTTGTAACTCTTAAATTTTTGTATTTTCCACTATGGACTATTACCTTTTAAATTCATTCTCCTTTGCTTCAATTAAGTCACCTCTGTTCTAGCTTTAGTTTTTCCTAGAGTATTATAAGAGAATTTTCATGATTCACTCTGCCTCTTTATCTCCCCATTCCAAACCTTTATCTACTCCTTGAACACTCATTATGCACCACCTGCAAGGGGATGGAAGGGTAGCATTGGAGATAGGGAAAAACGGAAAGATTTGGGAAAGATTTAGGAGGTAGAATAGCCAAGACTTGCTAATAGAGTAAGATTCGTATGTAAGGGTAAATGAGAAATCACAGATGACTTTCAGTTTTCTTGGGCAACTGGACTGATGATGGGAAAGACTGGAGGAAAAACACAATTAGGAATGGAAAACAAGAATTTGGGTTTGTATGAACTAAGTTGGGATACCTTAAAATATTCAAAGTATTTTATATATTTAAAAACATGAACCCATAGGCTTCCCGGGAATGCCCAAAACATACATGGTACCAATAAGGTTTAGAACACCTGACATGGGGCAGAAGCCAGAAGCAAGAGAAGAAGGATCAGAATTCAAACTAAAATGCTCCAGTAATGAGAAATTAAGCAGAGGAAGAGGGGCTATCAAAAGAGAAGGGACAGCTAGTAATTTAGGAGGAAACATAGTTGAATATGCTATAGGAAATGCTAGTGCTATGGTCTGAAAGTTTGTGTCCTCCTCAAATTCATATGTTCAAATCCTAATGCCCACTGTGACGGTTTTAGGAGGTGAGGCCTTTTGGAGGTGCTTAAGTCATTAGGGTAGGGCTCTTATGAATAGGACTAGTGTTTTTATAAAAGAGCTCCCTATCTCCTTTCATCATGTGAGGATACAAGGAGAAATCTGTTCCATGAAGAGGTCTTTTTCCCAACCATGTTGGACCCTGATCTTGAACTTGCAACGTCCAGAACTGCGAGAGATAAATTTCTGTTGTTTATAAACACCCAGTCTGTGATATTTTGTTATAGCAGCCCAAACAAACAGAGATAGGAAATAAGAGAGGATATTGTTTCAAGGAGGGAGTGATGAATTGTGTGAGAGCTGCTGAGAAATCCAGTGAAAGGAAGGTATTTGAGAATATTGCGAACTGATGACCCGTTTTAATAATTTCATTTCAGTTGTAGTGCCAGAAGCCATACAAATGTGTTGAAGAGCAAAACAGAAGTAAAACAGGTGTGATAAACGTAGATGATATTTTTCAAAAAGTTTAGCTAAGCAGGAGAAGAAAGAAATCATGTGATAGCTGTAGTGGGATACTGGGTTAAGGGAGAATTTTGTTACAAAAAAAGTTAATTTAACTAGGTCTTACTTTTCTCATCTATAAAATAGATATAATAATAGGACCTAAGTCACAAGTTCGTTGCTAAGATTAAAGAAAATAATGTGCGTGAAGTGCTTAGCACAGTGCCTGACATACAGTAAATACTCAATAAATATTAGATGCTACTATCATAATCTTTTTTATTTTTTAATTACAGTTGACATATAATATTAGTATCAGATGTACAACACAGTGATTAGACATTTATGTAACTTACAAGTGATCGCCCCAATAAATCCAGTACCTATTTGACAACAAACATAATTACAATACTACTGACTATATTCCCCAGTGCTCTACATCCTCATGACTATTTTGTAACTACCAATTTGTACCTCCTAATCCCTACCCCCTTCACTCGTCCCTCTCTTATTCCACTTTTTTCAGATCTATATTTTGACCTTTACTATATACTATTAGTTATTTTTATATGTCTTTTTATCTAAGTTACTTGAAAAACATAATAATCCCTTAAATAAATGTTTGTTGAACTGCAACTAAATTGGATCAAGAAGAGTAACACATACTGACAGTGCAACTATGGCAAAAGAGTCCTTCTAATTTCACCGGAGAGGCCAAGTCTTCTCAAGACTCCTGCTTCAAATCTGACCTTGTCTCAGGCCTGCCACTCATAGCACACCCTGCTCGGGGCAGGGAAAAGGCTTGTGGTCTGAATTACCATGTAGGCAGCCAAGTCACCTCTCATTTAGATTTATGAATGTCATATTCTTTATTGACTCTCAGAAGAGTTTCTAATCAGAAAGATTCCAAACAGGTTTCAGCCATCTCATTAGGACACAGGAAATTGGATAAAGAGGATAACCTCTGAAATCCTCCCTTAGTCATTGATCTTTGGGAAATTAGCCCTCAATGGCTTAGATCGCTCTGCAGATTATAAACATGCCCAGTAAATACGACCTCCATCTAGATTTGCCCAGCAATTGCAACAGCATTTGGCAGCAGAGAAAATGCCTGCCAAGAGCCAAGCAGCTGTAGCAGGTGCTGTAAATCAATGCAGGATACTTACAGGGCTCTGTATTCCACTGGGGCTCTAAGCCTTCCAAGTAGATTATCTGCATAGATTTCAGGGTGGCAAAGTGGCATTATGAACATATAACTCCCATATCCATTTTCTTTCCATTTACCTGAATGTCAGAGTTGTTGAGCAAGAAAGCTACATTGTTCAACAAGGAAAAGCTCTATAGCTAAAGTGGAAGACACATTTCAATAAAAGCAGTGCTCAAGGAAAATAAAAACAGTAAGAAAAGGAAAGTAATAAAAGTAAAAAGATATGGTACTTTGGTAAATACTTCTTTTTACATTATATCTGCTTTATAGAGATATAGATCACTCATGCATATATGTATGTATGTATGTATATATGTATATGTGTATATGAGTGTGTACATACACATTCTAGTTCCCACGTCTACCCCTTTATAAATGTATCCAGTAATTTAAATCAGAGAGTCAAAGGATTCAAAACACTCCATGTTAAGTCATATTTCTATGCTTGGGTGGTGTGTGACTGAATTGATCAGTATTTAAAATCATGAAAGTGTGGCTTACATAGTGTTGAATAGACAAACAGGCAAACGGGGGAGTAGATAAACACAGTTCAGCTAGTCTATGAAGAATCTCTGAGCCAGAGGAATATAGTTTTTTCTTCATGACCCTTTTTAGGTTCTATAATAGAGAATAATAATGATAATAACAAAAACAACTTACATCAAGACTGGAAGAAAAAACAATATCATAGCTAAAGACTGAAAGATAGGCCTATATACTAAATTATATCCATTGTTTTTTAAATAAAAGCACAAAATATTGTTTGTATTTAGCATACAATTATAGAAACAAGTTAAATACATATTTAGTCTTTCTGCAGGAAAGCAAATCGCAAGGATGAAACTGTATTGGTTTCGATCCCAAAGCTAACTCTTACAGGTCCTTTATTCCTCTTTATTTAAATAAAGAAAAAAATCAGGGCTACCATGTACATTTGGACAGGTTGTACCCCACACAAAGTCTAAATTGGAGGGTCAGAGGTTCCTTAAATTCAGCCTGTGCTCTAATCTCCCAGCTATGTGCCCAGGCATGGGTTGCATTCTTCTGGAAGGGACACTTTTTTCTAATTCTCATGAAGATACCTTAAGGTTTAGTAGTATACCTGAAAACATTCACCTTTCAGAGTAGTTGTAATCATAGACTGATATTTATCACATCACATCACAGTGCCAGACACATCACAGATATTCTCTAAATACAGCTACGGTTCTTATTCAGTTTCAAAGTCTATTCATTTGATTGTACAATATAAATTAGATCTCAAATGTCATTGTCATTCAAAATTAGAGACAACTACTGAACATTTGGATAGAAAGTTGTTATTAAAGCCTTGTATACACCTGCCTATGTATCATCTTTTTGGCCCTCCATATATGCACTCAAGGTTTTTGAACAATAATAAATTGGGGAGAAAATAGGGTGGGCATAGGCACTGCTACAGAAAGCCTACCCAATCCAGAGGATAATGGAAACTATCAATAAAACTTGGATTTAATAAAGGATACATGCTATCGGACAAACCTAACAAACCATTATATGTAGTAACATGGATATAAGAACAGGATGCTCATAGAAGAAACAACGGCCCCGAAACCAAAAAGGTGAAATAAAATAATGGGTATCAAGCTGTGGGAGCAGTCTAGAGAAATTCCAGATGTCTGCATAAAGTCCTCTCTTCTGTTTATTCATCTTTATTAATGATCTTCAGAACATAGTAAACAGCATGCTAATGAAATCTGCAGATGATAGTAAGCTGGGGAATGTTGTAAAACATCAACAAGGATAGAGAAATAATACAGATGGTCTGAGAGAAGTTACAGATCTTGGGATCAAATAACAAAAGGAGAGTTAAGTTGGGAAAAAGTCCAGCTTATATACTAGGGGAAAATGAATGAAAACACAGATATCCATGAGGAAGAAAAAAAAAAGGGGAAAGAGGTCTTCTGAGAAGGAGTTACCATCTAGTTGGGCAGCAGTTACCATCTAGTTGACTTCCTGCTGCAAAATGGTAGCGCAAGAGGAAGTATTGCTTTGAACTACAAGACATCATAGTGAAAAGAGTTGCAAGTATTTTTCTCTATTCAGTTCTCAAGTGGCTGCACCTGGAATACTGCTTCTGGTGTACGGGAATCTCTACCAGAAAATCTGGAATAAATTGAGAGTATAAGAGCAGAGATATAAGTAAAAAGAAGTCTGTTAGAACAGATTAGAGAGAAAAATATGAATGATTTGGCTAAAGGACATAGAGGCAAGTCTGGTGACAGTCTATAAACTCTGGAAATAAAGAGGGAAACTGTGATGGCAAAAGGCAAAGTAGCAGAGTGAAAAGGAACACATTAAGATAAAGAGAGAATACAGCCAGAATTGTAGGGAAAAAATACAAAGCATCAACTATGGAAACAATATTATGAATTGTTCTGGGGAATCCATAGGACCAAGTTCAAGTATTACACAAAGTATGAGGTTTCGAATGATAACATCATTTACTCCAAAGCGAAAAGGACCTTAGGGAATGGTATCAAATCCATCTCTGTCACTTGACAGGAATACATCTTAATCATTCCTGATCAATTATAATGCATACAATCTCCAAAGAACTAAAGGTAAGTAGTAAGTTAGACTACTTGAACTAGTTCCTTTGACTCCAAGTTATTCTGTGACCCAAAACTATTTAATTAAACACTGTACACATCTTGTTCTCTGTGGAAAAAATGAGTAGAAATGTACAAATGTTCACCAATCACATTAGCTTGAAATAAAAAAAGACTTAAATATGAAACCTGAAATCACAAAACTAGAAGAAAATATAGAAGAAACGCTCCTTTCCATTGGTCTTGTCAATAATTTCTTTTTTACTATAACACCAAAAACACAAGCAACAAAAACAAAAATTTGTAAATGGCAACACATCAAACTAAAAAGCTCTGTACAGTAAAAGAAACAATCGACAAAATGAAAAGGATAAAATATTTGCAAATCATTTATCTGATAAGGAGTTAATATCAAAAACATATAAAGAGCTCATAAAACTCAACCGGGGGAAAAAAAAACAAACAAGCAATTCAAATAGAAAATGGGCAGAGAAACTAATATACATTTTTTCCCAAAGAAGACATACTAAGGGCAACGGGTATGTGAAAAAAAGGAGCTTGAAATCACTAGCCATCAGGAGAATGTAAATCAAAACAACGATGACATAATACCTTGCACTTGTTAGAATGACTATCATCAAAGACAGGAGATTGTCAGGGACATACATTGTTGGTGGGGCTGTGAACTGGTGCCACTATGGGAAACAGCACAGAGTTTCCTCAAAAATTTAAAAGCAGAACTACCATATGATTCAACAATTCTACTTCTGGGTATATATTCAAAGGAAGTAAAAATAAGATCTCAAATCATTATTTGCACTCCCATGATTATAGTAGCATTATTCACAATACCAAAGATATGGAAACAACCTATGTTTCTGTATGTCAACAGATGAATGGATAAAGTGACATGTGTGTGCATGTATATAGACATATGAATATTATTCAGCCATGAGAAAGAAGAAAATTTGTAGCATGGTGGACATTGAGGGCATTATGCTAAGTGAAATAAGTCAGACAAAGAAAGACAAATACTGTATGGTATCATTTATATGTGGAACATAAAAAAGCCAAACTCATTGAAACAGAGAATAGTCATTTCCAGGGGCTTGGGTGGAGGGTCAGGGAAATGAGGAGATGCTGGTCAAAGGGTACAAATTTCCAGTTCTAAGACAAGTAAGTTCTGGAAATCTAACGTACAGCATTGTGATTATAGTTAACCATACTAAATTATGTACTTGAAAGTTGCTAAAATGTAGATCTTAAAGTTCTCACCACAAAAAAGAAATGGTAATTATGTGATATGGTGTAGGTGTTAGCTAAACTCTGGTGGTAATTATTTTGCAGTATATAAGTAGATTAAATCACCACATTGTACACCTTAAACTTACACAATGCTAGATCTCAACAATATCGATAAATGTGGAAAAAATAATAAAAAGTAAAAATACAATTAAAATAAAAGAGACCCCAAAGAGCTCCCTTTCCCCTTCTGCTATATGATAACACAAGGAGAAAACAGCTGTGAACTCATGGTCTCATAGAACTAATTACTCCTAATTAGTTCCCAAAAACTCCACCTCCTAATACCATCACTGGGGGGAACAGAGTTTCAACATATGAACAGGGGAAGGGGAGGGGCACAAACATTAAGTTCATAGCACTGGTGTAGGAAGTATGGTGGTACAAAGTAGGTAAACCAATCAAGAGACCTGAAATGGGGAAAGAAGTTGTGGATTCTTGTTTTACATTTGTCACTCATTTGGGGATTGAAGAGCTGAAGCCAGAGGTCTGGGATTAAATCTCAGCATTGTCTCTTACTAGTTGTGTGCTCTTGACAAGGCCTTCTCTGCATATCAGTCCTTTCATCTGTAAGGTGGTAACAATAACAGTATCTACTGTATATGATTTCTGGGATGATTAAATGAGTGATACACATTAAAATGTTAAAACTGACAAATAATATGTACTTAATATCACTGTAATCTCCATTTTCCAGTTTCCTTCTTTGTAAAATGAAAGGGTTGGATAAGATCTATCTAAACCTTAAGTTCTGTGTTCATGGTTATTCTTTCAGAACTTCTGATTAGCCTAGAGAGACAAAATTAACATGGCAAAAGGAAAAAGAGTAAAAAGAAATGTCACTCTATATAGTGCTAGTCACATGTGCCAAATAAGAGAAAAAGAAATCAATGTTAATTAAAATAGTTGGAGAAAGCCTGTGAAGCTAGAACTAAAGAATGGGTATCATTTTGATAAATGGTCACAAGAATATCTAAGACTAAAGATTGGTAAAAACTGCCTTCCTGGATAACGTGAGGGGATTGAAACCAAACCATGAGTACATACATTAAGGGAAGACTAGTATGTAGATATCTTCTCATTAAGGTTCCAATGCAATTTGTACATACCTTCATCTCACATTCAGCCAAAAAAAACCCAAAAAACAAAAAAAAACAATTACACGTTTCAATGTAATCCAGTTACCTGAATAAACTGTTTCACTCCATTACCCATATTATTAAAAGGGTGAACAAGATAGCATGTGTTCCCCTCACACCATCATCTCATTGCCCCTTTCTTCAATATTTCACTAAATAATCTTATTTCGCTTGTATCCTCACCAGATACTTCATTTTCTTCAATTTAGATAAACCTATTTGTGGTCCGATATTTCTTGCCTTTTTTTACCTCTGGGTTTTCACATGTCATCATAATATCTAAAATGTCTTTTATTTATTCTACTATCTAAAATATGTTTTTTCCTTTTTCCCTTTAAATGCTACTAAAAATTTCACCCTTTCCATTACATTTTCTCTAGCTAACCCCTTTCAACTCTGTTTAACCCAACAGAACAAAGTTCCCAGCATTGACATATATTTTTGTTTTGGCCTATTTTCTTTTTACCTTCCAAAAGGAATAAAAACAAGTAGACAAGATGTGATGGGAATCATGACAAGTGGCGAGGTTGACCTAGATGGGAACATAGGATGCTATTGAAAGAGAGGGGAAGACAGAGTGTGGGAGGTAGCGGCAGAAGCTTGTGGAAGTTCATATGTTATCCCTTTTTATGATGTTAATGAAAAGTAATTTGAAACCAATTGACCAAAATGTTCTGAGTGAGAAGTCTTTCTATCATCTCTTTATTTTAAAAATTCTTTTAAATATGATTCTTAAATTTATCTTAAGTATTTCATCTGTAAAATGCTTTAACATAAAAGGTAAGTTTTGCAGATTACATTTACTTGGTGCTGAGGACATGTGCACAAGATTAAAGTTCTTTGGACAACTTTCAGTATGATTCGGATATCTACAAAGTTGTCCATTTATATCCATTCAATTCATGGGCTTAATAACCTATTTTGATTTTATGTGCTTGTTTCTATTGTCCAACAGCCTAAAAGATAATGAGTATCTTCTTACAGCACCTAAAACTAAACTTTACACATGATGGACACTCAGAATATACCAACGAATGCTGTTTTCATCCTAAAATGCATTGTTACTAAGGACTCAAATCTGGTACACATTTATCTGGCTATTCTTAAGGGCATTAAAATAACATGAGGGAGTTTTGTATGTTAGAAAACTTTTCTAGGTGGAATATACTTAGATACTTACATTATAGGATTGTAAAAATCTGGTCACCATTTGAGATGTATTTGCTTTGCTCTTTCTGAACCAAGACAATAAAGGCTTAAATGCAAATGTTCTCGCTTAACTCAAAAGAGGAGAAATACTCAAAGATTACTAGAAATAGTGGTGCTTGCAAAAGGGAATACGAAGTTGAAAGCTTATGCTCAGTTATAGGCCAATTTCTGAGAAACCTCTTACCTGTGACATCATAAAATATTTTATAATAAAAAACTTATGAAATATGTATGACTATCTTTTAGGTTTTATTCTGCTAAAGAGCTTTATATTTTTAAGTTTTTGAACATGCTGTTTACTCAGTTGAAATCAATAAACACTGTGTATTACTATATACCTGATACTTAAACATAAGTAACAAATAAAATTTAAAAAAATTCTTTTTGCTGTTGCCTTTTTTTCTATGGAGAAAAATGTTTTACCATAAATTAAATTTTACCTAAAAGAGATGAAAACTTTATACATTCCCTGTGTTATTAATTTCTCCCACCTCTTTTATGACCGCTAACTGTTGCCTTTCCATCTTCTGCAGCCCGTTTCCTCAACCACTTTGCCATTTCTCTTTGTTTAGTGCTACTCACTCTATTCCTCTTGGTTATTATCCTCTCCTCCCTATGGCTAGGCCTTATTCTCTTTCTACATTAAATAGCAGATGACGTCTTCAAGGAGCTAAGCAAAATGTCTTAGGAAGTATATTGTAAAGCAATAGTCCAGGCTCTTATGGAGCCTCACGCAATACTTCAACATCAGAGAAAAAACACCTAGAACTCTGAATTCAGCCAGGACTTTATAGTCAAAAAAGACAAGGAACATTTGTGGCCCGAAGGACCCCAGAAGATGCTCCCCTCCAATGCACTGAGAGACTACTCAGAGACAGAGTAACACGCACTGAGTACGGACCATGGAGTCATTTGAATAGAAGTTCTACTCCTTTCTCTGCCACTTAACCAGCTGTGATACTAGGTCAGTAATCCACGGTCTCTGAGCCTCAGCTTTCTTATTCGTCAAACTGAAAATAATGAGAGCTACCTTATAAAGATATTTTGATTAAATTCTGAAATCATATTCTGAGTGACTACGTGTGCTACGAGCCATTTTAAATGTTTGGTACAACGGTGAACAAAGCTAATGAAACATTTCTCATCAAGAATTTCAAATCCTGGAATTAATTGAGAAAAAAATAATTGATAGATAGATAGATAGATAGATAGATGAGAAAGAAAGTAAAGGTTCATAGCAAAGGTTCATTAAATAGTAGCTACCAGTCAGGATATGCATAATTCATCTATAGACATGAAATGTCCATACCTGTTCCTTAGATAATAATCAACTTTTGGGGGGATAGAAAAGCCAATTTCTATCACAATAAAATTGTACAGTAGAAAGTAAAGATTATCTATCTAATCTATGAATATTTGTAATAATAAAGTTCCTTGCTCATAAGCAAGGTTAAGCCATATGAGGGCAAAGAGCACATCTTAACTTTACAACTTATTTGATATAAATGTAAAAAAAGTTTGTTAAAATTCTAATGTCCCAGACTAAGGAGTTAATTCTTACTTATTAGATGATATTCATATATTCACGCATAAAGGCACCATACATATGCAGATGATTTATAAAAGTATGTATATGTAAGTAAGTTTCTAGTTGTGGAACTGTGACTCTCTTTTTAGTTGTGACCTGTTTGCTATTTTATAAAATATACATGATTTGTATGCTAGCTGTGACCAGACTCAGCTGCATACACTTAGGCTCGCAAATGCATTCTTTCTGTCACAGGCATTTTGAAGCCCTTGCATCCTGATGTTGGTGTTAAATAATAAAATTTAAGAATATGTAAGGATAGTGTGACTCCAAGTATATTTTAGATAGCAATAACTGATAACTACACACGATAGAAATGATATGCAAACAGAACACAAACCAATATTGTTAATGTTTAGAAGAGTTACATTATATCAATTATAAATAATAAGACAAGCTAGTAAAAGTATTTAAGAATACAAGGACTCAAACTAAATTATTTTGAATCTTAGTTCTTATACTTTCTAGCTTTGTGATCTTAGACAACTTACATTATCTCTGTTATCTGCGTCTTCATCTCTTAAATGGAAATATTATAATACCCCATAGGGTTATTGTGGGGAACAAATGAGTTAATATACATAAAGCAATACTGTGAGATCTATACAAATGTTAAATATCATTATCCATTAACGAACAAAAGTAGATTGTCATACACAATAAACTAAACTGTTGAATGATACTAGAAAATAAAGCTTGTTCTACAGTTAAAAAGTCACTATTTCTTAGCTAAAATCATAATTTTAAAAAATATTACAAATTTTATCTAACAGAACCACTTTTGAAACCACAATATGATTTTGTAAATTCTTTGAATAGAAACAAAAAGAAAAAATTCAAGAAGCACATGTATGTATGAAAACATATTTTGCATTAAAGGCAGCTAGATTCCAGAGCTTACAAACATAGAAGTTCTGTACCCACACACACACATACACACCCTCTGGAGCAACCAAAGCTACTATAAAGCTAAGAAGATTCAGCACTCAGATTTTCAAATAAATGCAAGCCTCAGCCTAGGAATGAAATAGCATGATCCTAGCCATGTACTCTCCATGAGGTTTGTTTTGTCTGAGCATTTTCACTTTAACATGAAAAGTAAGGATTTCAAGGGAGTGATATACAAAATTTCCACAAACTTTCTAAAACTATTTTCTCAAAGTAGTCACATTTGATGAGCAAAGCTTTTCATGTGAAGACCAGAGAAAAGACAAGACTAATAAATGTCATTCCTGAAGATTTTTTAAAGCGACCTTCAGAGAAATACATCAAAATAGGAACATTTCAACACTCTTAGGTGATCAGAATAAGGTGATCTCAAAGGAAAAGCACAAGAACTATTTAACCAACTAGTTGGCTCAGTCCTATACTTACATAATCCAAAAGTATTGCTTCTCCGTTTGACAACATTGTCAGGTAGCTGGCCCTATAAATCTATAAAATACTTCAGACACTTGCCTGAAATTTATGCCTCCAAGTATCTTTATAAGTAAAATGTGTTAAATGAAAGATACCAAAAAAATCAAAGATTAAGGATTGCTTACAATGAAAGATGACAACATTATTTCCAAATCACACTTTACCTGAGACCCAGGAACTTGTGATTTGTAACACACATCATGCTTGGTAAACTTTAATGAACAGATTAAAAAATAATAATAATTACCAAAATTACTTCCCCTAAACTAAGCAAGAATGGGGGAGAAATTCAAGTCTTCCTTTTCAGCTGTCTATTGAGTTCCAAGACCCATGTGACTGCAGGTATAAGTGCTACATATATTTTGGTGAATTGATTGCTGAAGCCTTCCCTGGCTCAATAGAATGACGACTCTGGAAATCATCTCTCTGTTTTCTGGGCTTGGTTTTAGAGCAGGCTCACTTCACATAGAACATTTATGGTATACCATCACTGAGAGAAATAGAGGAGTTATAGAGAAAATGTAAGCTTTCATAAGAGCAACTGAGCAGGTGACAGGACTACAAGTTAGGCTGCCCTCATACTGCACTCATAGAACATGCCCTCAAATTTATAGTAGAGACAGAGCCCACTCCTCCACAGCAACTTTCTGGATAAGTCACTAAGAATCCTGGAGACGCAAGAGGTTTACTCTGTCATAAACTGGAGCACAGCATTTTGTTCTTTGACTCTTGGGGTATTTTTGTGTGTTTATTTTTTTCAGCTAATATTTATTAAGTGCATTATATGTGCCAGATACAATTTTAAGCATCTGAGGACAATTATCGCATGTGATTTTTACAACAAAATTATAGGCTACTTGTTCTTATCCATCATAATAATGATCACAACACCTTCATAGGTTAGGAACTTGAGGCCCTGATGAGTTAAACAGCTTGCTCAAGATCACACAGTTAGCAGGTGGCAGGGCTAAAACTTACATCATAGCATTCTTGTCCCCAAGGGTCAAAGCCTGGACCTTCATGACATGCTCTACAGGCCCTTTTAAAATCTTTTTTTTTTTTCCCCAGCGGGGGTCATTCTTTCTTTTTTTAGATCCCAAAAATGGGAAGCATATGGCAGCAATCAGCCAATTAAAAACAATCACCGATTTTCCCTTTGACCTAAGGTTTCGGAGAGGGGGTCAGTATACTTAATATATTAGAAGAGAAAAAAAAAAACAATAGTAGTCCTTGGCCTATTAGAAGACAGGAGAGAGAGCTGTTTTTTACCATTCTCAAGGGAGGAAGTGGATAAGCAAGAGTCCGATGAAAATATCCTCTATCTGAATGGAATCCAAACTCTAAAATGTCTAGTATTTATAAAAACCTTACCTAAAACAGAGAAATAATAAAATTCCTGAGAAACATAGGAAGGAACTAACAATCAATTTCACCAGAAGGAAATATGAGCCCATA
The DNA here is from genome assembly GCF_902729225.1 of Pteropus medius. Taxonomy (NCBI): domain Eukaryota; kingdom Metazoa; phylum Chordata; class Mammalia; order Chiroptera; family Pteropodidae; genus Pteropus; species Pteropus medius. The sequence goes on from NW_024351735.1 coordinate 930,310, forward strand.
ACATCTGGAGAAACAATCTAATATTCAGATATGACATTCAAAGCAAAGGAACATTTGGAAAAGAGCAATTGCGACAAATGAGTCTTCATTCATATCTATGAATTTTATAAAATCAGCCAGCAAGATGCCACAAAAAAAAACCAGTGGCGGTTTCATGCTATCATGGCTGTACACTTAAGAAAACACACATTTCAGAGAAATTGAGGGAATTATAAAAGGTCACCAGCAAGTTGGCTACAAAACAGACACCAATTTCTGTTATTCTACCTTAAAACATCAAAACAATTTTATCCCCTTAATTAACCTCCACTGATTTCAGACTCTACAGGGTTTAAAACAGTTAGTTATTTATGGCTCCTCAATAAGTTTAGAAAGCAACAATTAAAAATAATCACCAAAGGTGATTAATCAAAATAAACAAAGAAAGAAGCAATGAACATATAAAATCACTGTAAATTACTTTGCCATATGATTGTATTACATATGAAATTATAGTCAATGAAAAATTATCTAGTAGATGCTACCACTTGCTGGGGTTTCTAGGCCCCACTAAGGATTACAGCTATTAAAATCGAAAGAATTTCTTTAACACTAGTCATCTGATGATCTTTTAAACTTTTCAATAGATAATCAACAAATTTAAAAAGTTAAGGCTTATTCTTGTCTTTTAACTCTTTAACCAGTTAAAACATTTTCAGTAGCAATAGCATTTATTTGGCTGTGACACTAGAATCCTTCTGTCATTGATCATACACAAAATCCTGTTCACAGGCCTCAAACAGGCCAGAAACCTCCACCTTAAACTCACTAATTTCTTAGTCTACACTTCTGTCCTAATAAAGCAATCAGTCTCAGTCAGCTACAGAGTGTCGAGGCTCTACTGACCAGGACAACAAGAGAAAAGCAGATCCTAAAAGGATGCTTTGCTGGGGAAGAGGTAAGCAACGAAATATTTATAGGCAGGTCAAAAGAGAAATGTGGGATGTATAAGATGACTATCTTCCATACCTGACAAGCCTATAAATAACGATGAGACGATAAACAGGTAGAGATGTCAAAGGAATAATATAGGTAGAATAAGACATATATCCGGTTTTTAGAAATAAGAAAGAAATGAAATATAGTAAAGAAAAATGTAGATATGTTGTCAAGAGTAGTGATAGCATAGCAGAAAGTTAAATGTCTTAGTTTGGCAATTTATAGCCATTTAAAAAATATATTTTTTCTTTAAAAAATGTTATTTATGATATAAAATAAACCCAACAATAAGTAAACAGTTAAATAAATATCCACCATAAAGAGGACAGACACTATTACAAAACGTTTTATATATGTATATATACACATACACACCATTAAAATAACACTTACCAAGAGTTTACCGTAATGTGAAAAACATGCATATAATTTAAGTACAAATTTTATTAAAGCAATATTCAGAAACTCAAATGATGAATTATTCTGATCATGCAGAAAAATATATAAAAAATAAAATAAAAGTTTTAAAAGTTAACCATGGTTGTTGATAGAACTGCTTTTTTCTTATTCTTTAATTTTTTTTCATATTTTTGTATAATAAATATTGTTTGCATTACAATAAACTTTAAAAAACTTTTTTAAAAAGAGGCAGTGCTGTAAGTAATAAAAATCGTAGTTCCATTTTAACTGAGGGATAAATTCAACTTTGCTTTATTTCCCAAGGACCTAAGTTCTCTACAACATCCTCTTAGCTTGTCTCAGACCCAGAAGAAAGCTTTAATGTCTCCAGAACAGTCAACAGCACTTTGAAGTAGAATTTAACAAATATCAGAAAAAGCTCCCATATACAGACATTCCTCTTCTGTATAGCCTGAAATGCTGTTTTTGTCACACAAATTCTGCTAATTCTGTAAAGTGCACATACTTTGCTATGTGAATTAAATAGGAACTTTTATTACTTGAAGTGAATTTCCTTGATAAAACAATCATTCCCAGATATCCAGGGCTCAGAAACAAGAGGATGCTGCTGGAAGCTGGAAGAAGTACAGTAAAGAGCCACATAAGAAGAAACCAAGGATGAAAGACTCCCAGGCCATTTTCTCCAGAGTTCGCTCATTTCTAACTTGAAATTACTAATATTAAAAGCCTTGGGGCTTTTTACAGCTAAATAATGGTATGACATGGTATCAGTATTTCAAGACTTGAAAAATATTGGAGTTTAAAAAGGCCTTAATGAACACTTTTAATCAAGATTCTTCATTGCACAAATGAGGTTACTGATGTTTGGGGACATCTTTCTAACATGCAAACCTGAAGGCATAATTCCAAGACTTAATTTTTTCAATGGCAGGATTTCTGATTTCAGCTATAACGAAGTAGCTTGTATGATACTAATACTTCAACAACAACAACTATAAATGCTGGGACAGAGTGGTTGTTGTTTGCAAGCATTGGAGAATGAAATGGTGAAGGCAGCTAGAAATTAAGGGATCAAGATCCGGAAAGAATGGAAATGCATTTCACGTGAGGCAATTGCCTATTTATAAGTCGTACAGGGCAGACAGGCTGAGCAGAAAGCAGTAGCTCAGAGCTTTCAGCAACCCTGAATCAACTTAGTTCCTATTTGGATCAAGCTGACCTAGCCCCACTTTGGTTCCTTCCACAAGAACAATCCTTCCTGAGATAATATATCATTGTCCAGAGCCTTAAAAATGTTTTTATATGCAATGTCTGATACTCAATCCAAAACTACCAAGCATGCAACAAACAAGATGAAACATCTGAAAACCAGGAGAAAAGACAGTAGAAATGGACTTACCTGATGGTTTAAATATAGCAGTTACATAAATGTTAAAATAAATGTCATTAATAAAACCAATGACAAGATAGATAATTTCACCAAATAACAGAAAACAATGAATATACATAAAATAGAAAATTTAAAACTGAAAGTTACATTATAATTGAAATATAAAACACAGTGAACAGGCTTAACAGCAGAATTGACACAGAATGAATGAACAGAAAAATTGATCGAAAGAAAATATCTGGACTGAAGCATGGAAGGAAAAAAATGGAAACTGAGAAAAGAACATAAAGGGGTAACATACAAATAATTAGAATCCCAAAGGGAATGGAAAGATATTGGGACAGAAAAAAGTATTTGAATATGTACAAGGCAAATATTTTCAAAACCAGACAGAAAATATCAAGCCATAAAGTAAAGAAGCTTTATCGAGCCCACGCAGGATACATTTATCATATATCAGCAACTACATTTGACTTAAATGGACTGAATAATCTAATTCGAAAGAAATTATTCCTATAATTTCCTATATTATTCCTATAACAAATTAGACTTTAAAGCATTATTAGAAATAAATAATAAAAATTCATAATGGCAAAAGTCATTCCTCCAGAAAGACATAAATATTCTTAATTTTTATATCTAATAATATAGCCTTAAATTATATAAAGAAAAGGTAAATCCATGAATTTGGAGATGTTAATATACCTCTCTGAATAGCTGACAGAATAGCCAAAAACAAAATTCAGTGAAGATAGATAAGATTTGACTACCATATTTTGCAAATTTGCCTTAGTTAATATTTATAATACACTGCATTTGAAATAAGCAAAATACACATTACTTACACACTGCATGTTTACCAAAACTGGAGTATGTGAGGAGCAATAAAACAAGTCTCAAATTTAAAGCACTAAAATCATACAATGTTTGTTCTCTGCCCACTGTGGAATTAAGCTAGACCTTGAGTATAGAAAAATAACTATATAATCTCCAAATGTTTCAAATTAAACAATACACTTTTAAATAATCTATTGGTAAAAGAAAAAATTACAATAAAAGTTATAAAATAAATTTAATTAAATGATGTTGAAAATATCCATTTCAAAACTTGGGATATATAGCTAAAACTCTGTTTAGAGAGAAACTGTAAGCTTAGATGCATATATTAGGAAAACTGAATATCAATAATTTAAGCTTCCATCTCAAGAAGTTAGAAAACAAATATCAAATCAAACGCAGAGAAAGTAAAAAAGGGAAAAAATAAAGAACATAAATCATTTAAAATTTTTTTTAAGCTTGCAATTTCCTCTTGGATAAGACTAATATAGTTAACAAACATCTCACAAGACTAAGAAAAAAATTATAGCATAAATGATCCATATCAGGTGTAAAAACAAAAGGGACATATAGAGATCCCACAGGTATCAAAAAGTTAACAAAACAACTTTATGTCAATAAATTTGACAATATGGATTAAACGGTTAAACAAATTTCTTGAAAAAATAAAACAAAATAAAACCAACAGGATAAGAATGGAAAACATGAAGAATTTGAAATTTTTTAAATTAAATAGAACCAAGAATTAAAAACATTTCCACAATGGAAATTCAGGCCAAGATGGCTTCACTGGTAAATTCTCCCAAACAGGTAGGAAAGCAATTAAGGTAATGTTCCACAAATTCTTCCACGGAGGAGAGAAAAAAAAAAACATCTACTGCATTTTGTGGCCAATCTAACCTAGATATCGAAACCTGACAAAGGAATTACAGGAGAATCTCTTCTTTAACATAGACTCAAAAATCACACACACACATACACACATATTTATACATAATCATGTATGTATATGTTTTTCAGAAATATAATGTTGGTCTAACATTGAAAATATATTACTCTGATTTACTTCATTTAAAGGATAAAGGAAAAAGTATTTCAATAGGTATAGAAAATATCTGATAAAATTCCACACTCGTTTATGATAAAAACTGTAAAAGCGGCATGAAAGAAAATTGTTTTTAATATGATGATGGGATTCTAAAAAAAAAAAAAGGAGGGGACGCCCATGACAAATATCATATATAAGGGTAAAATACTGAAACCTGAAATCTGGAATCAAAGATGCTTCTCATTTCACCCCTCTTTGCTTGTCTGCTTCCTATCTATTCTCCCATGCTCTTCTCAGAAACCTTCCAGGACACTGCAAAAACAGATTCCATTCCTCTATCTGTTTCTTCTGCTCTATGCTATCTCTTATCCCACTCTGTTATTAATACCCATTTTTCTTTCCCACTAAGCTATAAGCTCTTATAACACAGAGTATCTGCTTGTTTACCTTCATATCTTCTAATAACCTGGCACACAGCAGGCATTCAAAAATGGTCTGATTAATGTAGAAATACTGAGTGTCCAAAATCTTCTAATCATTGCCAATCTGGACTAGACCTTGGTCTCTTTATTCTACCTAGTCCAGTTAGCTAACCACGTAACAGCACAATCCATCGTCTCTTTCTTCTTCGTTGTTCTAGCTTATCATTTCCACGTATTGGTCAAAAGTACAAATCAGAAAGATAAGTACAGAAGTCTTAGAATTTATTCACTTAAGGGCACTGAATATCAGTGAGTTAATGTCATGTATTTCACCACAGTAACTATTCCTATGGTGAGAAAGAGGTAAGTAAAAGCCATTTAACTATATAGGCCAGGGAGTAGAAAATCAAATAGGACTGTTCCATGAGTGCATCAGTTTCCACCTTCACATTCAGTGACATCATATTGGTAGCCTGAAAATAGCCATGGGGCGGTGTTTATGCCATGGCAAAAGCTACAAGTTAAGGATTTTTTGTTTTGTTTTGTTGCTTTGTTTTGTTTTGAGGGCTTTCTATTAATCATTGAGCCACCACTGGTTGTTACCTTACTCGTGTACCATATACCATACTGGGTACATGACAACTATTATAGTTCATTTCATTTCCTCTGCTTATTAACCACTGTGGCAGCCAAAATAAAGACTAAGGCAATAACTGATTTTAAATAAGTGACATTTTGGAGGCGAGCTTCCTATTCCCACTCCACCAGATTCACCTGTCTCTGATTTAGGTAGATTTTATCAAGAGGTCATTAGAATGTTTTTTCTAATCAGCACTAAAATTTCAGGTTCTGCATTTCAGTGGAAATATTCTAAAAACAAGATTGCTGCTTGAATCATTTAGAAAATGGTAGGTGATCATGATGCATATTCATGGAATATCACTGAAAGAGAAATTTCTTTTCTCTAACAGAATAGAAAAAAATTAAAAACCAAGAAAATTAGCAAAATCTCAAATATAAGGGACATGCTATCAGAGACCACTTTATTTCATAGTTTAGGGTTTAGATGAGATGAAAATTGATCTATCAACATCTCCATAATTGCAAGCAATACCACAAAATAAAATTCTCAATGTTCACCAATCATATTTTAGTGCTGAACACTTTATACAAGCAGCTGTTAATGATGCCAAATATAGTTTTCACAGCATGTAAAATGAACTAATGACCAAGCCCACATTTTAAATTTCAGAGATGTTCTTTTTTGATGCAATTATTCCTAAATTCTGCAGAGATCACAGTCTGCTGATCCACACAGAGGTCAGAAGGGAGGATTGTTTACGATGTCAAGGGTCTAGCTAGCATGTTCTTCCTGTTGCCAAAATTAAAATAACCAAAACCTTTTTTGCATGTGAAAATAGATATGTGCAAGCAGTCTCTATCCCTTGAGGTTTTTACCACATTCCCTGTGTGTGGTTGTGATAAAGAACCTCCTTGGGATCCTACAAGCTGGGTTAAGAAGTCAGCTGGAGCACTTCAATGAACTGGCCCCAACCACTGAGGCAACGCAGTAGGGAATGCAGCTAACCATTTACATCACTCTGGTCAACAGACAAATAAGTTGGACAAATTTGTTCTGTTATACATTATATTGTGGTGACATTCAGGAAATAGTAAGATTTATGCTTAAATTAGGTAGATCTCCATATTTTTAGAATTGATGTATTTCACATATAAAAGGAAAGCAATATTTAGTGATGGGTAGTTAGGAATCATTACCACATGCCTCAGTGGAGAGGTATTACATTTTATAATTCTGTACCAGATAATTTCACATAGTTTGATCTCCCAATAATTCTCTAAATATTATTCTGTAAATTTAGCAGGACCAATATGTCATATGCTTTGGCAATGTATAAAAACCTGAAGAAAGCTTTTGCAACATTGTGAGAAGAAAGCTATCAGGTACATTATTTTTATTCCTATCTATCTCTACCTATATATAGCTTATTTTTGAGTGCTCAATAATTGAGTCCTTACTACTTACCAAACACTGCAACAGCCCATTTTTATCTGTATTATCTTAGAATATCCTCACAATACCCCATGAGATATGTAATATAATGTGCAGCATTTTACAGATGGGAAACAGGAAAAGCAACTTGCCCAAGGTCATAAAGATAGTAAGTAGAGGAGTCTGAATTTGAACCCAGGCAGTCTCTCAGCAAAGTCTGGGATCATAGCCATGGTGACATAAGGCTTCCTAGGAGCCAGATGGGCCCCGAGCAAGTCTCAAAAACCATTTGGAGTCATTGAGAACGAACTAGGTTACCATCAGAGTCACATCACAATTTTTGGCAACACAGCAATGCCAGGCAATGCTATGTGTTTTGGATTTTGGTACTATTGAATGGAGGATACCATACATTCATTAATAACAATTAATTACACAAAATATCTATCAATATATTCCTTTGTAATTAAAATATTTGGGTCTAAAATGGGTTTATTATTTATTTAGAACATATGCATTATCACTTTTTAAAATTTAAAACACAAAGTAGTTCCAATCAGTGACAATAATTCGAAATATTGACATACATTGAAAGAGTGTTACCAAGAGTGCAAGCATCATAATTCTTCTAATCTTCGGGAAGCAAAATAAAAACAAAATGCCAGATCATGTAAAATTCCTTTTTATTTTTAACTTTCAACATCATTTCTACAATGTTTCTCAAATATTTGATTACTGAAATATTTTATTGTGTTAGCTTTAATAAAAGCCTATCTAATTCAGATGAAAAACGACCATGTACTTATATTTAATAATGAAATAGTTTTCCCCATTCTAGCAGGGACCATGAGACAAAGAATGTGAAGGGCTCTGCATTTAGTTTTTTATGTCTTTCCCCCTTGTTGACGACTCATTCATTTTAAGCAATATTTGCTACTCACCAGTTTCTGAAATCTTAATTTGAAATGCTTCTTATGTTTTTTAAATTTTTGTTATTATTATTAGTTTCAGTTATACAGTACATTGGTTAGACATTACATAGTTTATAAAACAATCTCCCTGATTGTTCCTTCTCTCCCCTGGCTCTACACCTAGCCATTACATTAACGCTAATTACATTCCCTATGCCGTGCTCCCCATCCCCGTGACCATTTATCAACTACTAATTTGTACTTCCTTTTGACGCTTCACCTCCAGCCCCCAAACATCCCCTCCCCTCTGGCTTTCACTAGATTGTCCTCTATATTTGTGAGTCTGTTTTTAATTAGTTTGTTCTTTTTCTTCCTTGGATTCTGCATATAAGTGAAATCATATGGTATGTATACTTCTCTACCTGACTTATCTCTCTCAGCATAATAGTCTCTAGGTCCATCCACATCATTGCGAATGGTAGGATTTCATTTTTTTAATGGCTGAGTAATATTCCATTGTATATATGAACCATAACTTCTTTATCCAATCGTCTATTGATGGGCATTTAGGTTTCCTCCATATCTTGGCTATTGTAAATTGTGCTGCCATGAACATAGGGGTGTATAGATGTTTACGAATTATTGTTTTGGTTTTCTTTGGATAAATATCCAGAAGTGCAATTGCTGGATCAGAAGGTAGATCCATTTTTAATTTATATTTTTCTTATATAAAATACATATCCACATAAAAAAATTCTCAATTTCAAATCACATTTAATATTTTTTTCTTTACCACCCCATGGCACTTAGTACTGCTTATAAGATATTGCCCTACCCCACTTTATATTTCATGGACTCATATATTTATCTTGTTACTCTCACTGAATTATAAACTCACTGAGAACAAGTACTATCTTATTCATCTCTCTAGCCCCTGAAGTAAGTAGCAGAATGAGTGCCTCGTATCATGAAGATGCTATTTAGACAGCACTGCAAACTAAAGAGTAGAATCAGATTAACATTAAAGCACCCACGTGTCTTCTGAAACATTTTGATATTACTAATTGGGTAAGTTTCTTTAATGTGTCAAATTTTAAGAGCTGACTCTTTAAAATGTACTTGGAACAGGATTTCCTAGAAATACACACATAAATTGTCACTATTATCAAATACACAAGTACATGCGCATTTTCAAAATATAAAGTCTCATATTAAAGGTAGTTGACTTCTTTTGGATCTCATATTTCAATACTAAATTGAAAACAACAAAAATCAAGGATGATAATCCCTTCCTTCTTTTTTGATTTTATTTGGTTGGAGATGGAGAGTGTAAGTAAAATGAAATACTCATAGAAACCACAACTGACATACTTTGCTTTCCTTCAAATAATCAAACAAATATTTAGAAAAAAATGGACTAAAATATGCTGGGCCCATTATGCAATTTTTCCATGAGAATATATTTTTAGACAACATAGTCAAACTGTCCTCATATATTACATCTCCTGGACTATTTTCCATTTGGGGAATATCAAAACTGTTAGAAGAAAATGAATAATCAATTAATGCCTTCCTGTTTCCTTGGACACTATCATTTCCTATGAAATGTGCTAGAAGTAAGTAAAAATAAAGCTCCAATTTTAGAATATGTTTGGGAGTGAAGACCATACGTTTAAGAAATATTTATTAAAAACATCTTTACTATTTAATGTATTCCTAAAATGAAATATTTTATAATAGAAAGGGGTATTAAGGTGAGATCAAAACCCATAATCTTAGAAATATGTGCATAAAATATAGTTACAAAATGTGTAAATTAAACTGGCAAAATATGTCATCTCCAATGAGCTGCTAAACATTATAACCTGATCTATTAATCATGTCACTGGAACTAATGGACTTTTTGGGTCAGGAATCTATGAAACAGCTTGTAAAGGATATAAAATAAGCATGTGTTTATAGAAATGAATTCTGTGTACTTTTCATAACTACCTCGCGATACTGCAGGTTTAAGATGGCGAAATATCTAGTTTAAACTAAAATGGTGCATGGCTATTAATATTTAGGTTCTCTGCAACTATTTTGGCACTGCTTACCCAAGTGCAGCAAAGATATAACTCTCAGTTTCTATCTCTTCTTTCAGAGGGATAAAATGGTCAGTAAGAGAAAGGTAAGCTGACAGAGCTCAGTGTGAGGGGGATGTTTTTCAAAACTATAACTTACACAAGATCTCCTAGGAATTAATGTAGAGATGAATGTACCAGAGCTGACATGTGGATGAAAACGATATTTTATATAATTCTGTCAGCAAACCATGTGTCTGCCATCATAATTTATGGTCTTAGCTATTTTGCCCTTAGCAAAAATAACTATATGCAATGTAAGCAATAGTTTGGGCATTGAGCAGTATTTTGAGTAGAAGTGTTTCTAATTTACATTAACTGAAAACAGAGGTTTTGAATCACTGGCCTCCAGATGAATGGCAGATATTATAACTCTTTAACAATAATTTAAAACATCAAATACTCTCCATTTCTAAATGATTTTAAGATATTTCATAAAAGGAATAATCTGAATAAAATTAATGATCTAGAAATTCAATGAATTATGAAAATTATTCTAAATTAATCACTTTGATAATATTAATATATAAAATGATAATTATGGAAATTTAAAATTTATGCCATATGATGACCTTTGAAAAGAGCAAATAATGCCAGAAATAAACTATCATCTGCCAACCACTTAAATGTATTTTATTATGCTAAAATTCTGACCAGGTTTTGGTAAAATAACTGAACTGCAATAGAAAATAAATCTCTGTGACATCGATCTTTCACCAAAAAGATAATATATGTTAAAAAATATACAGAATAAAATTATTTGAAGAAAGAATGAATACCCATATTGAAATAAACTGGTCTTATTTTCAAACAATTAATTTTATTAGCTGTTAATATTTTCATGAAAGTGAACTCAGTACTATGTGTGGGTCCCCATAAAATCTCTCACAGTTGCCTAGAATCCTCAAGAATTTACCACTCCACATACACAGTAACATTAGCTGGTCATCAATGGACTGAATCAAACTGCAACAAAGTCTGGAAACCTCACAGCTGGCACAGGCAGGACGTCTACTAACCTTCAAAAATTATATTCATATTCTCTCAAAAGGTGAAAACTCAAGTGGCAGTCATCTTCAAAATATCGGTCAGAAAATTTCTTTACTTGGAAATGTAAAGTTTTTTAATGTGAATCCAAAAAGCTGTACAGGACTTTTTAAAAATTTGTGCAAAACTGAGAGAGAACAGTGACATGTAATAATGCTAAGGTGTTTACTGGAGCTTTGCATAGTAGGGGAATTTAATTATATCTGAGTCACAGTGACTAAAAAGTCATAAAAGAGCTCTCTGTGTATATGTACCAACATATAAACACCTGAATAGGAAAGAAAATCTCCTCTTTCCGTTAAGATGTCCCTTTTAAATAACATTCCTATTTGGGGAGAAAGGCCAACGTGATAGAAGTTTGTAACACCTTTGGCCACATAGATAAGTGCTTAGAAATGAAATAAGAGGTGGTTAGCCAGAATTCAGTTAGTGTGTTGATATACACGCTGCTGGGTCTTGACTTGTTTTCTTCTTTGCTTTCAACCATCGCTAAAGAAACTATATTCCCTTCCATCCCAATGTAGTTTTGGAACTCAAGAAAAATGGAAACCCAGTTAACATGACAATGGTGTTCCTGACAGTTAACAGGCGATATTAAAAACTGAGCCTAGTTTTGTTTTTCACCATTTCTTTCCTGCACAAACTAGGTGCCTGACCACCCTCAGACTCCTTCAGTACACTGAATGCACTCATTCTAGAGGGTACCATGATGTAATGAGGGAAAAATTATGTTTGGGAAGGAGAAAAGCCCAAGTGTGAAGTCTGCCATCGTTAATTCTTCTCAGGCTGGCTTATGGTCACCTCTGTGCTCAATATATAACATGTACACAATGTATGACGTACCCATATCTTTCCACTGAAATTTTATTATAATGATCTCTACATGTGTTACCTTATCCAGTAAGCTTTGAGGCCCTTAAGAACAGAGACTATGTCATTCTTCTCTGTAACAATGGATGACCCAGTTTTTGGCATTTGCTAGATATGTAGAAAAGGTTAATGAAAGTAAATAAACATGATGAACTTGGGCAAACTATTCAACTTCTCTAAGAAGTTTCCTCAACAAAATAATTATCCCTCTAAGCAAGATAGAAGTAAAATATCTATTTTGGTTTTTATTTTTTTGAGAGTCATAGTAAAATATTTGCAAAGCAATATTGTATAAGATATATGGCCAATAAATGCATTTTCCTTCCCTTCCTTCTACTCTGAAAAAAAAAATCTCAATAAAGAGGGCAGAGAGCACTTGCTCAGTCATAAATAGGACACAGAAGGTGGATGCACTGATCTTCCTGAGGAATCGGAATTGTTTTACACTACAGTGGCTCAAACCAGGGCTTTAGAGGCAGACAAACCTAGGCTTTATTCCATTTTAACTACAGGAAATGGGGAAAATAAATCAGCCTCTTTAAACCTCAGTGTCCCAATTAGCAAAAGAGAAATAATACCCAGTTTCTAACGAGTTTGTATGAATTTAAATGATAAAAATGCCTGAATAGAGCTATTACAGAGATGAATTTTAAGTGCTCAATAAATGGTGGCTAAATCTAGCCAACCACCTATCATTAAAACAGCACAATGGCAAAAAGGTGAGTTTCACATAACCTGTGGACACATAACCCAGAAATATTTTTAAAAATAGCAACACGTGTGAGGCTTAAAAAGGATAACTAAAATAATGGAAAATGAGTTTGAACAGTGGCATCCGTCTAGCAGATGCAAGAAAGATGCAAGCTTTTCTGTTTCATAGATAACTGTTTTCCTCTCTGGAAGAGGGGTAAAAGGGAGGAAGCAGGAGAACTACACAATGCCCACTGAACTATTTGGAACCTTTTTTTTTTTTTCTTTCTTCTCTTACAAAGAACATCTCTGAATAACAAGCAAACATCATTCTAGTCTTTCACCTGTATTCCAAACCAAGAAATGAACATTTCTAAAGCTCTGCAGACTTTTCTGAGTCATCCTGCTGCGTTATATGTCCAACTTCTCTGAGATAGGTCACTCCCCTGTGCCTGCAGAGGCTCCCTTACCCCACCTAGCCCACTCCTGGATTTCATCCCCAGAGCAGCTGCCTCCTCGGCTTCCACACCAACAGCCGCCTGCACATCCATCTGCTCTTCTGCTTAAGCTCTGCTAGCCGTCATCTTTCCTGGCTACCCACCAACTCGCCCACAACTTCTAGATAGTAAATAGATCTGTACCAAAAAGAAAGGTGGTGCATCCAAAATTAAAAACCTGAAAAAAGGTTATCAATCATAAACACGTCAGCACATTATTTTACATAGTGTTTGCAGTTAACAAAGCGCTTTTCTATACATGACTGCATCAGGCCCTGTACTTACTCCTGATATCCTACTCCAAATAAAAATAAGGTGCCATTCATTGAGTGCCTCCTATATGTCTGAAGCCATGTCATTTTAACCTCTTCAACAAGTCTGTCAGGTAGGTCTGATTTTCACCATTTTCAGATAAGCAAATTGGGGCTCAGGGCCAGTGATGTGCTCAAGTTTGAGCAACTAGTAACCTATGGAGCTGGGATTTCAACCCAAGTTCTCTGGATTGTAGTTCAGTGCTCCTTCTCCCTAACTAGAAAATAGGATGTCACAGATAATTGATTTTTGGTTTGCATTTTAACAGCCCATTTTCTACACCAGAGTGTAATCACTATGAGGACAGGGAACACATCTGCTTTGTTCACTGGTCTTATTCTCAGCACCAAGAATAGTGCCGAGAGTGGATTAGGTTCATGGAAGGGATGAATAAGAGAAGCACCAAAGGACATTGCTGAGAATAAATGCTAATGTAGTTCCAAGAAAAGCAACATGCTGACAAGGATTTTCCCTTCTATGTGTAGAATGCACTGTTCAACAGAAAACATTCTCACGAAAAGTTTCATCAAGGTTTCTAAAAGCTACTGCCACCCACAGCCATTTGTGCTAGCCACAGGTCTATTTTCAATGTTTACAGAAACAGTCACACTCTGCCACAATCATTGCCTGTGTATATGTAAAGAGGAGGGATATGACACAGCGTATAAACAGTCAGCTAAGAGTATTATAGAGAAAGAATTCATTCACATTCAGAGACATAATATTGAATTAAAGTGAACAATTTTTAACTACTTGTCTACATAAATATAGACCAAACTAGACAGAAATTGCTAGAATCTACTTATTTTCAAGGCCGTTTTATATGTAGACTCTTTCCTTGGACAATTCAAGTGCATTCATGTGGAAGAGCCTGGTCAAGGCCTCTGCTACATGCCAGTGAAACCAAGGGTCCTTATGACTTTAATTAAATCTAGTTTCAAATCCAAGCTCTAGAAATCCTACCTCTCTCTCTCTCCTTATGCCCCTCAGAGACCCAGCCTTTCCCCCAGATAATCAGCAAGCCCGAGGCAGCAGAGGACGATAGCCAGGATCTGACTGATGGTCACACTGTCCCGACCTCTGGCAGGCTAAAGATAACATCTTGACCTAGGTTATGTCTCCGTTCCTGAGCCCTAAGGTAGAACAACCCCCTGGCTACTTTTCCATGAAACCAGACAGGTGGACATCAGAAAAGACATCAGAGCTGTCTGTCCTCAAGACCTGAAGAAATAATTTATTACCCTTATCTCACCTTGTACCAATCAGCTCCAAGCATTAACCCTATCCCGTAACATGGTGTCTTGTGATTTTATCCTATGTAATCTGTAATGTACATGCCACCGGGAAGCCAGGTCTCAGGAGCACTAGCTCACCTGTGTCTCCCAGCTTGGTGCCATTTCTTTAAATAAACCTCTGCTTTCTTTGCTGCAAACTCCTGTTCATGACTCCTCTGGCTTTGATGCACATAGGCAAACAAATCTCTTGATTTTGGTAATACCAGCTGCCAGTCACTGAATATCCCTGACCCTCAATGTCTTCATCTGCAAAATGCCTTCCCTGCTTCATGTACATGGTTGTTATGAAGTTTAAGTAAAACACAATGTAGTTAAACGCCCTTGAAAACTATAAAATGTCCTAGAATGGTAATGCACGTGATATTATAATTTTATTTCTCCTAAATTCTTACTAATAAAAATTGAACACATTTTCTTGATTAGATGAATGCAGATATATTTTTTAAGGTCATATGATTATTTGCTATTCAAAAATAAAAATAAAATTAAGTATAGACATACCCCTATTTTGGATATTAAAAGCAAATAATGCCAAAGTTTGCTAAGATGAGATGCCATGAAGGACAGCATCTTACCTAACCAGGACACCAAACTCACATGAACTCAGGTGAGACGACCTACAGTTGAAGTTGGGTTACAATCCGACTGTTTGTTTTATTGTTTCTACTGAGCTGGAAAATTCTCTGGGATGAGGACCAACATTGTCTTCATTTTTATATAATCCACAGGGTTTGAAAAGATACCGGCACATCATGGTTAGTCAATCTGTAATACTGAATGATTCGAGTGAATAAAAACTCAATATGTCACTCCATTTCTCTTCTTTTCTGAAAAATTGATTTTGGCATTTTATTTTAATGTAAGCATTTATTGTCGAGTCAGCTCACAATGACAAGGCCACCACACACACCTGAAATCCCTCATCTCCAAAAACCACTGTCACCAGTGTTACCCCCATATACACAAGTGGAGCTCTAACAATATTTTCCCAAAAAAGTGATGTAGTGTTAAGTCTTGGTTATCATATATGCTTGGAAACAGATGACACAGGTAAGGAAAAACCAACACTTTTGATCAAATTTCATGTGTACTTACAATTTTACCCTTTTCTCCTGTGCTTAAGAATTTGTATGGGCTTATGAATTCACAGATTTGCATTTCAACCTTTTTTCCTCTCCCTCTTCAAGGAGAGGTGTTAATGAGCAGAGACAGATCACTAAGTCTAGAGAGTTATCAAGTTCAGAAAATTAAGTAATATATCAATGGCTTAATTATGTCTTTGTAGCCTTTTTTTTTCCCTGAAGATTCAGGCTCCAAATATGTATATAAGTGGCAAAAATGGGGGTAGTATGGAACAATAGGAAGAGAAACAGAACGTGAATTGCAGAATTAGATTGTAGTAACTCTCTACAAACCCTTCAATGTAAATTAATAAATATTTGTTGAGCATTTCCTATGTGTAAAGCACTATGCTAAAGATAGGGGTAAACGGATGAGTGATAGACAGTTCCTGTCTTCAAGGAGCTTAGAGTTTGGATATATATTTTCATTAGAAGTCCATGAGTAAAGCCATAATTAGGATATCATGTGCAATCAGAAGTTAATTAATCTAAAGGAATTTATTGAGCTTTGATTGTATCACTGCAGCTAAAGGACAACTGAGTTTAATTATTTTTTACTCCACACTAACAAGATATAATTTTATGATAGAGCTCTTTATTTCTCTTAGAAATTTAACTCCTGAAAATCAAAATCATTTGATAAAAAAGTGTTCACTATTAATAATAAACTTTACAACACACCTACTATGCGTTGGGGTTTATTTGTGTTTTACATATAAGGAAAAAAGGCTTTGAGCAGCCAAGCAAGCCTTCTAAAATGTCACAGTTAGTGGGGACCAGAGCCAATATTCATACCTGGTTTTGAATAACTCTTGATAACTACAAAATTTTGTTTAGAAATTTTTAAAAGCCAGCAAACTAACACACATGCTTTCTGGTTGAAGTGATGATCTGAGATCAGTTTGTGTATCGAACAAAAAAAAAAAAAAAGTACTATCTGTTCTGGCTAAACGCTTATTTGGACTTGTCAATTTAGCACTACCAATTTCCATTATTTTCCTTGAGGAAAGGGCTGAGAACAAAAAAAAAAGGCTCGATTGTCCAGTGGCATCTCCCACCAGGAGTTCATATTTTCTCATTGTCATGTAAGTTAAAGAATGTTTCTGTTTATAACACTCGTGAGAGTCCATTTCAAAAGCTTTCTCTCCATAGTGCCCTAAAGCTCTGTGTATACCTGGTTTTCTTTACAGTTGGCCCGAAAACACTGAAAATATTTTGCATAAAATTGCTCTGAGGTTGGTGTCTTGTTTCTCTATGGGATCTCTAAGCTTTGTGCTCTGTATTTTATCCTCTGGATTTTCTCATTTCCCTCCTAAAAAGCAACATATGTTTTCTGGACATTTTCACTGCAGTTTTATTCTAACTTACCTCTTTCATAGACTGAAATTGTAGCTTTGTTGTTTTTTCTCTAGCCTTTGTGGCATATTTGTGTCCATTTCACTTGACAAACTTCACAGAGATAGGTTTTTATATTTCTGGCAAAAGCTGAAAGAGTGATTTTTTTTTTAATGGCCCTCCACAGAGAATAGAATATTCTAACAGAGCAATAAAGTTAAATCTCACTGCATGTCACACACTAGAAAGAGACGGTGAATGATCATTTTGTTTTTATACACTGGGGAGTTTTTCCTCATATTAAAAGGGAAGATAATTCTTTCTTAAAAGAAAGGCTTAGTATGAAAATTGAGGTGTAAAGAGAGGGTAAGTACACATGAAAAAGAATATATTGGGATATTTTAAATGTAGGCAATGATTCTGTGCAATCATAGGTGAGGCAACAGTAGGCTGCAAAAAACAGGAACTCTAGCAAGAAATGTAGCTTTGACAGCAGCCTCCAAGATGGCTCCAAATGAGCTCTATCTTCTGGGTTCCATACCCTGCATTGTCTCTTCCTACACTGCACCAGCACTGATACAATGAAATTGATCGTTTGCCACCTCTCAGAGCACATCACTTGCTCTGAGGGAAGCCATGTCATGAGCGGCTCCACCGAGTCTCAATGCGAAGAAATTGAAGACTCCTGCCCACAGCCGCACAAGTGAACTTAAAAGCATATCATCTTCTTCGAGTCAAGCCTTCAAAGATAGTATCCCTGGCCAATAGCTTGACTACAACCTCATGGGGGACCTGAAATTGGAACTACTCAGCAAAGCTGTCGTTGGATTCCTAACCCTCAGAAACTGTATGAAATGTTTGTTATTTAAAGCTGGTAAGTTTGGGGGGTAATTTGTTAGAAGGCAATAAATAGATAATACAGTAGCACATCAGTTAAAGGGGATGGTAAGACGTAGGGATACAGGCATAGCTGGGAACTTAATCAGACTCCTTACTGGCATTGACTAAAGGGTAAGAGGCAGAAGTATTCTAGCTGATGATGATGATGATGATGATGTAATAAAGAAAATGATTACAATAATCATAATAATAAAAGTTAATGCCTATTTAGTGCTTACCATATACCGGGACTTGTGCTAGGCACATAACCTACATGGTCTCATTTAATTATCACATAAACTTTTAGACTGAGAATTATGAAAAAACTAAGGCTGAGAAAAGTCAAATAACTTGCCCCAAGGCACACAGTTAGTAAACAGTAGAGGTGAAGGGTTAAAGAAGTACAAATTAGTAGTTGATAGATGGTCATAGGGATGGGGATTACATCATAGGGAATACAGTCAGCAGTAATGTAATGGCTAGGTGGAGAGCCAGAGGAGAGAAAGAGCAATCAGGGGGATCGTTTCATAAACTGTATAAATGTCCAAACAATGTACTGTATACTTGAAACTAATAAAATAAAATTTTAAAAAATACAGTGTGACAATTAATTCTTTATCCATGCCATTCATCATTTAAACCACTTTACAATACATAGAATTGATGAATTCTATTTTCTCTGCAAATTTTGCAATATTTATACCACCAATAAACCCCCATTTTTAACCACTTGTTAAAGGGCAAAGACATTTTGCTTAGTTGATCAATGAACAGAAATTTTGAGTGTCTACTAGGCAGGATGTTTTGTATAAAATATTACTACTTTAACATGAAACATGTTTACCAATATAATGCTTGACAATAACCTGTAAAGAATTAAAAAGAATGCTCATTTATACAAAACAAAAGAGGTCCAAGTTCATCAAACAACTCAGTTTGCTCCTACTAAGTTCATGATATAGCCTACTGACACTACCATTTTGTTACAAAGAGAAACAGCAAATGGTTTATATAAAAATCAGTAACTTAAGAGCAGAATTGTACTGCCTATTAATAAAGTACATGCCCTCTAATGAGCAATGGCTGACACACTGCCCTTGTGCCTTCAAATTTAAAAAATAAATAACACATAAATGTATCTTAACCAACAAAGTGACAAAAATACATGTAATAGCATGGCTTTCTCAGAAGGGGATGTTGTGTCCTTAGAAACAGAGAGTATTTGATCCTGAAAGCTGTAGATTTTCATGTATGTTGTCATACAAATGAAAAGATAAAATCAAAATTAATCTCAATGCCTCATATATCTCTTTTCAACATATGTACGTTTTTTAAGGACGTAGAGAATTAGTTATTTCAAATTGTTTCACAAATAACTTGGCTCAATCTACTGGTTTTTCTGGACAAAAGGATAAATCTTGAAATATAAATTAATTTTTTCATCATACTATTTTGGATTTAGGGAAAATATTCTCTAAAAGGTGATCATACCCTAAAAAAAAAAGAGGCAAATGTAAACATTTCACAGATGAGGCCTACACCTAACATAAAGCTTAGTGTAATTATCCCTAAAAAAGCCAGATCATTTTTACTACAGACCAATGAAAATGTTCTTGTTCTGCATAGGCTGAGGGCCTTACCCTGCTACAGTGATTTGCTTTTACATGAGAGCACTTACTAGGACAGGCTATAATTTCTGCCAAAACATAGCCACAGTTCCCAATATAAACTCTACTAAAATGAGTCTTCCGGATATAGGAAAGCATGTGTTCTTATGGCTGTTTAACACATCTATATGAAGATGAACTCTAGTGGTTTCTCTTCAGCTGGATACATTATTAATCAAAAAAACAAAAGTCTCTTGCTAAATACAGAGAAAGACAAAGACAGAGACAGAGAGAGAAGTACTATGGCTTATAGCACTGTTTCATAACTTTTCATGTATTGCCCCTTCCCACCTATGGAGGAAAATTAAGTGTTAAGAAATAGGATTTCGTCAGGTAGGGTTGATCTTAGACACTGTGGATAAACCACTGAAATAGCTAATATTGTTGCTATTTTGCTGCCCTAATAAGAGTCGATAATATGCCCCCACTGAAAATAAACATACTACAGAATTAAATCTAAACTCCTCAAGCCAAGAGTTAAAACCAAATTTATGACTCTATGTTATTTCTCTCATCTTAATACTGATTGTACCTGTAACCCAATGCAGATTCTTTGAAGTCAAAGATTCTGTCATTTATTATGGTAATTCTGGTATCCACCACAGTGTATAGCACACAGTGTATAGCACAAACTAACACTTTCTTGTAGATAAATGACCTTCACAGTTCTCCAGACCTACAAGATTCTTTCAGGTCTCTAATACATTCTACACACTTTCCCTTTATTGTAGCCTTAGAAACTCTTTGGTTTCAAGATTGAGAAGCCAGTCAGACTAACAGTTTTGTTGTTGTTGTTTATTTGTTTGTTCGTTTTGTAAAAACTGGCTTACTGGAAAGATTCAGAGAAAATTTCACAGAATTAAAAGGCAAGAATGATAGTCAAGGCTGTAGGAACTGGGCTGTCTCTACCTGGGGCTCTGTATTCTCTTAATAGTATTGTCCTATCCTCAGTAAACCAGATTCTTTTGCTTGTATGAAGTCCACAGTGGCTGCCAACTCTAATCTACATGATCTTAACAGCTTCAGCATTAGTTATTGTCTTTCAATCTCTGTGCCTCTTAACCCAAAACCTTGGAAGAGAGATTCTGATTCATAGCACAAGCCAGGCTATGGATAGACTCCTTGGAATCAGTTGTTTACTGTGCCTGAACCAGCTGTGGCTAAAGTTCCACAATCACAGGGCACTAATATGGCCTTTAGCAGTGTCTATGAATGGGCAGAGGCATTCTTATGAGGAAATATGGTGTGGAAGCTATTACTGGCATTTTAATACAAATAACCTCCCTGTTCCTCACTTCATTTCATAAACTTCTAGTCTTCCTTTAAGACTTAGTTCACAAGCTAACTCTCTCTCTGATATCTTACCCAAACCTCTTGGTCAAGTTTAGTTCTCCTAAGCAGTGCTCTTGTAGTTCTTGGTTTCAACCCCAGTTCATGCTTGCTTTCCACTATGCTGCATATTCTTCAAAGTAGGAACTGCCTTTTATATCTTCTTTAAGAGAGCTCAGATATTTGTTGAATGAATAAATGCTGTCTGAACATGCATTAAAATTTCTCAGTAATGCATTCAATTGTCTTGCAATAAACATACCATATTCCTGCCAAATTTCTGTCTGAGTTAATAAAGAGAAAGATGAAAAGAAGAAAAGGACTGAAGGGATGAATCCAATGATGGTGTGCTCCGATCATTCCAAGGAGTAATGGAAACAATCTAGTAACTAACTTTGTGACGTCAGGAAGCTAAAAATCATATGTGGATGGTTACAAATGATTTTCATCTCTTGCCTTCATAATTACCTTACAACCGAGGGTATTTTTCTTTAAGGCCTAATGGAATGTTTCTAACATTTTATAGGCAAGCTGATGATTTCAGGTCTCTCTACAATAATTTTTTTAAATAAAGGTAAAATTAGGTGTTTATAATAATAATGAGCATTGTTTAAATGTGGTAGGAAAGGTTTAAGATACTCTTTTTTTTGGCCTGATCTCTATGTAGAAGGATAAATATGTTCTTTCACTGTGCTGCTGTGAACATGGAAGTTATTGCTGTGTAGTTTTCAGCAGTTGAATTAATATTTTTATTAATGTTCAACTTTATGAAATAAATGACAATAGGAAACATTTTAAATGTCTTTTTCAGTAATTCGCTCATGATATATTTTCTCACCTGGCCCTTGATATCAGTGGTACACACTGTAGGCAGACGTAGTGTTAGAAACTGTGACTATACATGTTAAAAATAATAAATATATGTAATTTTCAACCATAATTGGTTAATCCATCTTTACTTACACTAGCGTAGTCACTGGATGAGATAATGTACTTATAGGCTCCACTCAACAAAGAATTTTATTTTTTAATTTTAAATAGTATTTCTATTTTCTGTCAATACTGTTAAAAACTTTGCTGCGTTCCATGAAGAGCAAAGGTCGCTACTCAGCAGACTCTGAGACTGATTCTTTTTTTTTTTTGTAATGGAGCACATAACTAAATCAGGAATTTGCACCATATCCTGGGGATACAAGTGAGATTTAAAAATTGTTTTCCAAAATTTGGCAAAATGATCAGTCTACAGTTTGGAAACTGAGTTTTCAAAAGTGCAGACAGATACTTTTGAAAGTGAGGTTATTTGTATACTAAAGAGAAATTCTTAAGTGAGTAGCTGGAGCCTGTATAAACTTAGGTATGAAATTCTGATTGACATATTTTCCAATTACTATGGCTGTGTAACAGATTAATAAGATACTGGTGTTATGCTAGAGAATTCTGTGGGTCAGGAATTTGGACAGCACAGTGGGAATGGCTAATCTCTTCTCCATGGTGTCTGGGACCTCAGATGGGAGTCTCAGGCTGAAGGCTCTGAGCTAAATCATCTGAAGCCTCCTTCACTCACATTTGATGACTGATGCTAAATGTCATGTGGGTCCCCATTTCCTCTCTATGTGGGCCTCTCCATGTGATTTCTCCACATGGGCTTTGTGTGACTTTCTCACTACATAGTAGCGCGGTTCCAAGATCAAGTATCCTGAGAGAGAGAACTAGGTGAAAATTCTATCACCTTTTTTGACCCAGACTTTGGGGTTACTTCTGTTTCACTCTATTGGATGAAGTGAATCACAGAGGCTGGCCCATATCCAAGGGAAGGGAACAAAACCCCAGCCGCATTACTTTGGAAGAAGTATCCGCATCATTTTGGAAGAAGGCCATGTGGGAGGGCATTTATTGGTGTGGCCATCTTTGGAAAATATAATCTGCTACAACATCAATTAGATATATCTATACCTTTATTATAAAAATATGTTAAAATACACAAAGAATATCTTTCTGTATTCTAGTCAAACACTTATAGTATAACACTTATAGACTAAACTATGAAAGAGTATATTTTAACTAGTACTTTCTCTCCCCTCATTTTCAAATGACTTTTTATGCTCATCTATTTCATGGTAATGTCTCACCTTTTGCATTTTCTCTGGCAATGATAGCCTGGTAGGTGGTTAAGTCTGAAACTGAGGTAAGCAAAATTTTCCCCAAAATATTTATATGCATGGAGCGGTCGCCCAGCAGTACATATGGGAACAATTATTGATTAGCTTGCAGTCAAAGTTGACATGTACATGGCAACCTAGGAATCAAAAAGGATCTCAGATAATGAACTAACCTATTCTTGTTAAGCTCCATCTACTCTCATTCCTGAAAAGACCTTCTTTATCTGTAAATCTTACCCATTTTTAAGTCCCACTCACTACTGAAGGCATCCTCGACTACACTGAAGAGCTCAGCCCTTCTGTACATGTTTTATTCTCTTTTACTGCAATGTCACAGAACTCATTTAGCTCCTCCTCTTTTCTCTAATTATATTCTGGTTTAATTTTGCTCCTTAAATAAATTCTTAGCATCCTGGTGGGGTGGATAGTCAATTCCCACCCACCTCCTATTTTCTCAGTCACATACTTTAACTAGCACAGTCCTGAATACAACACATATATCAGTAAATAATCATTGACATATTCCCTAATTGTACCTGTGTCATTCGAAATGCCTTCACACATGGTTGGAAGGAAGTTCTATTTCATGGAGTAGAAGACGGAAGAAGAGAGCAGATAATGACATCCTTATAAAATCGTCACTGACAAATATATAAATTAAAAATTCATCTGAGAAAGAAATTCTGAAAAATTCTGATAAAAGAATTAGGACAACAACCAGGAATTGATATTGAAAAGAAAGTAGTACCTCCATGGAACTTTGTTCAGCCACATAAAACATTTAATTTAAAGCAGTCATTGAATCTTTTGAAAAGCTACATTCACCTCAGGATCATGGGTTCTTTACCAGATAGGCCTCGCCTGCCAGTTCATTCTTCTTACATTCACTCGTTTGTGCAGTTATGTAGACCATTCATAATCTAAAGTGGCACAGAGGTTATTCAATACAATTTTTAGAAGCACCTGTTCAAATAGCTCTGTGGCCTTTGATGTGATACTCTGCAGTTTAACAAAGGGCACAGTCTGGTTAACCAAGTCAGTACCCTTTTTCTACTTCATACTCAGGAACTGAGACCAAATGCTCTGTCATGTTCTCTTTCATTCTTTCTTCATCACTTTTTCCTTTTTCACATTCGAGGTCATACTTTCCAATACACTTTGGTTTGTAATATTCAGACAACATGGTCACAAAAAATGTCTTGAGAAACAGTTTTCCTCAGCAGTGATCGAAGGCAGGCCTACATTTAGAATCAACAAGAATCTATCTGAAGGCCCTTTGACAGGTCACAAAATGTATTATTTTCTTTTGCAGATATCACCACAGAGTGAGTCCTGACTTTTTCCATTTGCAGTCCTTTCACAAACAACACCAAAAACTCAAAGGTCTTTTCCATTTTTTTCAGTTTAAAATGTTCTTTCTCATTTTAACACATAAAAAAAGAGTTACCGCTTATTCATTAATTTCTAGATTTTCTATAGGATTGAAATAGTTTTTTAATTAGAAACTATTTCTAAAAACTTTCAAATTTCTGTTAAAAGGAGAAAAATTGTATTTGGGATTTGAATATGACTAAGATTTTAAATGCCTTCCAGAACCATTTACTCTAGGCCTTCAATAGCAAGGTTTTTGACCTCTATTTTCAGGAAGGGCACTTACTGCCAGTTGCTCTTATCTAAAATCTGTTTAGCAAGAACAGGCATTGAAAGATAAGAAGCAGTGAAACAGTTTCTCTGATGGCAAATTCTTGATTGCTATAGAACGTGATTAAAAATACACAGCCTGGTAGGTTGGTTTGCTTGAAAAGGGGAAACGGGGGTGGAGTGGGAGTTCATATAGCTATAAAGTAGTCAGGGCGGGATATGGTCAGGATGTAGTTTACAACAGAAGATGACATCTGTTTCTTCTATTAAAAAAATTGGCAAGTTCTAACTTGTTATATGACCTATCCAACTTATTTGATCATAGCTGATAAAAACTCTGTCCCAGAGCTCATGACAACTAAAAGGAATACTTGGTTTCTATAAGTTCTGTGATTTTTATACTTATCTATTTGTAAGACAACTTCTAGTGTCTTTGTATAATGCTATCCTTGAGACCTATACCACGGGATTGTAGTAAAAATGTACAGTAACCCCAAAGCTGATAATCAAGTGATTTTAAGTCTTGGGCTCTCATGTGTGATAATATTGTCAATTCCATTATATTTTGTTTTGTTTTTGTTTGCTTGTTTGTTTTGTATTCTTACCTTAGATTGTTTTCAGGTTTTAGAGATAAATTTTCCTCCTTTTTGTGTGGGGTAGCCAGTATCCTAGCACTGCCTACAAATGAAAATGTCACCGTTAGTGTTAATTGACTTAATTACTCTCACATAAGGGACTATATGTAAAGCCAATACTGGTGAACTCATTTGTTCCTTCTAATTTTATTCTCTTTTTCATCAAGCAGCATTCTTGATTGCCTTCTCACTGTGTCTACATTTACATTTGCCACTTCAAATTTATTGTTTCATGCATTTGAAACAAAGCAAAACAATGACATACGGAATGTGTATAAACGACAAATATTTATGAAGTACTTAATATATGCTTGACCTCAGAGATCCAGTGGAGATACAGGAACAAGATTTGGATAAAACAAAAGTTCAGTTAGCAAAAAGAATATCAGCTGCGATTCACCTTATCACCCTCTAATTCTTTTTCTGTTATTCTTGGTGGATCAATTTACCACAAATCCTTGGGTAATAATTTTACAACTGCATTTGTTTTAAGAGTATGAAGCTGAAGTTTTGTCAAGTGCTTTAAATAAAGTGGGCCAATTTTAATGAATTTTGTTTATATTTTTCTTCTGTAACTCAAATTTAATTTTGGAAAATTTTACAAATGTATACAGCTACATGTAGTCAGAGCTTTGCACAACGCAAATATAGACTAAATCTAATAAATAATTAGTCTCTGGTATTCCAATTCAGCCAGTGGACCAGTAAACAATGTGGAAACATAGTCCCAGGGTGCCACTCTTCAATATATTTTTCAAATTGCAACCATGACTATCTGACAGTCTAACAGAATTCACAAATGTGGAACACCAAGCTTGCACAATAGATAAAGGGGAATTAAATCAATATAGACTAAAAAGAGATCCCATATCCACTTCCCTCTATTAAAGCAAAGCTCATTCTGAAGTGTCAAAGAAAAACACGCAACAATACAATAGGAAAGAGAATGAAATGTATTTTTTGCCTTTTAAATGACAAATTATATTTTTTCTTCATCAGATGGTTTAAACAAATGGATATATACAGGATACTAAACTAAAATTTTGTGCCAGTCCTTTGATATGAGATTATAGTTTTCAGCTTCATATCACTGACTGATGTAAAATATGAAATTTATATTTAATGAATTATAACAAAATGAATTGGTTACCACAGGTTTAAATTTGTTCCTTACTTAAAATTGATCATGTATTGTCATTCCTAAAGAGAGTGTGACTTTAATAATAAGTGGAAGAAAGAATAGCTACTTGATCTTCCAAAATATTCCTATGTTTTTAACTTAGAGTGAGAAAAAACCAATTATCCTCAAGAGAATTTACTTTTCTTGGGAAGAAAAAACAGTTTGCAAAGTGAGAATTCAAATGACATTACAATGTGTAAAGTGTGTACATAGACAAAAAGGTTCAAAAATAAACTGTAATCTTGAGTACTTGTAAAAACGAATTTCTCCTCAGCTGCACAGAAAACCACTTACCAGAAATTTCAATCAAATGTCCAGTTTGAACATCTTTTAAATGTCTCTTTGCCTAATTCCTATATCTGATTAAGGGAGAAAATAAACTGCATTTGATTTACAAATGAGGTCAATCAAAACAAGTTTAGGTAAAGACGTGGAAATAAAGGCATCTGGAACTACCTCTTCAGTGATCTTCAGAGAGGGAAGGAGAGACATGGTAGAAATAATTGCGACACTGAATGTAATTTAGGAATTGAATCTGAATGCAAAGAACACAGAGAAAGAGCAGGAACCATCACTAGTATTGCTAATGTGGAGGTCATCTCTTATTTTATCTGGAGATATACCCCTTTCCCGATCACCTTAACATTCCATGAGAGAAACAGAAATTAATTTCGGAGGCAGCAGAGAGGAACAGGTTTGGGGAAAATGCTGAATTAAAATCTCATTTTGTAGCACTTTCAAGTCATGTGATATTCACAAAATTACTTAAACTTTTTAAGCTTCAGTTTCCTTATCTTAAAATTGGGAATAATATAGTCATGTCATGAAGTTACTCAAAGAATGACATAAAATATATGTAAAGCACAGTACTGAGCACATAGAAGTTATTTAAAAAACAACAGTTTTCCCCTCCTAGTTGTCCTAAAAACAGAAAAGTTTGATTTGAAAACAAAGACATAATGAAAAGGAAAACCAGTGAAGCAAAGTATTCATCCTATACAAGCAACATTAAATGAACAAGAATTTCCAGGCACATTAAATACTCATTTAAATTTTTAGTGAGTTCCCACAGGTGCCAAACATCATATTAGAGCCTTATCATATGAGGATCTAAAAAAGTAGAACAAGTTCTATCCCTTAAGTAAGGAAGACAGTAAAGTGACCAAGACACCCACAAATAGCCAGCAAAATTGTAATGTAACTGATAAAAGCATGAAAACATAGAGAAAAAAGCAATTAAGTATATCTATAGTCAGAAAAGAATTTGGAGATCAATTTAGTTTGGTCTTCAAGAATAAGTAGATACAATGCTTTTTAAAGTGTCGTGCCAGACCAGTAGCATTGAAATCACTAGGGAACTGGTTAGAAAGTCCATATACTATGTTAAAGAGTATGGACTTCATCTTACAAGTAATGGGGATTAGGAGTATTAAAGAGAAACTAACTTCTATTCCTTTCAAATTCCTGCACAGAAAGTAGGAGGCATACATATGTAATAAAATATGAATAAAATGAAAGAGTCATATTAAAGAGGCTTGATCAAAGTATCAACAACATTCCCAGAATGGACATACCATAATTAACACCACAGGCTAGTGTCACTCTAAGACAGTTCCGGTCTGGTAGGTGAGTTCTAGATATAGAGAGACTGGAGCTAGTGATGTCTAGCTTCGTCCAACTTTACTAAACTTTTTCTCACGTGAAACATGGGCGAAATCTGCTTCAAGAAGAGCTGTGAGATTTATATAGAACAAGCATCTCAAAGTCACTGCAAACTTTAAAGTATCTGTATTGCAAGATACTCTTGTTAATTACTCAATTCTTTCTGTGGCGTAAATGCAAATAAATATATAAAAGGAGTATTCTAACTGCTGAGATGAGGAGACATCATCAGAAATAATTATATTTTTTCTAGGCCAAACAATGTCTTGACTTGGAAGACTACAAATACAAATTCAGAGCCTAGCAAACATGAACGGAAGAAAGAAACATCCAAGGCTCAGGCACACAGAAAGAAGAGAAAACACAGATCCCGCTGCCTCTGGCCCAAATTTGTATGTGGATATAATTAAGAACTGACAGTTAATGATAGTACAAGCAGAATGAGGAACAAAATTTGGGCCACTGCACTAAAGGTAAATGTCTTCAAGTTTTGCACCTGGATGTAAAGGAACATCAGACCAAATGCTGATCCTAGACACAGATAAGAGAAAGCCTTCCAATGAACTACACTCAGACTCCATTCAGGATTAGAAGAGTTTCCAATTTCAGATACAAAGACAGAATTTTACCATCAACAAATCCAAAGGGGAAATGACATTTGAAAACCAACAAAGTTTTTTGTTTGTTTTTTTTTACCTTCTTCTGTCTCAAAGCCAGGTGCACAAGCCAAAAGGAGAGGATTCAAAGTCAGTTAAAAGCAGGAGTAATTGCAGATATTCTGCTTCCCGCCAAGTTGTGGGTAACACACACACACAAAAAAAACCCTGACTTCTTTGGGGACCTAGCTTTAGCCGTAAAATCCTCTAGAAAAATAAATGCAAATGAAAATACAGATACAGTCCACAAAGTATATCAGAATCTGTCAGACTCCTAGTATTAACAGGGAACCTTAATCTCTCCTTTCTTCCTGTGTATAAATGCACCTTACTGTTATTTTACTTGTAGCATCAGTTAATGATGCCAAATCTAGGCAGTGCCAAAGTATTACAGATCAAGACAAAGCTATTGTTTAAAGACTAGCTTTTATTAATTGCATTAGCTAAATGAATTTATAAATGCTTCTTGACATATATATGGTCATATATAGATATGTGTGTATATACATTTACATGTGTACACACACCACACACCAATCCACACAACACATCCTGAGATGTTAAAGACCTTTTTTCTCTGATTGCAAAGGTTGGAGGCTTATACAATAGTTGAAAATTTGAAATATTCTGAAACATGAAAAATGACAATTATAATTCTGCCATTTAGTGGTAATAGCTACTAACAATTTACCATATTTCCCTGCAGCTTTTAAACATATACTCACATTCTTTAATCACTTAGCATGATATCATAAGTACTTTTCCAAATTAAAATAAAACCCTTCAAAGACATGATTATGCCTGAGAATTCTGTCATGCGTACGTTATGACGTAATTGAAACATTTCCCTATTTATGAACATTTAACTTGTATTGTTAAGATTCTTATGATTAATTTCTTTATGCATAAACCATTGTTTCCATTTTTAAAAAATTTTCCAAACAGTTCATGCAATATTACAACAAACTCTTTAACATCCTGTTGTATTGCCTTCAAGTCTTTTTTCATATAATAATAAATTAGATTGAACTTATATTACTGTATTATTTCTTCTTTTTCTTTTTTCTATGTATTTATCTAAATCAGAATGTGTCAAATTACGTCAGAATTAAATATATTAATTTTACCTAGATCATTTAGCATAATTTTAGCATTTTCCCTAAACACCAAACATTTTTTTTTGGAAATCTGTTTTGGTATACCTTTTTGTTTTTTTTTTACTCTCTCTATGAGTTTTACTTTTCTTAGATTCCATATATAAGTGATAGCATGCAGTATTTGTCTTTCTCTGCCTGATTTATTTCACTTAGTATAACACCCTCCAGTTTCACCCATATTGTCATAAATAACATAGTTTTCTTCTTTTTATGGTTGAATAATATTCCATTATATATAATGCATATATTATATATAAAATCCTATTATATATAATATAGAATTCTATTTTATATATATAACATTTTCTTAATTCATTTATCTGTTGATGGTCACGTAGGTTGCGAAAACACAGTTTTGAATGACTTAACAGTACTACATCTTATGGAATTACAATTATCTACATAGCAATAGTCTTACTATTGGGTAAGTGGGTTATTTGGAGCTCAGCACCAATATAAACAATGCTGAAAGAAAGTGCCTAGTTTTCATATTTTTATATGCATTTCTGATTTAAACAAAGAGAATCAAATAAGTATTAAGACTGTAAAATACTTATTTCTAAATGTGCTGTCCAAAAAGGCTGTCTATTTCTACAAGCCATACATTAAACAAACTTTTCTTCACAGACCAAAGATCAGATATTAATCTGTTAAAATAATTGGCCATTCTAACCCTAGAAAATATTTTAATTTGATTTGCTTTCATTAATAAGATATAAAAATGTCGAGTCACCATATTGTAACCTGAAACTTATAACTAATATTGTATACTAACTATACTTAAATAAAAAATTAATACATGGTTGAATATTTTAAAAATTTGTTTATTGTTTATAATTATTTCTTATTCTATGAATTATCTATATAAAGTCTTTGAACTGTTTTCTATTAAGATGTTTACTCTCTTATTTGTAAGAGCATGTATATTAATCATCTATCATATATGACATATTAACATAAACTTATTTATATAAACATTATTAATGATTTTTAATATATAAAAAGTTTACCGCTTATATAGCCAAATCTATTAATATTTCTTTAGTTTCTCCTTTATTGCTTCACCCTGCTATATGAAAAATATTTATATTTACTTCCGGATATCTCTTTTTTTGTGTGGATTTTTGTTTTGTTTGTTCTGCATTTTACCTTTAAATACGTATGAAATCTATTTTTGTGTATAATGCAGCAAAAGGGCCAAGTTTATAGTCATCTAGTTGCATTAATATCTTTTATTTAATGATTCTTCCCTTCCTATAATATATAATAGCAAGTAATATAGACTTTGTCATATTAATATTTGTCAAAATATGTTCTATTAGATAATATATAAATTAATATAGTATATTTTATACAGACATACACAGAACAATCTCTTTCTAGGCTTTTTATACTCATAACTTTTTTCTTATATTCTTTATTCAGCATAATACTATTCTAAATATTATACTTTTAGACTACATTTTGAAAATAGTAGTGATAACATATTTTATCAGAAAACTAGCTATCTTCATAAATAAATTATGTATTTTTTCAAATTCCAAAAAAAAAAAATTCATAACAAAAATTCTTTCTAAGAGTTTGGTTGAAATCATAATCACATTAGATAAATTCATGAATTTAAAGGAAACTCATATTTCCCATGTACTTGTGTTTTCCAGGGAGACAATGATAAACTGCATAATTTATTAGAAGTTTACCTTTTAACACTTTCCACATCTACCCTGCTAGAGTCAGTAATTAAATGGCAAATGAAAAATACAGAAAAATAAGAGAACAATAAAGGAGGATTATCTAACCCCTAGAGTGGTTGGCTGACTTATTATTTAGACTGTTCTTAAATTATTTTAAGCTAAGTGCAGCTCGATCAAATGATGAAATCAAGTAGTGTCAATTTTTTTTAAACTTTCCATTTTGAGGTAATTGTAGATTCACAGGCAATTGTAAGAAATAATATGGATCCCACAAAGGCTTTTCCCAGTTGCCCCAATATTAACATCTTAGAAAACTCTAGTGCAATATCCATCCAAAATATTGACCTTGATACAGTCAAGATACAAACAATTCCATGATTATAAGCATCCCTCACACAGCAATTTAATAGTCACAATCATTTCCTTCCACTGCTTCCCCTTACTTAATTCCTGGAAACCACTATTCTGTTCTCCATTTCTTTAATTTCATTATTTCAAAAATGTTATAAAAGCGTTGAAACATATATATGTAACCTTTGGGATTGGCCTTTCTCAGAATAACTCTCTGGAGATTCATCCGGGTTGTTACATGCATCAGTTCCTTTTTATTGCCGAGTAGTATTCAATAGCATAGATGTATCACGATGTGTTTAACCATTCACTCCTTGTAGGGCATCTGGGCTGTTTCCAGTTTGGGGCTATTGCAAATAAAACTGCCAAGAACATTTACGTACAGGTTTTTGTGTGAACACACGTTTTCATTTCTCTGGTATAAATGCCTATGAATGCAGTTGCTGAGTCATATGGTACTTGCATATTTAGTTTTTTATGAAATTACCAAACTATTTTCCAGAGTGGCTGTACCATTTTACATTCCCACTAGCAATGCATCTTGCCTTTTGTCCATTTTCTAAATACATTGTTTTTTTCACTGCTGAGTTTTCAGATACTAGTCCTCAATCAGCTATGTGGTTTGCAAGTATTTTCTCCCAATCTATAGCTTGTCTTTTAATCCTTGTAAAAGTTTTCTTTTGCAGGGCAAAAAAAAATTTAATTTTGTGAAGTCCAATATATCAGTTTTTCCATATACAGATCGTGTAAATAGCGTAAAGTCTAAGGACTCTATTCCTAGCCCTAGATCCAGAGATTTCTTCATGCTTTTTTAAAAAAGAGTTTTATACTTTTATGTTTTATATTTAAGTCTGTGATATATTTCAGGTTGACTTTTGTGTAATGTGTGAGACTTAGGTCAGGGCTCACTTTTTTGTCTTTGGATGTCTAACACTATTTGTTGAGAGGCAAGCTTTCCTCCACTGAATAGCTATTGTATCTTTGTCAAAAGTCAATTAAGCACATTGAAATGGCTTAGTTGATGTGTCTAACCCTCCACTAATAACATACCATCTTGATTACTTGTAGCTATATAATATCAGGTAGGCCAATTCTTCCTATTATATGGTTATTCTTCAAAATTGTTTAGCTGTTCTAATCCCTTTGCCTTTCTATATCAATTTCATAATAATTTTACCTATAAAAATTTTGCTGTGATTTTGATAGTAATTGTATTAATCATGTATGTCATTTTGAAAAATTAATATCTTTAGTATGTTGACTCTTTCAGTATATATCTCCATTTATTAATATCTGGTTTGATTTCATCAGTTTTGAAATTTTCAGCATATGTCTTGCAAATTTTTTTTAAATTTACACCTATTTCACATTTTTGTGCAACTGTAAGTGCTATTATATTTTTAACTTTTGTGTCCACATGTCCATTGTTAGTATATAAAATACAATTGATTTTTAATGTTTATCTTGTATCCTCTGACCCCAATGAACTCAAATATTAGTTCCAGGAGTTTGGGATTTGGGGCATTTTGTTTTCTGTTGATTCCTTGATATTTTCTACATAGACAATTTTGTCGTCTTCAAATAAGGACAATTTTTTCTTCCTTTTTAATCCGTTTTCTTTTCTTATCTTGCTCTAGTGTCTAGATATTACAGCATGATGTTAAATAAGAGTGTTGAGAGTTTATGTCCTTGTCTTATTCCCAATCTTAGGCAGAAGATTTCAGTCTTTCACTATTAAGTAAAATGTTAGTTGTAGTTTCTGTTTTTGTTTTTTCGTAGATGTTCTTAATCAAGTTGAGAAAGTTCCTCGCTATTCCTATTATTCTAAGAGTTTCTATCACAAATGGATGTCGAATTTTTGTTAAAAGCTTTTTCAGCATCAAATAGTATTTTTTCTATAGCCTGTTAATGTGGTAGATTACATTAACTAATTTCAAATATTGAATCAGATTTGTATTTCTGGAATAAACTTCACTCGGTCATGATATACAATTCTTTTTATATATTAATTCTATTTGTTAATATTTTGTTAAGGTTATTTAAATTCATGAAGGACCTTGGTTTGTAGTTTTCTTTTTCTGTACTGCTTTTATCAGGTTTTAATATCAGGTAATTCCAGTTTCATAAAATAAACTGGAAATTGTTCCCTCCTCTGGAAAAAAAAATGGTACAAATGGTGCTAATTCTTCTTTAAATATTTGGTAGAACTCTCCATTGAAACCACCTAGGATTAGGGATTTCTTTTGGGGGGAGTTTCTAACTATAAATTCAATTTCCTTAATAATTATAAAGTTTTTAACTGATCTATTTCATATTAGATGAGTTGTGGTACTTTTTATTTTTCAACAAGTTAGTTCATTTAATTTAAGTTCTCAAAGTTTTGTGTGCAGAGTTGTTCGTAGCATTCCCTCATTACCCTTATCATGTCTGCCAGGTCTTCAGAGATATGCCCTGCTTCATTCCTGATATTAGAAATTTGTGTCTTCTTTCTTTTTTCATTGTCAGTCTTCCTAGAGCTGTGTAAATTGTATTAATCTTTTTTTAAGAAACAGCTATTTGTTTCATTATTTTTTTCTATACTTTTTGTTTATAATTTCATTGATTTCTGCTCTTTCTTTCTTCTGCTTCATTTGAGTTAATTTCTCTTCTGATTCTCTAGGTTCTTGACATGGTAGCATAAATCATCGATTTGAGACTTTTCTCGTTTCTACTGTTCTACTATTCTCATTACTGTTTTAGCTGTATTCCACAAATTTTAATATGTTATATTTTCACTTTAATTCAATTCAATATATTTTTTTATTTCCCAAGAGACCTCTTCTATGACCTATAGGTTATTAAGAAGTGTGTTCTTTAGTTTCCAAGTATTTAAAGATTCGTTTATTTCTGTTATTAATTACTAGTTTGATTCCATTGTGGTTGGAAAATGCGCTCTGCATTATTTCAAACATTTTTAAATTGTTGAGGCCATGAATGCAAAAAGAAAGTGGCACAACATTGTTCAAGCAATGAACGAAAAGAACTGTCAAATCAGAATCTTATGTCAAGTAAAAATATCCTTGAGGAAGGAAGGGGAAATCAGGTCATCTTTAGATGAAGGAACACTAAGAGAATTTGTCACCAGCAGACACTAAGAGAATTTGTCACCCTAAAAGAATAGCTAAAGGGTGTTCTCCGAACTGAAAGGATACAATAAAAGAAGACATGTTAATATTAGGAAAGAAAAAAGATATTAAGTAAAAATATGCAGAATACCAGAAACATGAGTAAAAAACAGAGCATGTTTTCTGTCTTTTTTCAGATTTATGACAAAAACAGGAAGTGTATCATGGATGAGATTTGAGGGTACCCTTCGATGTTTTAATAGCATTTGAGTTCATGTCTATTTGTCTTTTTTTTTCTTTCAGGGAAACAGTTTAAAGGCATTATTACAATAATAAAAACAAAACTCCAAATAAGTGCCATATTTTATGCAATAAAAATATTGGGAAATTTTGCATATAAATAAAACTAAGCAAAATCTTAAGCTATATCTAAAGACCTGGGTCACAGAGAAAGGACTCCTGTGACAAATATTTTTATAAGAATGAGAAAAACAACACTGGAGGGGTACCTACATTTTGCAGGCATTTAGTGATTGTGCCAAAGCAGGACTGCATTTGAACATCAAAGAGATAAAAATCATGAATACAAAAGAAACATACAACTTTAACAAAGACAATGAAGACTGAAATTTTAAAGATTTTGCTTATCTTGGTTTAGTCATCAATTCAAGTGGAGACTACAGCCCAGAAATCAACAGAAGGCTGAGAGTTAAAAGCTCATCGATGGAAGAATCAAGAAGGAGCAAAAATGTGTCATTCGAGACCAAGGCTAAGATCACCCACACTTCTGTATTTCCAATTTCTATGGATGAATGCTAAAGTTGGACAGTGAAGAAGGCTGACAGTAGAAAAATACTTTTTATTTGAAATATGGTGTTGGAGGATATCTCTTCAGATACCTTGGACCACTAGCAAGATAAACAAGTGGGTCCTACAGCACATTAAGCCTGAAAGATCCTTCGAGGCAAAAATGACAAAATTGAAACTGTCCTTTTTGGGGCACATCATGAGGGTTCTTTGGAAAAGACAATAATGCTGGGAAAAATAGAAAGCAGCAGATAAAAACCAAATATAAGATTGAATGACTATATTAAGGAAGCCATATGCATAAGTCTATAGGAGCTGGGCAGAGCTATTGAGAAGACATTGAGGACATCACTCACTCACAGGGTTACCAAGAGTTAGACCTGAATCGACCGTACATAGCACTAACAAGAGCAACTGTGACTCTGTGCGCCCTTGGCCTCTACCTTTCCATGCTGTGTTCCTATCCCATCTTCTTTTTTGCACATGAAACAAACTCATATCTATAGAAGACAAAATAAAGTCTCCTCAACTGCCATCTCTAATACTATATCCAAACTCAATCACTTTAGACTACTTCTGCTTTTGTAATTCTGCCAGTAACCCCCATAAATCTATATTGTATGCTTATATCACTATTTCTCACTATTTTTTAAAGCAGTATTTATTGACATGAGGCATTTGAATTTCTGATTAGTAGTTCCTTTTTTTTCTCCCTCCTCCTCCCGATTTTTGTTAGTTTTACTTTTTTAGATGCTCTATTATTTATTTATAAACTTTGGAAGATATACTCATATCTCTCTTTCATAGTCTACTAAATCTGTAGGACACATCTTCACTTCTCACTATGTAAGCCAAAGTAACTATACTTTTCTTCAACTCCTTTTCCTCCTATTTACTGTCAGCTTATGCCATGATGCAGTTTTCACCCAGTTTCCTCATGGTAATGCATTAACTGTCCTAAAGTGCAAGAACTGGTCTCTTGTTTAATACCCACCTACCATTCTGAGAATATTTTTCATTGCATGTCTAGTTTAATTACAGTCCATGGGTTTGAAATTTGTCTTGCTGAAATACAAAATGAAGTGATTTTTTTTTTCCAGAGAATGTGGTATATAAACTTTCTGAATCTCTCCATATCACAATAATGTCTTTATTTTGATCTCATACTTGATTGATATGTTCCTGAGTATATAAGTCTAATATTAGGTTTGTTTTCTGTCAGAACTTTGAGGTCATGGTCTAACTATCTTCTGACATTTTAAGATGTTGAATGAAAACTTCAATATGATGTTTATTCCTATAACAGAACATTTTTAAAATTTTTCTTTTTCGAACCTTTTGAATCTTTAGTGTTGGTGTTTTAAAATTTCATTAGCATGGGTCTGTTGTAAGTCTTAAAATTCATTGTTCTCAGCATTAGTTTGGCCCTTTCATTTTGAAGACATGTCTTTTTTCAACTCTAGGAAATGTCATAATTATCTAATTTGTTGTTCTTTTTCTCTGGTTTTTAAACTTTTATTGGACAGATATTGGGTTTTGTAATTGATTCTATCTCTTTACTTTTCTCACATTTTACACCTTTTTTCTTTTCTTCTTCAAGATTTCCTTGATTATTTAATAATCCTTTTATAAATGTTGGTAATTATATATTAAAATTCCATAAATTATTTCTGCACATTGATTTCTCCATTTATCATATCAGAAAATTCTTACTTTAGAGATTATAATTGCTCTATATCTCTGAAGGCACTAATTAGATATTTTTAAAATATTTTTTCTCTAAATCATCTTTATTTCCTCTAAGGTAGTGTTTCTCAAATGGGACTGATTTTTTTCCTCCATGGATTTGGCAGTACCTTTGTCCAGATATTGAGACATTGTCATTCACAATAGGTAGAGAGCAGGGGTTGCTTGTTACCAGAATCTACTGGACAGACGCCCGGGATGCTGCTAAAGACCCTACATAACAAAATAATATCCAGTTCAAAATTACAATAGTGAAGAGGTCAAGAAATCCTTTTCTAGGTGATTTCTCTTTTTTTTTTCCTTTTCTGTTTTATACCATTTATCTCTGTTATTGGGTTTATTTTTAAACTAATTGGAGTGATATTTGTTAATAAAATTATATAGGTTTCAAGTATACAATTCAATAATATATCATCTGCATACTGCCTTGTTTGTTCACTACCCAAAGTCAAATCTTCTGTCATCATATATTTGACTTCCTTTACCCCATCTACCTCCCCGCTAGCCCCTTTCCTTCTGGTAACCACTAACCTGTGGTCTGTGTCTATGAGTCTCTGTTTGTCTTAATTGTTGCTTTCAGTTTAATATCCCATATGATTAGATTGATTAATATATGTTGTTAGCATGAATTGATCCACTTTCTCACTCATTTCTTCATGGTGTGCTCTGCCTTACACATGGAACACACGGACCAGCTAGAGGCTCTCCAACCACCAGAAATAGGATGCAGAGCTACTCTTAATCACCAGCCAGCCCACACACTAGAAAGCTTTCGCCCTCCCATACAGATTGTCTGAATTCCTTTGAAGAGTTCTATCATTTTATTTCCGTGGGTAAATGCTGCAACTACTTACATGCATGAGATTCAAGAAGACAAAACTGAGCCGCCATCTTTCAGACTTGTGATTGGTGACTTCAATTTCTGCTTCTCTGCTTTTTACCTATGCTGTTCTCCATACCAGCCGACTTGAACTCTGAGCCAAACTGGGCTCCTCCCTGAAGGTTCCTCCAGCTTCATCAGAGGCCTCCTGTTCCTGCTCTCAGGACTAGGCTCTTCATCAGGCTTAGAAACACATTCTCCTTTATCTGACTTTACTGCCATTTCAAATGGGATTTGGGAAGAGACACTTAGACACATATTTAGTTCAGTCCACAAACTTAAAAGATCTTCTCATTTGTTTTCAAATTAAGAATGCTTGTTAATGAGGTTTTCTTACAAAATGATATACCTCCAAATAATTTTAGAAAATTATTATGCAGGGGGAATGGAAATTTTTAAATAACCAATTTAGAATGTTAAAGAAAAACACTGGATTTGTTACATTTGGAAAATGATATCACTATCCTAGGCTGAGGCTTTGTGTTTATGAGGAGGAGATGGTCTGAATCACCTGTAGGTCCCTTTTAGTTCTATTTTCTATTGTAAAATGAAGACAGATACGTAGAATAAAGTTTTATATTTTAAGCATTACTATTTGATTACACTATCTTCTTTTTGTCGTTTAAACATTTTTTTTATTTTTTATTTTATAATTATAGTTGACATTCAATATTATTTTCTATTAGTTACAGGTACACAGCATGGTAATTAGACATTTATGTAATCTATAAAGCGATCCCCCTGATTATTCAAATACTCACTTGGCACTACACATAGTTATTACAATGACTATATTCCCTATGTTGTATTTTACATCCCCCTGACTATTCTGTTACTACCAATTTGTAATTTTTAATCTCTTCACCTTTTTCGCCTACCTCCCAACCCCCTCCCATCTGGCAACCATCAGTTTGTTCTATCTATGAGTCTGTTTCTGTTTCGTTTGTTTGCTTATTTTATTCTTTAGATTCCACGTATAAGTGAGATCATATGGTATTTTTTTTTTTGCCTGACTTATTTCATTTAGCATAATATTCTCTAGGTCCATCCATGTTGTCACAAATGGTAAGATTTCATTCTTTTTATGGCTAATATTCCATTGTATATGTATACCACTTTTTTATCCACTCATCTATTAATGGGCATTTAGGTTGCTTCCATATGTGGGCTACTGTAAATAATGCTGCAATTAACATAGAGGTACATATATCTTTTCAAATTATTATTTTGAATTTCTCTAGGTAAATACCCAAAAGTGAAATTGCTAGGTCATAATGTAGTTCTACTTTAATCTTTTGAGGAACCTCCAAACTGTTTTCCATAACGGCTGCATAAATTTGCAATCCCACCAAAAATGAGCAAGGGTTCCCTTTTCTCCACAAGCTTGCCAACACTTGCATTTTGTTGATTTATTGGTGATAGCTATTCTGACAGGTATGAGGTGACATCTCATTGTGGTTTTAATATGTATTTCTTTGATTAGGGACATTAAGCATCTTTTCATATGTCTATTGACTATCTGTATGTCCTCTTTGGAGAAATATCTATTCAGGTCTTCTATCTATTTTTTAATTGGTTCGTTTATCTTTTTGGTGTTGAGTTGCATG
The DNA here is from genome assembly GCF_902729225.1 of Pteropus medius. Lineage (NCBI taxonomy): Eukaryota > Metazoa > Chordata > Mammalia > Chiroptera > Pteropodidae > Pteropus > Pteropus medius. Next base: position 970,774 of record NW_024351735.1, read on the forward strand.
AGTTCTTCATAAATTTTGGCTATTAACCCCTTATCAGATGTACCACAGGCAAATATCTTCTGCCATTTAGTAAGTTGTCTTTTCATTTTGATGGTTTACTCTGCTGTGAGAAAATTTTTTAGTTTGATGTAGTCTCATTTGTTTATTTTTTTCTTGTTTTCCTTGCCCCAAGGAGAAAAATCAGGAAAAATACTACTAAAAGTGTCAGAGAGTTTACTGTTTATGTTTTCTTCTAGAAGTTTTATAGTTGAGTCTTATGTTTAAATCTTTAATCCATTTTGAGTTTATTCTTGTATATGGTATAAGAAGGTGGTCTAGTTCATTTCTTTTGCATGTATCTGTCCAGTTTTCCCAACACCATTTATTGACTAGATTGTCTTTACCCTGTTATATATTCTTGATTCCTTTGTCATAGATCAGTTGACCATATAGATGTGGGTTTATTTCTGAGCTCTCTTTTCTGTTCCTCTGATTTATGTGTCTGTATTTATGCAAATACCATGCTGTTTTGATTATTATAGCCTTGTAGTATAGTTTGATATCAGGTAGCATGATACCTCCAACTTTGTTCTTCTTTCTCAAGATTTCTGTGGCTATTTGGAGTCTTTGGTGGTTCCATATAAATTTTAGGATTATTTGTTCTGGTTCTGTGAAAAATGCCATTGGTATTTTGATAGGGATTGCCTTGGGTAGTATGGACATTTTAACAATGTTAATTCTTCCTATACATGAGCACAGTATATGTTTCCATTTATTTGTATCTTCAATTTCTTCAATGAAATATAATTTTCTGAATTCAGGTCTTTTATTTTCTTGGTTAAATTTATTCCCAGGTATTCTATTTTATGACGTAATTATACGAGACATGTGCTGCCTGCTGCACTAAGAGGGCAACTTATGATGCAATTATAAATGAAATTGTTTTCTTAATTAATCTTTCTGATAACTTGTTATTGGTAAATAAAAATGCAATTAATTTATGAACATTAATTTTTTATCCTGCTATGTTACTGAATTGATTTATCAGCTCTAATAGTTTTTTGGTGCAATCTTTAGGGTTCTTTATGTATGTCATGTAACTTGCAAATAATGACAGTTTTACTTCATCCTTTCTAATTTGGATGTCTTTCTTTTTTCTTGTCTGATTATTGTGGCTAGGACTTTCAATATACTGTTGAATAAAGCTGGTAAAAGTGTACATCCCCTGTCTTGTTCCTGATCTTAAGGGAACGCTTTTAGCTTTTCACCATTGAGTATGATGTCAGATGTGGGTTTGCCATATATGGCCTTTATTATGTTGAGCTATGTTCCTTCTAATCCCACTTTGCTGAGAGTTATAAATGGATGCTGGATTCCATCAAATGCTTTTTCTGTATCTACTATGATGATCATATAATTTTTATCCTTCATTTTGTTTATACGATGTTTATGTTAATTGATTTGAGGATATTGAACCAACCTTGCATCCCAGGAATAAATCCAACTTGATCATACAGTTTGCTAATATTTTGTTGATGATTTTTACATCTACTTTCATCAGGGATATCAGTCTATGTTTTTCTTTTTTTGTAATGTCTTCGTCTGGTTTGGGAATCAGAGTAATGGCAGTCTTGTAAGATGAATTTGGGAGCTCTCCCTCCTCTTGAATCTTTTGGAATAGTTTGAGTGGGATAAGTATTAATTCTTTAAACATTTGGTAAAATTCACCTCTGAAGCCATCCATTCCAGGACTTTTGTTTGTTGGAAATTTTTTAATTATTGATTCAATTTCAGTAATTGGTCTGTTCAGATGTTCTGGGTTTTTTTATTCAGTTAAGAAGACTGTATGTTTCTGGAATTTATCAATTTCTTTCAATTATCAAATTTGTTGGCATGTAATTGTAGAATTTTCTTATAATCCTTCGTGTTTCTGTGGCGTCAGTTGCCACTTCTCTTTCATTTCAGGTTTTATTTATTTGGGTACTCTCTCTTTTTTTCCTGATGAGTCTGGTTAAAGTTTTATCAATTTTGTTTATATTTTCAAAATAACCAGGTCCTAGTTTCATTAATCTTTTGCAATTTTTTAGACCTTTTTCTTTTTTCATTTTTTTTTTTGCTTTGTCTGCTCTGAGATATATATATATTTTGCTTTGTCTGCTCTGATATATATTTTTTCTTTCCTTCTACTCACTTTGGGCTTTGTTTTCTTTTATTTTTTCTTGTTTCTTGAAGTAGTCTTGTATTGCTATAAATGTCCCTCTTACGACTACTTTCACTGTGTCCCATAGATTTTGAGTCATTGTGTTTTCATTTTCATTTGTCTCAAGGTATCTTTTGATTTCTTCCTTGATCTCTTCCTTGATTAATTGTTAACCCATTCATTGTTCAGTAGCATGGTATTTAGCCTCCATATGGTTATGTTTTTAATTTTTTTTTTTTTTTGAAATTGATTTCTAGTTTAATACCATTATGATCAGAGAAGATGTATGACACAATTTCAATCCTCTTAAATTTATTGAGACTGGTTTTATGACCCAAAATGTGGTCTATCTTGAAAATATTCCATGTGCATTTGAAAGAACACATATTCTGCTGCTTTGGTGTGAAATGCTCTAAATGTATCAATTAAATTCATCTAGTCTTATATGTCATTTAAGGCACCTCTTTCTTGCTGTTTCTGTCTGGAAGATCTATCCTTTGATGTCAATGGGGTGTTAAAGTCCTCTAAGATTCTCTCCTTGAATTTAACCTTTGGCATTTTAATTATGATATATCTTGGCATGGGCCGCTTTGAGTTTATCTTGTTTGGAACTCTCTGTACTTCCTGAACTTGTATGTTTATTTCTTTCACTATGTTAGAGAAGATTTGAGTCATTATTTCTTCAAACAGGTTCTCAATTCCTTGCTCTCTCTCTTCTCCTTCTGATAATCCTATGATGCAAATGTTGTTACACTTGATGTTTTCCCAGGACTCCCTTAAACTCTCAATTTTTTAATTCTTTTTTATTTTTGCTGCTTTAATTGGGTGTTTTCCTTTACCTTGTCTTCCAATCTCTGATTTGATCCTCTGCTTCATCTAATCTGCTGTTGATTTCTTCTAGTGTATTCTTCATTTCAGTTATTGTATTCTTCATTTCTGACTGGTTCTCTTTTACAGTTTCTGTTTTTTTGTTATACTTACAATCTCCTTCTTGAAATTCTTACTAAGTTCTTTGAGCATCCTTATAATAAATGTTTTGCACTCTATCTGATAGATTGCTTGCCTCCATTTCATTTAGTTCTTTTTCTAGAATTTTCTCCATTTCTTTCATTTAAGATATATTTCTGTGTCTTCTCTTTTAGCTGCCTCTTTTTGTTTGTTTCTTTGTATTAGGTAGATCTACAACATCTCCCAGTCTTTTCAGGGTGGCCTTATATTGTAGGTGTCCTGTGGAGCCCAGTAGCAAAGTCTCCCTGATCACCAGAGCTGGGTGCTCCAGGAGTGTAGTTTGTATAGATTGTGTATACCCTCTTGTTGTAATTGAGCCTTGAGCTGTTAGCATATCAGTGGGTGAGACTGACACTCAGATTGTGAGTGAAAACTGGCTACAATTACAGCATATGAGCTACTGTGAGGGAGCTGACTTCACAGAGCAGTACTTACCCCAGTTGGCTCTGGTGATGCTTGTGCAGCTAACTGGGTGGTGTTCTGTTGTAGTCTGAAGCCAGCCACCAGACTGCAGGTCAATGTCAGCTGTTGCCTGTGACTGGCCTGGGGAGCTACAGTGCAATCTGCTGTTGGTTGCTGCCTGCACTGGACCTGGAGCTGCATGGGAAATTACATGACACAAACTGAGACCAGTGACGGAGGGAGTCACTAGAGTGGAGTGAACAGAGTTCACTAGGCCAATGCAGATTCCGATTTGGAGATATGGAGGGAAGGCTCAACATAGGAAAGATGGCGCCCACCCCACAGCTGCGTGGGAGGAGGGCTCAACACAAAGACACTAATGGCTATCCCTAGAGCATTCACTCTGAAGCTACACAATTCAGTCTCTTCTTGTATGTCTCTGGAGCCTCCCAAGTAACACCTCTGCTGGAGCCAAGGGTGAGTGTCTGGGAGTGAAAGAATCTATGCACAAGCTCTTTAAGCAGACACTTGGGTTTCCAGCAGCCTCCATTGCACCCGGATGGTTGGAATCCCTGTGATTGGAATCCCTGCTGATTTTCACAGCCAGATGTTGTGGAGGCTCCTCTTCCCAGCATCGGTGCTCTGGGCTTGGGAGTCCAGTGTGGAGCTAGGAACCCTCATTCCTGAGGGGGACCTCTATAGCTGAAATATTCCTCCTGATTCTTAACCACCATACATGAGTGTGGGGCCAACTCGATTCATGTATCCGTCCCTCCTACAAGTCTTGACGTGGCTTCTTCTTTATAGCCTTAGTTATAGGATTTCTGTTCAGTTAGTCTTCAGATGGTTCTCCAGTTTGACTGTTCTATAATTTTGCCGTAATTTTAATGTGGTCATGAAAGGAGGCAAGCTCACATTTACCTGCTCCTCTATCTTGACTAAAACTAGCTAAACTTGTGCACATCATCTTTTAATGACAATGATTTAGTATATGACTTGGCTTTCCCTATGATACAAAACAGAGTAGTACAAAATGTTTCACTCTGATAAACCAATATTTATGAGTATCCTTTGTGTTAATATAGAGCTTTATAGTTTCTTCATATTTCATATTTTAATGTTTTTCATCAGCAGATATGAATATAATAGTCTAAAAATAATTATCAACTGAGGTAAAATACATATAATGCTGATGACAGATTTATTAATGATGAGGATATAGAAAATCGGCCACAAAAAGATCCGAGAGCACCTAATAACTTTGTATCAAAAGTATCTTATTAGAGATTATTGCTGCTGGTTGTTTTTCCTTTCATGGGGGGGAAGAAAACAGATTTGAAAGGTTTATCCACTTATGAGCTGTAAATATTTGAAAGGTAGATGGCCTCTTTTGTTACTTAAGAAGAAAAGTAAAGAAAAAAAATACAGTGGCCTATGCAAGAGAAGGCAATTCAGAATCCTGGAAGCCTCAAAACTGCACGCTGACAGTAGTCAGTGTTGTGAAACAGATCACTGCTCTCCCGGAAACACAATGCTGCCTCAACTTTCTTTTCAGTCGACAGTGACAACAACAACAAAAAAACTTTCTTACTTCCCTAACTCAGAAAGTAAAGAGAAAGGTTTATCTTTTCTTTTGCAAAACTGTAACAGCTTTCTGTGCTGACATATGGTGAAAAGCATCACTAACATCATCAAATAGTCTTGGGATATTATCCACGTACTTAAGCCTTCTATAACAATACCTGAAAGGCATTGATTGTGAGTCCTCAAATGATGTGATTACAAAGCTAGTAAGGCTGTTTAGTTCAATAGGAGATATATAAATAAATACACACACACACACACACACACACACACACACTAGGATATATACAGAATACATACATATATAAATACACTATATAAATATCATACATATTAACCTTTATATATGTAACATATATACTCATTGTTCTTTAATAACCACAAATAACTAAAATAATTTCAGCAAAATGATTTTATAACCTACATGGGAAACATATTCTAACATTTAACAACTCTTACTTTCAGAACATATTTCCTTTATCTAATCTAAACCTCATACACTGTAATTTAATGTTATTCCAAGTAGGGTTATAAAACAGATGGTCAGCACCCTCAATATAATAATCTCTCATATATTTGATTCTCATCATTAAAGACCCCCACGGCCACATTTCCACAGGCAAAAATGACCCGAAAGCCCTAATTTATTTTTGTAGATTGTATTTTCTAAACTTGAATCATTCTGGAGCTCCAAGGTATATGCATCCATCTTTGTTTTTTCTCAAACACTCTATCTCCTCCTTACTAGCACCTATGATAGTGATCCTCTCTATAAGTGTAGTTAGAGGCAAACTGAGAACTTGAGCAGCTTTAATCTAAGAAATCAACAATCTTCATTATAAGAATATTCACACTTCCCTTAAATATGTGTCATAGAGTTGGGGAATAAAATCCAAATAATGATAACTGAAAATTAAAACGATCTTGATATATTATATCAGGCTGCCTTTTCCCTTATCTTAGTTCACAAATTGTTGGCATATATCATAGGAAAACTGTCTGTTACTCCATGCCTCTGTGTGCTGATTTTTAGCCTTTTCCATAACAGGGAACAGGACAAAACTAATGAACAGGAGTTCCAATATTACAGGAAAAATACCAAAGAAATCTGTTCACTAAGATTTTTCTTTTCTAAGATGATCTCACCCCAAGAAAACCTATGTTACATCTCTTGAGTAATTAACATAATAAGAAGAGGAGAAAACTGTTGTCTAGAAAACCACTGGAGAGAATGCTAATGCCATAAGGTGGGTCTGTAATTCACTGGGCAAAGAGAATATCTCCATGGAATCTTTGATGAAAAGAAAATCAACTCCAGCCCAAGTTTGGTGCTTACTGTTAATAGTCTTCTTCCAGATAGAAACAGCCAAAAGCTTGGTGATAGGTTTCTCATTGTTTCTCCAAAGCCTAGAGACCTGTGGTCCAAAGCATACATTCCAATCACTGATATGCCTGTTTCAAAAAAAAAAACCCACTATATTTTAATACTGCTCTTCTTACTGAAAATCTATGTATCTTTTAAAAAAATCAACTGAGTCAGTTGTGAAATAACATTCCAAGGAGTCTAATTCATTTGTGGCTGAAACTGATTTTCCATCTTATTTTATAAAGCTTGAGTTCCCGCCTAGTCGTCAAAAGTAGCTCCAAATTACATTTGCTGTTTTCTAGAAATCAAATTCACTCTTCTTTATAATTTCCCCATAATTTCCTCATTTTCTCAAAAATTGAACATTTATTTTGCCATACAAAGATGTAAAATTATTATATATACCATCTAAAATATATTAAAGAGACTGATAACTATACAAAATTAGACAAAGCAATAAAGCTATAAGGAAATACACTAAAATGTTAATGTTGATTACCTCTGATGGAAGAATTATGAGTGATTATTTGTTTCTTTTTATAATTCCATTTTTATACTGTTTATAAGGAGAATATATTTCTTTTACAAGAAAACAAAACTTTAAAATATTCTTCTACAATTATTTTTGCTAATCACTAAGTGCTGCTAACTTAAGGTTAACATAGCTGTTCCATTAACTCTGGACATGAAAATTTATAAATAGAGGGATAAATTTTTAATACCCTTCTTTAATTAAGAATATGCTTTTAATATTGCACTTTTTGTCATGCATTTAGTCCTTCAATAATTCTTACTCATGTCACAAGCAATAATCATATCTACTAACCAAAACAACTATTTTTATGTTTCCTAAGTGTTCTAATAACTGGTAAAATTTCTCTGTACACATGTATATCTCTATTGGTATATGCTCTATCCTCAACTCAACCTGCTTATTTGGTGGGTATGACTTTCTCCTTAATTTTAATTAATTAACCCTAATTTCTTACCTCAAAATATTCAAGAACACGAATTATCATAGTGGCATATCTAAAATATGCTTCCTATATTTATTCTAATACATTTAAATTGTGAAAAACAGCTGTATAAAACAGACTCTTCATTTTTCCCAGGATCTGGCAAAGGTCCAAGACATACTGACTATACTAGGTTTACCTGCTGAATGACAAAACTATAGATGTTGATGGCAAAAGTTGTCCCTTGCTTGCTCTCAGCACCTCTACCTTTACCTATTCAAAAAATATAGTTTTTTAGGCAAGTGCTGTTATAGGGAATAGAATCTATGGGCATCTTCTCTCTCATAATAAATTATGGTCATTTAATTTGCATAAACAAAAAGTTCTTTGCAGGAATTTATTAGTCAACTCTATTTACAATAAATAAATAAATAAATCCAAATTGAACTTAAAATTGGGTGGTGGACATCTTTTCTTTCAACAAAATTCGAAAGGTTTTCCACACAATGACCTCCTCAGTATCTAAATATATTTCACAAACAATAGGGCCTTATTTCCTTACACTTCAGATTTTTTCCACTAGTGTGTTCTGTAGTATTTATTTACCACATGGTTACTCCCATAACTAACCCCTCTGAGAGATCCAAAAATATTTTAAGAGCCAATTATCTTAAAGTCATTTAAAATGCATAATTTTATAGAATGAGATATCCAATTCTGATTTGATGACTACTCAGACCTTATCAAAATCGTACTGTGCTGCATGAATCTGCATCTGTTGGTACCATTAAATTCAGTAGCTGACCACACATTCTAGAGAAACACATAATTTCTTTTTATTTCTCCTTAATTACATGAGATTGGATCACTGAAAAATTCCATATCCTCCAAGCACTAGGTTATAAAACTGATAAACTGATATGCATCTTTACAGAGCCAGAGGTACTCCAAAATTACTTTATAATGCCCTTTTTGCTCCTCTGTGCTTATTTACTCTGTTAGGCTTTTCGTTACACTTTCAGTTCTCATTTCTCTTCTTGGGCTTCCTCAGTGTCATCCTAACTTTCCTAGGACAATGTAAAAAAAAAAAAAAAATGTCAGTTGCATTACTCTAAATGCATACATTACAGAGTAAATTTAATCTTGATCCATATATTTCATAAGAAATTAAAATGATTTAAATATTAATCTATAAACTGGGAAATTATAAGTGAGTGTGGCTACCTTCACATGCTGTGTATTGCAGGTAAGTTTTGGCGTCTTTATATGATCATATATATCTCACATGTAACTAGTTGGTAACATACAAGTCAGAACAGAAAGTGTCAGCAAAAAGAAGGGAGTGGTCGCATTGACCTGGAGTAGGAGAAACTACAGAAGTCAGTCAAGGTTTTCCGTGAGGATTGATGCTTGAGCTGAATCTCGAAAGAGGAGGCGGCCCTGCTCTGAAAGCAGGGTGCCTTGCCATGTGTACTTCAACTCTCTGGGGCCTGCTACGGCTATTATTTTAGGAATGGTTGTCGACTTTTCTGTTAGAATACTTGAAGAACTGTGACTACTACCTTTATTCCTAAAGAGGTTTTCCATGATTTCCTTGAGTTCTGGTTATTATCTATCATTCCCTCAAAGACCCAAAGTGTATCAAAATACTGAAATGTATTTTACATGGGGCCTCAAAATAAAAAAAATATTAGTGCCAAAAATGATGCCCTAGAAATTTGTAGTAAATAATTTCTAATATCTCAAAGAAACAAAAACTAAAAGTCATTACGTTTGAAATCTAAAAATTATTCAGGTACCAGTAGAAAATGGATAGGGACCTATTAGTTTTCAATATCTAAATAATAACTATCATACATTTACTGATGCAGAAACAGTTCTGCTCTCAAGGAGCTATAAACTAATGAAGGAAACAAGGTATACAAATTAAATATACCTGTGGGAGAATATTCTAAGTGCCAACCAAAGAAATTACAGAATCACAAAACTACCAGAATTCTATCCAAATTCTATCTTGTAAAAAAAAAAAGTTTTTAAAAATGTAAATAAAGATAAAGAAGCCTTTCCCTGTGATGACTAGAATTGTTTTGTATCAGAGAATTTATTTCAGAGAATTTATGTCTCTGAAAATGAAATTTCAAACAACAGAGATGTTAAGTAATAACTTTTTAATGCCCTCCAACCAACTGAACAGCAGGCTCTAAGAACAGTTCATTTCAGATTAACCCATTTCCCCTAATGCCTACTGAAAAGAAAAAATGTAAATTATTGCCTAAGTTCTAAATGAATAAAATTACTTAGTTGGGCTACTCTGCTTGTTCTTAAAAAAAAAAAAAAAGAAGACTTTTGAAAACAATCGAATCTCTCCAAAATAAATTTATTATCTAGTTTTGTTATTTATTACAGACCTAATAGATAACTATTTTTCAAGTAGTTAGAGCTTGGAATAGAAATTTTAAAATGTTTATTGAATGAATGAGTGAATGAATATTGAAAAAAGTGAATGAATGAATGTCCATGTTGATAAGTGGTTGTGGGACTCTACTTTTTCATTCCCCATTCCCACTTACACTATAAATTTTGTAACTTAATAAACTAGATTAGTTCAAAATATAAATGCATATGTTCCAGTCTATTGATTTATATCTATATTCATATATTTTCAAAGAGAATATTATTTATGCAGTCAAGCATAAATACTCCTTTGAGCTATTTATGTCTTTTGTGTAATTAGGTAATTAGGGCATGTTAGCCATAATAAAATAATAAACAAGAAACTCTGAGAATGATTATGAGATCTTATTAAAATAAAGAAGTGTTCATAACCAAAGGGATTTTGTTCCAGGTGACTGTTTACATATTCGTGATTTATGATTTTTATATAATGTTGTGGAGGAAGCTGAGTATCAAAGTCTTTATTTACAGCTCATTTATAATGGTCTGTTTTACTGAAGGATAAGACAGGGAGAAGGGATTTAACTTTCATTAAGAACCCCTTTTGAAATGAATGCTTAAGATATAGAATCTCAAAAAAGATCTTCACAAAAATCCTGTGATATTATTAGACTCACTTCTTTACTAGAAAAAATAAAGTATCAGGGGATATCATTTGTAAGCTAAGATCACAGAGCTGATAAACAGAATTATAATTCTAATCTACATTTGTGTGCTTCCAAAACCTATGTTTTTTCCACATAGATTACCCTTCTTAAAGGAAGACCCTTCCACCGAAGACAAAAATGGTGGCTAGCACCATGAAAGCAGATTCTCTGCCTCTTTAACTCTGAAACAATGACTAGCACATAGCAGCTACTTAATAAAAATTTATATAACAGATAATTTTTGCTCTTAAAATATTTTCTCCCTCCTACAGATCTAACCCTAATTTAAACTCTGATTGACCTGAGAACTAGCTGGGTTACCTGGATGAAAAGATCCTAAGTTGTATGAAATGTGGGTAATTAATCCTATATCACTTCATTCTATATAGACATAAATTAGCTATTTATCATCAGATAAAGGCACATTTAGTTAGCAAGGACTTTGTAGTCCAAGAGATTTAAATAAATAGACTCGGTCTAGTAATCCATTGGAAGTTCCCTCTTCTTCGAGCTCAATGGTCTTTTTTATTAAAATAAATGCTATAAAATGCACTAACCACCACTTTGATCCCAAGATTTTTTCCGCTCCCCCCAACACTGCTATTGAAAGGTCACAGTGGTGAGCAGACTCTAAAATGTTCCCCAATTATCCCTGTGTCCTGATAGTCACCATAATATAATCCCCTCCCCTTGACTATGAGTGGGTAACTTGCTTCCCAAAATACAGGAAAGATGATGTGATGTCGCTTTCATGATTGCTTCACATACGTTTACCATCTCTATCCTGCATATAGACCATCTCCCTTCGTGGCTTCGATAAAGTAAGTGGCCATACTGGAGAGGCCCACATGGCAAGGAAGTAACAACAAACTAGCAACAAACTGAGGCCCTTATTCTGACAAATACTAAGGAACTGAATTCTGACAATAACTACTAAATGAGGCAGAAAGCAGATCCTTTCTTAATCACCTAGAGATTAGACTGAAGCCCTGGCCAACATCTTGATGGTAGCCTTGCAAAGACCCCAGGTTAAGCAGTACCCAAACTCCTGATCCACTAAAACTGTGAAATGATAAATATGCACAGTTTTAAGTCACTAAGTTTGTGACAAAATTGTTAAGTAACAATAGATAACTAATATACTGCTGAATAATTCTAATTATGCTAGAAAATATAGTAAATTCCCACGGGTAGACTTATCTCTATATCAGAACTTCTAATCCTTATCTGACCCAATTCCTGTTTTATGAGTGGAGAATTCTAATATGCCTTTCATGATCATAAGTTAAAATAGGTTATATAGTCTATGAATTAAAATTTATACATGTAATTTAAAAATCAATAAATGCCCTAGATGTAATATAAAAAAGATGTTAAGGAAAATAAACTCAAAATAAAATTATATGCATTTCATATATATAAACACACAGAAAACCACATGAGAAGACATAACAAAGGTAATCAAAAGGCTATAACAATTGTAAATATGTATGCATCCAACATAGAAACACCTACATATTTGAAGCAAATATTAACAAATCTGAAGGAAGAAATATACAGCAATATAATAATAGCAGGAGACTTCAATATCATACTTTCAACATGGCTTGATCATCCAGACAGAAAATCAATACAGGAAACATTGGACTTAAACTACATTTTTGACAAAATGAAGGTAACAGACATGTACTGAACATTCCATCCAACAGTGGCAGTAATGGAACATTCTTCAAAATAGATCATATATTTGGTCACAAAACAAGTCTTAAGAAATTTAAAAAGACCAAAATCATGTCAGTCTTTTCCAACCACAATGGTGTGAAATGAAAAATCAATTATAATGACAAAATTGAAAAATTCACAAATATGTACAGATAAAAACCGCATGCGCCTGAACAACCAATGAGTCAAAGAAGAAATCAAAAGAGAGATCAAAAATGAGAAATAAAAATAAAAATACAACATACCAAAATTTATGGGATGCAGCAAAAAGCAGTTCAAAGATAAAATTTGATAGCAACAAATGCAGATGCTAAGAAATAAAAGATTCCAAACAACTTTATACCTCAAGGAACTAAAAAAAAAAAAAGAACAAAGTAAGCCTATAACTCAGCAGAAGGAAAGAATAGCAATGATCAGAGTGTAAATATATAAAATAGAGAATAAAAAGACAACAGAAAAAAGTCAATGAAACTAAGCTGATTTTTGAAAAGATAAACAAAATAGACACATCGTTCATGAGATTTACCAATAAAAAATAGAAAAGACTCAAAGAAATAAAATTATAAACGAAAGGAAGGCATTACATCTGATACCACAGAAATACAAAGGATCATAAGGGACTACTACAAACAATTATATACCAACATATAATATACCAACCTAAAAGAAATAGATAAATTACTAGAAATATACAACCTGACAAGAGTGAAACATAGAGAAATAGAAAATCTGAATAGATCAATTACTACTAAGGAGATTGAATCAGTAATCAAAAACCTTTCAACGAAGAAAGGTCCAGGTCCAGATGGCTGCACTAGTGAATTGCACCAAACATTTAGAGAATTAACACCAACTCCTTTCAGGCTCTTCCAAAAATAGAGGAGGAAACACTTCCAAAACTCATTTTATGAGGCCAGCATTACCCCGACGTCAAAGTTAGACAAGAACTACAAAAAGAATGTCACAGGCCAATATTCCAATATTACAGAACTACAAGAAAGAATATTATAGGCAAAGAACATAGATTGAAAAGTCCTCGACAAAATATTAGAAAATTGAATTTAACAATATATTAAAAGGATTATATACCATTTTCAAGGGAGATTATTTCAGGGATGCAAGGATGCCCATTGAAGAAAGGATATAATATTCAATAAATGATGTTAAACTGAATATTCATATGCAAAAGAATGAAACTGGAACCATATGTTACACCACACACAAAAATCAACTGAAAATGGATTAAATAATTGAACATAAGACCTGAAACTATAAAATTCCTAGAAGAAAACATAGGAGGAAAGCTCCTTGATACTGGTCTTGGCAATGACTTTTTGGATTTGACGCCAATAGCAAAGTTGACAAAAGCAAAAATAAGCAAGTGGGATTATATCAAACTAAAAAGCTTTTGCACAGCAAAGAAAATCACCAACAAAATGAAAAGGCAAATTAGGGAGAGGGAGAAAATATTTACAACCACATATCAGTTAAGCAGTTACTACCCAAAATATACAAGGAATGCATACAACTCAATAGCAAAAACCAACACATTTTTTAAATGAGCAAAAGACCTCAATAGACATTTTTCCAAAGAAGACAGGCAAATGTCCAACAAGTACACGAAAAGATGCTCAACATCACTAATCATCAGGGAAATAAAAATCAAAACACAATGAGACACTACCTCACACCTCTTAGGATGTCTATTAACAAAAAGACAAGGGAAAACAAATGCTGGCAAGTATGTGGAGAAAGGGAAACCTTATACACTATTGGTGGAAATGTAAACTGGTACAGCCGCTATGGAAAACATAAGGAGGTTTCTCAAGAAATTAAAAACAGAACTACCATTTTAACCAGCAGTCCCACTTCTGAGTATATATCCAAAGCATATATATTTATATATAAACAAAATCATTTCTCAAAGAGATAGCTGTACTTCTATGTTCACTATTCATAATAGCCATGATATGGAAACAACTTAAGTGTTCATCAAAAGATGAGTGAATAAAAAAACTGTGGTATATATATATAATATACAATATATAATGTATAATATATAATGCCTGTTATACACACGTATATTATACACACACAATGGAATATTATTCAGCCTTTTAAAAGAACAAAATCCTGTCATTTGTGGCAACATGCATGAACCTGGAAGGTATTATGCTAAGTAAAATAAGCCAGACATATAAGAAAAATACTGCATGATATCACTTATATGTGGTATAAAAAAAAAAGTCAAATTCATAGAAACAGAGAGTAAACAAGTGGTTGCCAGGGACTAGGTGGTGAAGCAATGGGGACATGTTGGTAAAGGGTACAAGCTTTTAATTATAAGATGAATAAAGTATCTGATGGTGACTATAGTTGATAGCACTGCATTGCATAACAAATTGTCCACCAGAATAGATGTTAAATGTTTGCACCAAAATAAATAAATAAATGAAGTACCTGCATGCTTGTACCCATTTAAGATCATGGTAATGCAACAGCTACAATTTGCATGCAGACTGACAGTCTATGTTGTATTTTTAAATACCACAAGCAGTGTTGCCTTTGGGCATGTCATCTTCTGAAATATTGAGCATCTCTTGTAAAAGTTCTGAATAAAATAACGTAAAATGTCATTGATTTACCTGAGTTGTCTTCCTGGAAACCCCTAGAGTATGTTAAAATTGTAGGAACAGTGCTTTGGGCTTCTAAGTAAAATGAAATTAATTCTAAGCTCAGATAAATATGAACTGTTTTCTCGCTTACATAAAAATCTAGTGGGTCATTCATTTCGTGAGAAGCAAGATGATTCTTTGCTGAGCAAGATCATGCATTGCAGGACATCTAGCATCCCTGCCTTTGCCAATCATTGTGAAAATAAAATAAAATCCTGATACAAGTACCAAACTCCTAGGATGGAGCACTGTCCCTCTTGAGAATCACTGCTTTAATTAGAAGCATGCTCTTTATCAAATATATATGAAGCGGGGCAGATAGGAGGGAAGAAGAGAGAAAGGGAAGGAGGAAGAGAAGGAAAGAGAAAGAGAGAACCAAAAGAAGTCTGGTGTCCTATTTTATACAGAATATGTAGAGAACATAAAAATATATTTCAAATAAACTGTCAAAGTACATAGCTTTTAAGGTTCTTTCCACCCATTATACACACACACACATTATATATATATGTAATGTACATATATATATAATGTGTGTATGCATACACACACACCTATACGTGTGTACATATATATCTGTGATTTTGTAACAGACCATAAATACGACATAAAAATAAATTTATTGTTATAACACTAAAAAATTAATCAACAAATTTTTTGCTGATGTTTTTAGAGTTTAAAATGTCTTTCTAAAACATTAATTAGCTTATATCTATAACAAGGTCGTCAACTTTTAACGGATGCCTTTTTTTTCCCATCATGAATATTCCTATACAGATCAGGTAGTTAAAGATAATGCTGGGCCCTTTAGAGCTACACTCATATTTGATATTCTTCTTCTCACAACCACTACAAGACCAAAGGCTTCATTTTGGGGGGATTTGGAAGAGTCTCTTGATTATTATTTGGCTGTTCTTTTCTTTGCTCTTTCCATTCCCCAAACCATGAAAATTTTATAAGTACTAATGTGTGAAAAAGAAGTATAAAATAGGCAGTCTCAGCCTGGGCATTGAAAGGTATGTATATACTTTTACTGTTATTAGAGATGACAATGGAATTTGCCTGCTGACTTGCTGTACATATTTTTAAGTGAATGTCAGAACAACTCCCTTTTCCAGCTCTAACTGGTTCTATAAGAATCGCCCAGCATCATTAACATGGTGCCCTTCTTTAAAAGAGTGGGAAAAGCGAAAGAAAAGTAAACTATGTGTATAGATAATGCTGAATGCAAAACATCTGTCCTTATCACTGTTAGCCTACCAAGTAATATTAATAATGTGAAAATTTTTTACCTCTTTATTTTTAAATGTTCTCAGATACACTGTCTTAGTATATATCAACCACCAAAATTATATTCACTCTAACAGGTTAAATATTGAATCTTCTGAATCGAAGAGGATCAAACACACCAAAGTATTAAATCAGAATGTTTTTCTCATTCCTCAGATAAATAGAAAACCTTGGAAACAGTTCCCTGTGCTAAATAGAAATTGGTTAAGTTATTTAATGCTCATAATAATCAATTAGGTAACTATAATTATTGCTTCCATATTTGTAGATGGGGGAACTGAAGCTCAACAATTTTGGGTAACTTTAACAAACTTAAATAGCTAGTAAGTGATCTTAAGGCAGATACTAAACCGGGCTTATTTTACCACAAATTCTGTGTTCTTAAGCAGAAGGTCTAGATTGTTGAAAAATCTTAAAATAGGTTATGAATAAACTGATTTTAATCAGTCCTCATTCTAGATTACTCTGTGATCATTGTTTTCCAAAGTTTGTTTGCAGTATGGCTTTGTTTAGAACAAAGTGATAAGAAAGGCAACCTGTACCTCTGGCAGATCTGAATGTGTCCCCCACGATCATGAGCGGCAGACACACACAACAAAAACTTAGGTCTCTAACAGTAGATGAACAGTCATCTGCTTCTCTTGGACACTCAGAAATTTCTTCTTGGAAAGTTTCATTGAGAAATACAAGCTTATCTCTAATTCCTCATGAGAATTTCCCTGTAGAGACATGAGTTACTTACCCTCAGATTAAAACCTAGAGAAAAAAAAAGGATAATAGAAACAAAGCAAGAATTATCATCCAAAGATCTCAAGAAAGATCAGAAGTTATTGCACAAGCACCATCCAGAAATCAGTGTATATGAACCCCTAGTTCTTATCTAAAAAACTCCTACAAACTGGCACCATGATCATGAAAGAGATAGGAAAGGAAGAGAATCCGCAGCCAGCATCCCTGCATCACCTTGTCTGTGGTCTCAGTGCCAAGGCTGACATGTCTGTTGCTGTGTTTAAGCCTCAATAATTAACTAAGAAGAGTTTTCTCAACTCCTAAGCCCAAAAGTATAAGTTGACATTCTGGATCTTATACATGCTCATCATGGTCCAAAAAAAAAAATCATTATGAAATGGCCTATCTTTCTTTGAGGAGGACATTTTTTTTCTTTCTTCAGAGTGTTACCTCTTATGCAAGACTCTCTCGTCAATCCGGAGAAAGATAGTATTTCTCCCAAGAAGAAAATGTGTATGAACTTAATTGTGAGAATACAGCTGCCCAGGCTGAGAAAAAGAGACCCCAAACATATCTTTTGGCCGCACGGTTGCTTATGTACATTCCATCACTAAAACGTGGTGGGGAATGACTATAGAGGTACTTCACATGCCGGAAGACAGGAGCTCTCCCCATGCACTTGACTCTCCAAAAGGAGAAAAGGAGAGTTCCAAATTTGATTACACTCCCGAAGGGCATCACTTAGGTGCTCACTGGCCAACCTCTTTGTGCTGGCAACCATGAAAATGACAACTAGAAATCCAGGATGCCCTGTCATTTTTGTGTGTGTAGTTTTTTGGTTGTCGTTTATTTAGTATTGATTTAGAAAGGCAACATTGATTTTAAAGAGAGAAAAAAGTGTAAAAGCCCTGTGTCTCAAAGTGATATCTGATTCATCACAAAGGATTTCCCTCTTTGTTCCCCAATGAGTCACTCGTATGCTGAAACCTGGGATACAATGTAGAAAAATCAGTGAAAAATATGTCTGCTATAAAGCACTATACCGCTAATCTCCTGATTTCTCAAAAGCCAAGGCATGCAGATAAAATCTAGTTCATCCATCATTTTAAATTTCAACATTAACATAAAAAGAGAACATACCACTTGACTATTAGGCCTCTTACTTATTGCCTGTCTTCGCTAAACAAATATCTTGCTAGTTAAATCCCCAAGCTAGACCCTAAGGACATATTTTCTCACCTGGATTTGTTGCAATGTAAAACATGAGAAGTTTTGTGTTTCTTTCATAAAATGATAATTGTGCCAAAAACACAGGCATAATTTAATTAAACAAAGTGATTCTACTCATGCAGCTCCCCAAATTTCCTTCCTGCTTCTGAATATTTACTATTTAGAAACTGAAGTTTCTGGTTCTGAAAAGTTAATTAATTTGAAAATCTATTATTAACGATCGACACTGGAAATTCGAAATTACCTATAATATTTTTATGAAACCAGCTATCATTTACCCAATGACAGGAAAGTAGGAGAACTCAAAGACTGGGTTTTGGTTTACAGTATAATGAATGGCCTTGCTTAAACGCTTTCACAAATTTGAAAATGCAAAACCTGTGAGAAGTGCTAATTTTATTGTATCATCATAACCCAGTGATAACACAGTACTCTTTTTATAGTGCTAATATAGCACTGCTGAATTCAAAATTCTTTGATATTAATTAGTTATTACTTGTATGAATATTGTATTCCTGTTTCAATATTTAACCCTTATACCAAAGACTGAACAAATAGAGCTTATCCAGTAAGCCTTCCCCACTACTGTCAGCCTCTCTCTCTCTCTTGCTGGTTGATTTTCCAAGTGCGGATAAAATATGGTTTATTAAGGAAGCACTTATGGCTTTTTTTTTTTTTTTTGTATCGCTGCTTCTTACCAAATAAAACATAAAATAGTTTGTGTTTTCTTATATTCCATAGTAACTCTTTGGGCACTATTGAAAACTAACAGGAGTTACCAGGAAAATGACTGAAACATGAAAAAGTCTTATTCATTCTGGACCTAGTTTTGAAACAGGTCTGCCGTAAGGAAGTAATTGTCAGACTTCCACAGGGTGCTAAGTCTACTGAATGTAGCTGATGTCAGTTGAACAAGAAAGAGGTTATTTCAGTATTGAGGGGGAAAAAAAAAAATCCAAAAGCACAAAAGTGAACGAGTTGTGGGAAAAAGAGTCCTCTCTTGGAAAGGAAAATGCATAATAAACCTTGTGAATTAATTTCCCATTAATTTAGTTCCTGGTGATAGAAAATAACAAACGTGTAATTAAAAAGTTCATTCCCATTCCCATTGTATCCAAGAATTTCTTCACATGTAAGCACTTAGTGACTGAGTGAGCATCTACAATGCTTCAATCTGTATCTGACATCTGCTGGCTCTAATGGTCACTGATTAACTTTGGGTAATG
Source organism: Pteropus medius (assembly GCF_902729225.1). NCBI lineage: Eukaryota > Metazoa > Chordata > Mammalia > Chiroptera > Pteropodidae > Pteropus > Pteropus medius. The sequence continues at coordinate 990,242 of NW_024351735.1, forward strand.
CCGCCCTCTGTAATGCTGCACAAAATAGGATTAAGTAAAATAAAGTAGCATTATCCATTTGAATTCACATTTTACTCCCTTTTTAATAGGTTCCTTTTGCCAAAGTTGTCCACAGTAAAAGCAACTCATTTTTCACAGAGGAAAAAATATTAATCACTGTGTGTCCTGGGCTAACAGAAATATGTATTAAATTTATTCCAGGTGTTTGTTGTTGTTTTTTTTAAGTTTGTTTGTTGTTGTTGTTGTTTTTTAAGAAAATTGGATGTGGGCGGAAAGGGAAAAAGTGAAAAAATTATGTGCTAAGAAGAGTTTTTGTTGGATAGTTATTTTTTTTTTTTTATTGTGAGTTTTTGTTTTGTTTTTTAAGTAAGAACCACAATTTCTTAGTGAAAGTTTCAGGATTAGAAGAAACAAAATGCTGACAGTCCAGAACTGACTCTTGACACCCTTCTTGCCCTCTTGGGATGGTGTGACACAGTGGAGTGACAGGCTCACAGGAAATGAGAAGCCCTGAAATCAGGGAGCACTGTGCAAAGTTTAATGCAATATAAATGGCTCTTCTTTTGTGCTACCATTGTCTACAGTAAAAAAAAAATAAAATAAAATAAAATAAAAAAGATTATAAATAAATAAATAGTTCCTCTTGCAGTGAGTAATTTCCTGGGAATGCTGGACTATGTACGGTAGGACACTGGATTTTGTGAAATTCTTTTGTGAGTCTCTCACAGCCATGGAACAACAAAGTAACAGAGCTGGGGTTGAGTCCAAGCCCTTCTCTATCTTTCGTGCCACAGAACTTCCTGGAAAATGCAAATATTTGGCTTTCTTAATAAAAGGAAAATGAGAGCACGGACCTAAGAACACTAGGAAGAAAACAGAAAAATCTTCAGTTACTGACAAGCACTCTTTAATTCCCAAACTATCATCCTATCACAAAGAATTGATGTTAATTTTAATTTCTTGTGGTATTGGGTATCACACAAGAGATCTGGAATTTAACTACTTAGTCAAACATTGTTTCTACAGTGACAGACTTGAGTAGTCCTTTGCAGAGAAGGTACATCTAAAATTCTTAGTGAAAGAAGGCCTGAAAACCTACAACAAATGTTTTCAACCAACAAACCACTAACTTTAACCCCCCAAACTTCCAACTCTCGAGTTTTTCTTTCAAATGACTCTGAATAATGGCCTTTAAGAAAAAGAACAACCTAGCCAAAGGTATATGATTGATTTTATATTATTTTCACTTTTTATAAAACTTTTCTCCAATATCAAAATCCTATAACCAGAAGCACTTATAAAATGGTTAAATTAGAGAAAGAACTGATATTTCTTTACTCATTATACAAAATGAGCTAGCCCTTAATTTTCCTTTAATACCGACATTCTGCATCGAGTTTATTTTGGTACATTTCCTTCTAAGTTTTTTTCTTAAACACTCATTTTTAAATTCATCCAGAATTTATATAGTAGCATTCTATTTTTATCTTTCTATTTTTGTATTTTATTGAGCCATCTCTGTTATCAAGACTATCTCATAATTGGGTTCCTTACCTTCTGATTACTTTAACCTGTCCCTGAATATAATTAGACTCAATTTAGCATCTGACTAAATTCCATTTTTCTTCACTTCACCATGATCTTCCCAACCTTTTGTCCTCTTATCTTGCCTCTGCAAACAGGCTTCAGTTTTCTTTCTTAAAAGTCCTTTTTGTTCATGGAAACTAAGAGAAGACCAGCAATCACAGCATAATTCCATGCTTTTTTCAACAACTTGAAGAAAAAGCACTCCCTCTCAATACAGCAGATTTGCTGGGATCTTAAATTACTCTGCCAACCCGTTGTTTTCTTGTAGCAGCTAAACACTGAAACTCCCTGGTTATTTTTCTTGACTGTTTTTCTGCTAATAGAGATACCTGGACAATTTTTCCTAATTTGGAGATTCTATAAGATAACATGAATGCAATAAGGTTACTCCTGGCTCTTTTAATCATACTGCTTTCCAGTGTGTGTACACATTCAATGCATCCTTAAAGATATTTAGATTTCAAGGCCACCTTGATGGGTTTGGTACCGCCCTATGACAATTTGAGAATCCTGTCATTTAACAACTGCTTTAACTTTTAGATTGATATTTCAAACTTGGTGAAAAATCATAGGTGTTTCAGGTAGATATTTCCTATGCACCTAATCAAAAGTTCAAATTTAACAGAGCAGAAATAACCTCAAAAGACAAAAATGAGGCAGGAGTTTAATGTGGACTAGATTTTTCTTCCAAAATGACTGGAGAGTAGGTAACAAATTCTTTTCTCAACTGAAGATTGCTTAAAGAGTGAAGTCTTAACTTGAAGAAAAGGTTAGACAGAATGATGTGTCAATGCACACTTCATTCATCTCCAGTTCACGGACTGGCATGCTAGTGAGGAACTTACAATCCCTGTTAGAGGCAGCTCCAAATCTAGAAATGGGTGTCTATTTGGTTGCACTGTCATGAGAGTTTAAATGGGCACTGTAGGCGGGACTATAGGCTAAGTTCTACAAAGTGAGTAGGACCAACATTCTCCAGGGACTAATCACCCTTGGCTTGGCTTGCTGTTGGGCAGAGAAGGACGTCTATATCTGATGCAAAGAGATTAGAGTGTCAAATGCAGACTTCACATGAAGCTTATGCCTTTAGGATAAGATCAAACATCTAAGACCAACCCAACATTAATGAGACATTAATCTCCATCACAGCCTTATCATGCATATTTGCTCTCATTACTTTAAGCTAACTTAACTAGAGTCCATAACTGCTTCAGCATAATCACCATATAACATTAAAAGGCCAAGTTTTCTCACTTACAGAAGTTTCTCTAGACCTCTTTAGAGACTGACAAATACCTGTGAATCGATCCTTATTTTAGAGATGATCATTTTAGCAGCGTTACACATATAATACAGCTAAGTGCACAGACTATGTAAATATCCAGATTTGAGTTGATTCCTGCCTTTATTAGTTATTACCTGTGTGACTTTGAGCAACTTACATAATCCTTCTAAACTTTGCTTCCCGTATGTATAAAATGTCAATGATAATAATACCTATGTCATAGAATTAACATGAGGGTTCAATGAGGTAACTAACAGTGCACGATAAGAGATTATTTAAGGTTAGCTGATGTGGTGGAAGGTGAGGGTGATAAAAGAGCCATGGCTTCAGAATGACAAAATTTGAATGATCAAAAAGATAAATGCGTGATGACAGGGTCACAAACTGTTTACAGAGACTGGATGAGGACTGGCCTGATTATACATTTGCGTGAGGCAATAAGGCAGTCAATTCACTGATGAATGCAGGTCTTGATATGGCAGATCCACTGAAATGAAGATAATGATCAGTGAATTAGTTGTCAATCAGAGCTGGGCCTGCTTGCCTTAACTGGTCAAATGGATAATTGATCAGTTTTGGTAAAATATATATTTGGGGTGGTTGCACTTCCATTACTCATTTCCCTAGGGCTGATGATTCCATGCCTCTTTAGTGACCTTTGATATAAAACCAGATGTCCTGGGAGTTCCTGGGTTCTAATCCCAGTTCTTCTACCTTCAGTCTCTAAGGCCCAGATGAAAATTGTGTGTGTGTGTGTGTGTGTGTGTGTGTGTGTGTGTGCATGTATGTGCACATATGTGTGTGTTTCTGATATGATGGATTACAACTGCTCACTGGCATAGAGCTGTTTGGCTGACACAATAAAATAACCATCTCCAGTGCACTGTCATCTTGACTCCAAAAGAATGAGACACTAAGTAAACATTCATTTCAGGCAATATCTTAAACCAATTATATTTAGAGAGTTCAAGAGCAGCCAGTCCAACATAGTTAACAAATTATCTTTTACATGTATTTTAATATATGTATTTCAATATATAGCTATCAGTACATACATGGATCCCCTACATTTCCTAAAGTCTTGAATAAGAACTGAAAATTTGGTATGTATCCTTGAATAGTCAAATATACTTCTGAAGTCAGGAATTAAAAACAATAGTCATTCCCCTAAATGAACTGAAACCAATAAAATTTGCCAATTTTACCTTCGAATTTATAATAGATATTTTGGGGCAGTCAAATATTTAATGATATCTGATCATTATTAATTCAAAGATCTGAATTACTGCCATTATAGGTTTTATTTGCCAAAGAGGCACAAAGAATTATACAATAGGGTCTACCTTGTATTATCTGCCTTTATATGATATAAGTATACAACAGATTAAGCCACTCATGGCAGACACAGAAATCACCAAATTGAAACTAGAGTAACACAAATCTAACAAAGGATTTTGGCAGGACAAATTGCATTTTGGAGGGGAAAGTTAAAGTAATTTTGAAATGTACAAATTAAGAAAGTTATTTGTTAGGTAAAACCCTTAAACCAATTTAATAGTAGTAGTGGTAGCAGTAGTGGTGGTAGTAGTAATAGTAGTAGTAGTAGTAGTAGTAGTAGTAACAACAACAATAATGAAGAGGAAGAAGAAGCAGCAGAAGCAGAAGTTGTTAAATATACAACAGTACTATTCATACATTCTTGTCACATCTTCTCAAGGTTAATAGGACAGAGGCACAAATGTTCACGTGTACATTTTCCATTTTGTGGCTTACCACATTCAGAAAGAAAACAATCTTTTCCCCTAGGCAGTTCTGAGTTGGACAAAAGGAAACAAAGCAGGAAACATCTTTCTTATTAAATGACAGTGTTCTCAGTACTAGTTTCCAACGAAGAAGAAAAAAAGGAATGGTAAAAGGCTAGGCTCATTCACATAATGCTGAGACTGAATTTAAATGTCAGCTCAGACAAACAGGTTAAAACTGGACATCAAAAACCTGACATCCTAAAATTGTTATTAAAAAAAAAAACTAAAATTACTGTGTGATCGAATGACTGCTTTTCCAAATTTAAGAACGGTGTCCATCTAAAATGCATTATCTAGACAATTCAAAAACTAAAAATGAAACATAAAAGTTCACTTATCCTATACTTTAAAAATCACTTTCAACTGAAAGGTGGAATAGGCTAACATGTTAAAAGCTACTTTCCTATGCGTGCACAGAGAGGACTGTATTTTATGACATTTGCTCCCATCTAGAGACAACAGCAACACCAAATCTTTAGCTGGCTCAAGAACCAAGGATTGTATCAATACCATAAAGAAATTACAGTATGTGCACTAAATATACAAAATAAACTAATAAACCTGTATTTGTAGCATATTAGAGGAAGATGTTCAACTTTCACTGTAACATGGAGAAATAAATAGTATTTGGACTCCTAACGAGTCCTTCTTCTCTGCTTATCTTTCTTTGCCCACACGTACCAGTGAAAGCAACAAATTTATCCTTTCCCTTTCTCCCCAGATAGTGTTTAATAGTGAAAACATCAGTAAAGAACTGTTTTCTGGTTCTGGTCCTAGCACTCTCTTGCTGCCCAACCTTTAATAAATAATTTTCTTTGTTTTTCAATTTAGATAACATTGATTGAGTCTGCACAGTGACCACAGATAGGCAACATCTCGCCTCTGTTGTCTCCCATCTGCTGTCAGAAATCTGAAGAAGGCCACGGAACAGCAGTTTCTGTGGAAACCTTGCGAGTTGTGGTCCTGAGGTAGCGTAGCCTACAGAGTGGTTGGTGAATCCCCAAAGGGACCTGAGAAGAGGGAGGCTGGTTTTAAAGGAGTCAAAAGGCAGGAGGAGTCTTTGAGAAGGAGAAAGGCTAAGACAAGAGCTGCAGACAAGATCCTAGGCCAAATCTGTCCCTGCTGACAAGCCTCTCCCAGAGACCAGGGGGAGGAGGATGGTCCCATCACCATGGAACACCAAGGAATGGAATCCCAAAATGTAAAAAGTCAGCAAGAGCAAATCTCTTCCCCCAAGATATACATCTTGCCATTCTCCAGTTGAAACTTTTAACAAATATTTTTCTTAGTTTCTTACAGGTGGTAAATTCTCTACGCTTCAGAGATGTAGTTGTTCTGACAAGCTGGACCTCCTTGGTCAGGAGTGGGCTTCCAGGGAAGGCCCAGTTACTGTGGCCGAACAGCAACTGCTTCACTTCAAATCTGCCCAGAGAAGAGGTGTTACATCTTCCCTCCTAGAGGCCGGTTTCTCTGGTGCTCAGAGTAAGCAGCGGCCTCAGCTGCTCATTCAGATTCCGTCACACCTGGGGTCTCCTCATACTTCTGATAACAAGGCCGGCTGTCCACATCTACCCTTGGACTATGTCATAGACTCCTCAAGACCAGCAGTAATGCCAGAAGTGATTGAGATCTCAGAAAATTAAAACTCTTTGGCCACAGGGAAAGAATATTCATTAGCCTCTTTCCCGTTGTCTAGAGAATGGGAAAATCTAAAGCAGAACACACAGGTAGTGTAAGCAGATCAAGACCTTCCTTGCTAAGGTGGAGGTGAGAACAACATTACTGAGAAAGCCAGAAAAGGCAAAATGGTGTTTGGGGTTCTTTCTTGCAGGTACTTGAGCAAATTTTTCCCAGTTGGCCCATCCCTCATCATTCTGCTGGATCCTCCAATCTCTTCTCCACAGTGAAGCAGAGATTTCTTCAAAATGAACAGGTTATCAATCTTCCCCTTTCCCTGGCTCCAAACGATTCAGTGCTCTTAGTAAGTCTTTTAAATGGCTACAGGTCCCACCCGAATGGACCCCTGGCCTCCTCTCATTCTCATCTTGTGCCCCTCTCTCCTTGCTTTACTCACCATTCTGTGCCTGCCCTCGCATCCTCTTAGTTTCTCAAATGAATCATGTTCCCTTCTGCCTCAAGCTTTCATATACACTGGCTCTGGACTGACAAACTTCTCCCCTACACTGTGACTGCGCACTTCTGCTGGTTCCTCAGGTTTCAGTGCAAACATCACTTCTTTGTTATAGGGCTTCCTGGCCCCTCCAATTAATTCAAATCCCCATGTCAATTGGCTCTTATCTTCCTATATTAACACAGTTGGTAAATATAAATGTCTTATGTGGTTGCTAGGTTACTGTTTTTCTATTGCACTGAGCTGTAAGCTCCATGAGGGCAGGACCATGTCTTTTGTTCTGTTTTACTCAGCATTTTATACCCAGAGGCTAGCACAGCATGAACACAGATGGATGTTCAATGCTATGTATTACATGACTGTAGGCATGAATTAACAGATGAACAATGAATGAATGAACATATGCTCCAGTCCTCAGTTTCCTCAACTGTAGATTGAGGGTTCAGATCAGATAATGTCTTTCATGATCATGTCAAATAAAATTATTATTTATGCCCAAGTCTACATAACCAGGTAAAAAAACATGCTTCCATTTAGAATACATTCATTCAATATATGTTGAAACCGGGAATGCAAAGATAAAAGATGAAGATCCTGCAGTCAAGATACTTACAATCCAAATTACAAATTCAGACAAGTTTACTAGAATATAGATTGCTGGTGACTCTGACATAGACATATCCATAAAGCTAAGAGGAGACCGAGTACAAGATCTAACATATCCTGTAGGAGAAATAATGGCAAAGAAGGAAAGAGGGAGAAAAAAGTCTAGAAGGCTTTCTAGAAGATAGGACACAAGATTTGGGTTAATCAGATAAAGAAGGGAAGGTAGAGGAAGGACTTTCTGAAAGCTGATGCACAGGCAAAGAGGTAAAGGAGAACTTGTTATTTTTTAAGTAATGCCAGCACTTGCACAGAGCTGGATGCAAGTGGTCCATCCCATGTGATAAACCCACAGGTGTTTTAATTGTTCCTCTTATATCTAAACTTTTTTTACCAGTCTGATACACTCGAAGGATTTGAAGCTATGACAATGACTATCATCAACACTGGAATACAGATGCTGTGATGCTCACAGGTCAGGGCTGACAGGTCGATTAGACACATACTTTGGCAAGTGACATTAATCACAATAATTTTTTAGATGATTATAATTATTCTTACCCTTCCCCCAGTAAAACTTACTGCTATTTTTAGAGAAACTTGGAAGACCATTGTCCTATAGATGGAAATTAAAGGCAGGGATAGATACTTGCCAATATTTTCCAAATAATTAATGGTATAGCTATGAGGATGTTCAGTACTTTCAGTTTCTATGAAATCAGAACTCCCATATATCTTCTTAAAGTTATTAAGTTATTGCTGCTGTTTTATGGACCAGGAACAATGAGTGGTATGAATGGGCTTATCTGCATATTGACAGGAAAAGAACTAATGAGGAGATGAAAGTGACCAATGAACACTGGAGCCCTACTTTTAAACCCTGCACCCCTTACTTCTACCCTCATCCCCATGGCAGGAGCCAATAGCAACTACCTGGGAGGAAATAAGCAGACATATGGCTCAGAGAAAGAAGCCAAAGAGCAACCCTGCAGATGTAACAGATAGCTCTGCAGCCAATATAGCTCAGGAGAATGGGCCATAATATTCCCTATTCTCCCACAGTGCCTGCACATCCAAGTGACAAAATTGACTCGAGTGGACTCTTTCAGCCCACCTCAAGGCCACATTCACATTCTTGATATTGGAGTTGCCATTTCTAGCTGACGTACGGCAGTTTTCACAACTTTATGAAGGTTTTATATTTGAAATCATTCTCTTAGGGAACAAATTCAGTTACTGAACAGACAAAAAGCAAGTCAAATTACTTTAAATGCCGATATTATTTTTAAAGGGCAAATCAATTTCCAAAATCAAATTAAATGGAAAAGGCATTAAAAAGTCATGGCAGGGCTAAAACGTGTGTTAAGGTATATCTTTTAGTTGCCCAAATTGAGTTAAGTTCAAAACCAATGACTTTTTGTCTCAGAGCAAATAGTTTACAAGAAAAAGTACAAATATCAAAAGTAAAGGCTGAATGTTAGATATTCTGTCTCGATCTATTCTCAGGCAGTACAGAATGTCACTATATTATCAGGTTGAATATTTTCATATCTTCTCTTTCTTTGCAATAATGATCAAATCTAAGTCTTACAAATACTTTGCAGTTTGAAAAATAAACATGGGAAATTCTATCTGGCTTAAGAATAAATGTATATAAAACTAAAAGAAAACATTTCCTTACCCCTCACTCATAACTTTTCTCTCCACACACACAAGTGACGGCTTACGGCTAATGTCTCAGAAATATCTCTTGAGAATAAAGAGATATCTTCTACCTGTTGTAAATCACAACATGTATATGCCTTTTTTAAAACCATATTTTTAAAACCAAACATTTCCACGGGTTTCCATTCCTCCAAGCAGAATACTAAGGTTGTTTACATCCCAAACCCAAGCAAGAACTAACGCACAATTCCAGTATGACATTACGTATGGTGATCACATGGACTCGGCTTTGGAAGTGCTAAGCTTGATAACAGACTTTTGTCATCCTGGCTCACATCCTTATGAAACAAGAGGAACCTGATTTTTCTTTTGTAAATGAAGAGGTGAATTGTCACACTTTTCTTCAAGAAATCTGAAAAATGAAATCTGTCACCTGAAATGATTACCAGTTTAATAGGAGAAGAGGAAGAATTGTCTGATCATGTTATATACTCAAAATAGGATATTGAATCTAGGACTTTTTACAATGCTGATTTGGAAAAAGCTTGTGTCCATCAAGAGAAGAGAAAGGAAAGAGGACTTTGGGTCTCAAATTTCTCTTTTCAGGTTTCTCTGAAAGCTGGGCTTTGCCTGTGCCTCCTGTCTTCCATCACATCTTCAGATCCATGGGACACTCCAATTCTAGATGAATGCATCACAACAGTCACAAAGTTGCAATGGCCACTATGTGGAAAGCAAACTTTCCTGAGAGAATCAAAGAGAAATTTTGTTCTTTTGTACTTTGAATTTTTGCTTCTTCTTTTTCCTTTTTTTTCTTTTTTTTTTTTTTTTAACTATATACAAATGGTTTAGGTTCTAACTAGAGATAAACTCTTTTTTTTTAATTAAAAAAGCTGGTAATCAATTTTGAACACTACCTCCACTATAAAAATATGTGCATCTCCTTGTCAGCATAATGAGGACATGCTATTAATTATGTAACCCATCTGTGTCAAACCAACAAGATACTTTATCTGAATAGGACAGCACTAGTCTTTCTTCAAAATGAGCACTGTAATCTACTTAACATTGAGGTATTAAGATAAAGAGAAGAAGGTTCTAGACCCTAACTGGTACATGATTTTATATATTCTTTCAATAGCAAAGCCCATATTTGATCAATCTGTCTTTCTCTTCCTGCCCTTGACCTTCAGAAACAATATGTTCTCCAAAAGAATAATATTGACAATGACACTATATGTAACACTATATTATAATGGTCATTTTAAGATCACTAAGGTTTCTGGCTTTATCTGATAAAAATTCAGTAATTTTATTTTTGTGGCATAGAAATAGTTACTTGACCTCTCTGAATCTCAGCTTTTTAAATGGAAAATAGGAAACAATGTTTTTCTCTCCAACCTACCAAAACAGTTGTTCTGAGGGTCAAGTAATACAACATGTAAAAATGTTTTTGAAACTTTTTGAGGACCCACCACAAATACGCAGGAATGTAACCAATAAAGTGAGTTCAAATCTCATTTGGTTAATGTAGGTGGAGTAAAATGGAACTCTGAGACAAGTATCTGAATAAAGGAAGAAAAAAAAAAAGAAATATCATTCTGGCTATTGAAAGTGATCCTTGCTTTAAATTACCTAGACTGTCCTTTTATGTTACTCAGATACACTGAGTAATCATTGCGTTTTTTCTCTTTGCCCTTACTTCTGGAGAGTTGAAGCTGAAGATATTATTATTTTTATTATTATTATTATTATTATTATTATTATTATTATTATGCAGCACACCTGCTAGTCACAATTCAATAACTATTGAACATATGGCAACTGCTTTTCATGCTAAAAAAATAATAGGCATATGTTTCCTGGTTAAATGACACATCTAATAGGTTTGAAAGCTGATTCACAGCAATCGTTCACAGCAATTATTTATACTTTCATGACTAAATGCCCATCAACACACCCTTTCCTTGATCTATTCTGCTTCAGAGAACAAAAGTACTTTCCTATTCTAATTTGCTATTACTATGTCTTCAGCATTATAAGTGTTTCCACAGTTATAAACATCGCAATATACAGCTTTGACTTAAACCTGTACCCAGACATTGTTAGAACAGCACGTACAGAATTTAAAATTGATCAATCATAATAGTATCTATTGTGAGCCTATATCACAAAACCAACTGGGGAATGCCTTCGACTCTGCTCTTTCAACCTCTCAACCTGTATGTTAAAGCTCCCTCTCATCCAATGTTCTTTCCATTATGAACAAATTAGGATCCACTCTGTTCTATTAATTCCCCTGCTGGAACATGGCTATCCACGTCTTACTCACGAATAATACTGAAAGGCTGGCTGGATACTTTGCTTTCCTTGGCACAGTTTTGCTAGAGGGGATATTTCTGTTTCCAAGTATTGATCTGGGGAAAAAACTAAGCAGGCCTACTGTCCAAATTTAGACATATAACCACCCATCATGGGGGAAATGGATGAGGGAAAGAAAAGTACAATGGAGCTAAAGTTAGAATTTCTGGGTTCTATCTGACTTTGAAGAGTTAAGATGATGTTATGAAAGGTCAGAATAAAAATAAGTAGCATCCTCATTTACTGAAAGATGAAACAAGAACCCAAAGAAGTTCAAACAACCCCAGAAAACCATTTTCTTTCAATAGTAGAATGTATGCTGTAATCCATTGTAATGTACAATGTAATCCAAACATACTTTGTCCTGCTCAGAGCTCTCACTGTGCAGATATTTCTCACCTTGTACAATAATGGCTTTCGCATTCTTGAATAGTTATGTGTAAGCCACCTGTAATAAGGCAAATAGTAAAAAATAATTTACAATTTAAGAGATAACTATAGCTCTCTAGTTGCCAAATACCTTTAATATTCTCTATATTAATTATAGGCCTCTTCCAAGAAACCATTGGTTTGTAAATGAGCTTCAAATGTGACAGGTAAAGTAATCATTTGATGTGGATTGCACTGTGATGGAAATAACAGCCTTCACAAAAAATGGGTACACCTCAGACTCTGCTGAGAAGGAAAGACAAGATTACAATGGACCCAGGAGCTATAACAATAATGAAATGAAATGAATATTAGTGTGGCTTGTTGCTTTCTCTTTCACAGCTTCATAGGCTTGCGGTGCTTGAATAAAATTTATCTGATACCTCTATTATAGTTAATATCAGCCTTCTCTTTGTATTTTTACAATTTGCTTTTCAAATAAAACAATGTTATTAATAAAGCATTTTCCTTTCAAAATATTTCTAATGTTGACATATGTGATTATATCCAAAGAATAGAAAAGATACAATTGAAAAAAATTGTTAAATAAATTTCTATAGTTCAGGGTACACTGTCTTTCACCATTCAGGCATCATAGGGTACTCACATAATCCTCTTAAGAAATGGTGTCCAATTTTTACTCAACATAAACACAGAAATTGGGAAAACATTTCCCCAAAGGCAGACATTTAAATATTCCCTGCTGCTACTGAGGCTGCTCCCAAGACACCACCACACATTTACTAAGATATGCTTTAACAGGTAAAAAGAAGAGAAAAATGTTCTTTTAATTAGAATATGGATTGAAGGTTTTGGCATTTCCTTTCTCCTCCTTTGTCAACATGATACATGATAAAGCACCGAGCTTACTCATTCTAAGAACTTGAACCTACACATTGTGACTTACTCTCTCTGAGACTGACTAAATCATTTCATTTTTGAAACATTCAGTTTCCAATAATGTATCAAATAGCACTGAGAATAACACCACTAGGGTTAGAGCCCTGGAGCTAGGAGGGGAGGAACTTGAAGGAGGAGTATCCACAACAGTGGATGCTATGGAAAATAAGTCATGTTCAGAGTTGGTGCCTGGGAGTTGCATGTTGGTCCCTAAGAAAGCAATTCCAGTTGAGTAGGATGGGCAGATGTCAAGCCATACATGGTGAAAAGGTAGTAGGGAATAAGAAGAAGGGTGAAAAAAAATACAGACTCTCTTTAAAACCTCTGGCAACAAGGCTGGGAGAAAAAATTGATTACTGGAGAGGAGAGGGAGGTAATTAGGGAATTTCTGCCTGGATATCAGCCCAGCAACAATTGAGGAGGAAACACTGAAATAAATTCTTGTGGAGTCCTGGCTACATAGGGAGCCAAGAGAGGCCAGAAAGCAAGCGATTCGTGACAAGACTCCCTACTTGACCAAACTTTAGTCAGGCTCCTCTCAGCCCTCTAGGCCTCGACCTTGGTGTCCATCCTTGTCTGGCATCCATCACCCAGTTATAACAAGAATCTTGCTAAGTCAGTTTAAAGAGGACTCTGGATTCTCAGTATCTTGCCCCACTCCCCACCTGTGGTATCCCGTGGGATCACTGGGCCTACTTTGAGCAAGAATCCTGTTAGACCCATTTAACCAGAATCCTCCCTGACCCCTGATGTTTCCTCTTACTTTTCCACCCACTGACTCTCTCCTTGCTCCTTGGCCATATGTTCTCACTTATCCGTGTTGTATTTAGAATCAAGTACAGTTATATACTGAGGTCTCTTTCTCCCTGTTGCAATAATTCTGAATGAAATCTATTTTTATTGCTCTGGTTTTATCAGCTCTGTTTGTTTCTTTAACAGGTAAGAAAAAGAGACCAGAAGGAGGACAGACTGGGTTCAGTGGATGTGGAGAAATAAGACTGAATAAAGATGCCTATTGGGGGAAGGAAAAGTCATACGGAAAAAGCAGAAATTTTGAACAATTCTGTATTCAGACTTTTATTAGATTATTTTAGCTTCATTACACTTTATTATTTTCTCATCTTTTTTGAGATGATATTCAACCAAAATTTCACTCATTCAGTTTTCTCGGAGATAAATTCAAAACACAAATATGCCATAAAGAAGTACATTACTGATTCAGAGATAGATGACATAGCTATCATTATTTGCAGGGAAACAGCAAAGTGTACTAAACGAGAAATTCACATTACTCTGCTTCAGTAATACATTCATAAAAGCACAGCTAAGTGTGAGAGAGCAAATATTCCATTGTTACCCTGTGATGGAAATGTCAAGAATAGGTCAACACAAGACACTTTCAAGGACAGTGTGGCGCTATCCGTCTCCTTAGGGGTGAAATCTTAGAAAGAAAAAGAAGCCCACTGTGGCTATCTAATGAGAAACAGGAGAAAAAGATAAAATACGACTTTATATTCGTCTAGCGGACAGTCGTTGTTCCATCATGGTGACCAAGAATGACAGAAAACTTCAGGTGACATTAACACTGGTCATTTGAAATAAATTAATTCTTTAACACTGGTCATTTGAAATAAATTAATTCTTCTCTCATAAAAACAGCAGTGTCGATGTGCTCTCCTCATTTTCTTGACATTTTCATAAATACATTTACATAAAATTAATTCACTGATAAACATTTAGGTATAAAGTTGTACCACACAGGAATAAGGACTTATTTAGGGATTGAAACTCTATATTTGAGTTCCAGTCCTGTCACTTACTAGCTATGGGACCTTAACCAAATGCGTTAACTCTTCTCAACTTTGTGTTTGTCAGGTGTAACACAGAAGTCTGTTGGCCAAATGAGATGATGTACTTAGGCAGATAGCGCCATGCCTGGCATAAAATGGGCACTCAGATTATCATTGGTCCCCTCCCTTCTATCTCTGTGGAGCTCGTTTTAAAAGGAAATGTGTATGTATTACTCACACCATAAGACTATGCCCCTGCATCTGTGAAAGGAAGTATATTTGCTATGTGAGCAACATTACCTGATTGACACTAAAGTGAGCCTGGATGAATGATGAGGGTAATCTATCATAATTCCATGGATCTTTAGGGAGTAAAAATGTTGGCCAACCACATGGCTTTCCCCTTCAGGAGGGAAAAAGCATTATCAGGCACTCGTGTAATACAGAAAACCTGTTGAGATTTTAGGAGCAGTCATCTAGTTATTCATCTTTAAACCCTTTAAAACCCTAACCAATGTTTAGGACTCTGAAATGTTATTTTCCAGAACGCTAGAAATCAAAGTATATAAATAGATGAGAAATATCTTGTATTTTGTTATTCAGATCTGACAATTTCATGAATTACTGAACAGATTTTCCCCCACTCACATTTATAATAGAGCATTTCTTCGTATTCGTTTGTGTGTTCAAAGCTTAAAATTGTCTATGAATTATATTTTGGAAAATTCTTGGCTGAAGAGGTTGCTCACTCCACTAGACCTACCTGGAATTCAAATGTCACATGTAAAGCCTTGCCATGAGGACGGCTTTGGGACTCTATGCCGTGGATATCAGCACAGTATAATAAAACCTTTCGATCAAGGAAAAAAGACTCATTGGAAAGAGATCTATCCTTGATTTGCCTCATTTTGAACTCCGCTATATAGACAACATGGTATAATGAGGTCTTATAAACAGATAATAAATTGAATGGATATTGTTGCATATAAAATGCATTCTGAGAATGCATTTTAAGGAAATAATCATCAATATCAGGTTCAGTAAGGAAATGTAGATTTAAAATGTATTAATTCAAATGCAACATGTGACAAGACTTGCCCTGATACACCATCCAAAACTTTGGTCAAATTGCAGTTAAAGAGATTCTAATGTTCTAACTGGGAGCAAAGTGTTTTATTAAAATTAAAAAATATATATCTCCTGAGTATATGATCATTACGCATCTCTGTTGATCTAAGATTTTCAAATAGAGCATTTTGTCTTTCCTTCAAAAGCAGGCTGCAACTCCTTTCAAAACCTAATCCTAAATTTCAGGATTAAGAACCACTGAAGTCTCAAATAGGCTGAATTGAACGATTACTAAAACAACCTGCACGCAGACAGCAACCTGATATGTAAAGAGGATCCACTTTAATGACACGCAAGGGAAATAAGTAAATTTAAAAAAAGATAAAAAGAACCTCTTCATGGGAGAGTTTTCCCTAACAGGGTGTGAACCCTGGAGACTACTGATAGAATTGCATCTAACGTGCCAAGAGTTTGATAAGTTTACATAACTATAAAATAAAAGTGAGGAAAAGACTTCTAGCGAGAAGAAGGTAAGGGGAGAATCCACAAAAGCATTGTTCTTGAGGAAAAGACTTCTAGCGAGAAGAAGGTAAGGAGAGAATCCACAAAAGCATTGTTCTTTTCAACCTGTTCTAGAATCTGCAAAACCCGCTCTCATTTTTTTTTTTTCAGAAACCGCTTTGGGAAAGAAAAAAGAAAAATATACTCATCAAGTCTACAGAAGTACTTTCTAAAAATATATTATACTATTTAATACTCACCATAACCTTTTGGACATTGGTTTTATTACCTCCATTTATTGATGAGTAAACAAGCTCAAAGGAGTAGCAGAAAAATAGTGATGATGGAAGCAAAGTAAGATCACCCTGGGTAATTTTGTTGATGAAGCCCCCTTTGGAGGTACTTTGCATGCTAAACATAACTATTTCCTTCTTCTGAGATATCATTTTTGGGGGACGGGGCAGGAAAATCCTATCATCATCTACCATTTGAGTTCTATGAGTTTATATACCTAGACCCACAATGGAAGTGAAAACCATATAATAAAGAAAGCAGACAAGGAGAAGAATCTGCCATGTCCTCAAGCAGGCAGTAAGAGACATCAGATATCTCAAGAGCCACCCACTGCATGCCTAAGGGGAGGTCACAGGAGACTCTACACTGACAAGACTGCTGACTGAGCCTTTAGCATGATGCTATTCTCCCAGCTTCTAAGATGCACAGGTGTAAAAACAGTACCTTGGGAGCCAGCTGAGCATCCATCTCTCATTCCACCATGGGCAGCATGCTGTAGTCGAGCAGAGCCTGACATTAGCAGCCAGAATGCCTGAATAAGGACCTGGCTACCACTTCCTAACTCTGTGACACTGGGCGAGTTACTTCATCTGTTTGTGCCTAAGTGGCCTTATGTGTAATAACAGTACCAACCTTATATGGTTGTCGGGAGGATTAAGGAGTTAATATATACATATCTAAACTGTACCTGGTAGATGAGCATTCTAAATATTAGCTGTTACCGACATTTATTATTTGTGTAAATGATTTTGAATATGAAGCCCTAATACTGAATTATCCAATAAGAGAGTACATCTACCACATTGACAATCACTCATGAGAATTTTAAAACTAAAAACAAAACTAAAAACAAAACCTTTCTCCCCAAAGACTGTTCAGACACACACCAAGTGACAGTAGACGTTTCCTTTTGTAATGAAAATTTAAACTACGTATATCATAACAATATCATCAATAGAAAGGAAGAGGCAGAGTGACTGGAGGTCAGTAATAAAAGATTTAATTTTTTTCTTAATTAGTGTCATCTCCATAATCAGTTTATTAGCAACTTGGATCAGAATTACATTTATGAAACTATTGTTCACTTTCACCACCAATTGTGATAGAATCAAATCAACCAGGATTAAGTGGCTACATCAGCAGAAAGCACCAGTCACAGATGCACCTTTATAAGTAATAGAATGCGGCCAATTTCCCTCTTTCCCTCTTTAAAATTGACAGCCTTATGGAAGAAGTCGGCCACCTCTAGAGTAAGAAAATATGACTAATTTCTCATAAGATTATCTGAAAATTGGAGTGATGTTAAGCCATATAACATTTAGTGACTCCACATAGTTCTGTGCTCACCTGGAGCCGAAAAGACAAACCACTTACTATTCACCGCTGTTGCTAGTGAATAATCATGCCACATTGTTCCCATATATGAAAACTAATGGGACAGATGCTGGCTGCAAGTTTCACTGAAATACAATATTAAAGGGTTTATTTTAATAGCAGCAAGAACAGAGGTATCATGCTATGTCCAAACTCTATTTCTGAATGCTTATTTAGAAAAAAAAAATTCTTATGGTTTGCTACATATCTGTGTTAATATGCACGATTTATAGATTATTTTGAGACAATTTTCTATCTTAAAGCCATTTCTCATTGTCTGGAACATCCTACGAAATCTAAGGTCTGGTGAGACTGTCACCTAAGAAAACTGCTGGTCCACTGGCAGTTATAGGGTAAAACTTGCCCTGACAACGCAGAAAGAGAAACCAAACAGTAAAAGAAAACTGACCCACACATTTTGTCCTATTGACAAGATCAAAAAGATATCACTATTTGTGTATCTAATTATTCATTAAGCAAATTTCTGTTCAGAGTCTACTACATATCAGGTATTGAGTTAGATGTTATGGATAAAAAGACATGTTATCTGGCCTCAAGAAGCACTCAGTCTAGTTGAGGAAGACAACAAACTAAAAATTATCACTTAGAGCGGTATGAGTTAGGATAAAGGTACAGGAAGGAGTAGGGTAGGGTAGAGGATATGTGGAACCTAATGGCCAATGTTTCTTGGAAGAGCTTATCAACCCATAGTCTTTGAGTATATAGAATTTAATATCCATTAAATTAAATCTCTTACGACTAAAATAGAAGGACTTGGAAATAGAAAGAAATGGCAGTATGGAGTGCAACTGATTTAAACTCATCAAGTCAGTTTGTTGCATATTAATTTAGAACCAGATGTAGGGAGAAAACAAGCCCTTAGCAATAGTAATAGTAAACAGTTAGTACATTACCTTAAATAAGCTCATCTACCAAAAATTTACATAAATCAAATATGACAGAAAAAGTGAATGTATAAGTAGCTGGTCATATCCAAGTGATATTGTGAGAGAATAATCTTTATTTAGAGGCCAGATAAAAATCCAGTTAACCAAAACTGATAAGAGCTTTTATCCAATAGCCAGGGGACCTAGGAATCCTTTTTCTACCAGTTAGTCATACGTTTTTGGGTAAGTCAATCACTTACAATCTATGAACCTCAGTGTCCCCACTATGAAATGAGTAGGTTTGACAAGATTAGGTTTTCAAACTGTGCAACTGTAAGTCTGAGCTGGTGTGGAAGGAGGTGGGAATGGGGAGCATAAGCAGTGTTCTATCTCTGTCTCTTATACACATTGGAGCTTTCAGGGAGGCTTCTACTGGAGGACATGGAGAAAGAGCCTGTCTTGAAAATCACTGAAGAACATGGTCTCTGAAATCCTTTGGAGCCCTAATATCATCTGGTGTATGGGCTACTCCCTAAATCTTGCAAATGTGAAGAGAATAAGGAAGGTCATGATCCCTTGAATTATTTGCTATTTGCATTAGTATTAATTTTTAAAAGCAGAAATTGATATACTTGTAAAATAAAATACTCCTCTTATACCTGAAATTAAAGGTATGGATGACTAGCTCCTTCTTAACTGATTATTGCTGAAGGTCAATTCTTCCTTAAATGTTACTAAAGACAAAAGTTGTCAAATTTAACAGGCTGGCATTCTTTTCTGGTCAACTTGCCTGGTTTTATTCTTGTATTTGCTTTATGTCTGCAGACTGCACTGCAAAACAGCCAACTTATTGAGCTCCTTGCCTCCACCTCAATCCATTTTCCATGTTTCCGACAGAAAAATCTAACTGGGACGAATTGTTTTCATGGCTCCTCAGAGTCTACAGGTTAAAGTCCAAATTCTTTAGAATGGTGGACAAACCCTCCATGACTGAGTACTCACTACCTCTCCAGCCTGGGTCCTTGCAACACCCACCCCACCTTAAACTACAGAAGTTCCCTCAAAGTACCATGGTCTTCTAAGCATCTGCTGTGTCTGACCAAAATGCCTCCCATTCTTGCCTTTCTGGTAAATAAGCTACTCATCTTTCAAATCTACATTTAATCATCACTTCTTCAGCAACAGAATCAAGCATTCCTTCTTTTGAGATTCAACTATATCTAAAGCAGGCACACTACCGTATCTTCAAAATTTTATTATAAATCTAATAACCAGACAACTCCTTGAGAGAAAAGATTCTAATTTGTCTTTGAATCTCTGAAACCTAGCACAATGCCTGGCACAGAGCAGGCATTTCAAAATATATGCCAGTATGAATGAATGAATGAATAAATGAATGAATGCTAAACCAAACTAAAGAATAAAGCAAACATCTAACTTAAAAGAAATGAGGCTGTGTAGAAACTGAAAACATGCCTCTCAATAATGGCTCTGTACAGTGTCCGCTCCCTTCCTTTCTTATTTGTATCCTACACAGCACCTAGCAGATTGATACAAACTTATTAGATGCTCCACAGATATTAAATGAATATTTTATATTCATTTGGGTGTCCACTGACAGCCAAAATGTAACCACCCTAAACAGTATGAAAGTGAAACAGTGAAAATATTTCTGAGTGTGCGTGTGTTTTTGTGTGTGTTTGTGTGTATGTATGTGTACACTCGTGCTTTTCCACCTAGCAGTTGGAAAAACCAATCTTCTATGCCATTGGGGCAGAAGATAATGGATCAAGCTCCAACCATGACTAAATGGTGTGAGGTCAGAGTAAGATTTCCTATTTGGCACAAAGTAGCCAAATTATACTCGGATGAAAACAAGAGAGACCAAGGTAGGGCTCAGGTGGAATGCAGTCAGACTTGGCTGGCTAGGAAGGAGACTATATTACTTAATGTGCTGATGTTTCTTTTCTTGGAAGGAATTTTAATGTTTCCATTTTATTCAGACAAAGAGAGAATATCACATTTGACCTTTTCCTTCTTCACAGATGATTTATCTTATTTAAATAGCCTGCACCTGGACCATTTCCACTGATGTATTTGCTGTAGTCTGTGACTACAATTTACTGGCTGTCATGTCATTGCATTTGCAATAGGACCATCACAAATTGGAGTAAGTCATTTTGCCCATCACCTTGATACTAAATTTAGGCTGTATATACTCTCTTAAATTGTTTATTACTCCATTTCTACTGTCATTTGTCCTTTTCTACATGAACACAGTATGTGCTCATTTGCTTTGCTTACAGGGACACTCAGAACATTTGGTTTAGGAGGACCCTCTACAAAAAGGTTCTCTTATTCTAGACTATACTTCACATTGGCCTTTAGCATGTTCTCCCATTCTGAAGGCCAATATCTGTTTCCTTATATTTCTGGCCCACAATCCCATCCCCACAACTTCACAGGAAATGCACAGCCACCCATGCTTTACTCATGAGAGACCTGAGCACAAATGAAAACCGTAGGCACAGCTAAGAAGAAAGCTGAAAGTGTTTTATGAAGTACTTCCATGTTTTAGACACTGATATTTTTGCCTTTCCTCAAAAACATTTTCTGTTTTCATTTTGTGACTGACTGGAATATAAAATATAATTTGGACATAAACAGTTGAAAAGAGAGAGTGGGCTACTTCGTGACATAAAACATCTTGCTCAAACATTGAGAGTATGAAGGGACAAAGCTTTCCAGTTTGGGCACAGAAAAGGATATTCTTGACTTGTATCCCAGCAGGTTTAGCAATTTTATATGGCTAGACATTATTCCCCTTTTCCATCACTAGAGAATTCCACAATAATACAATGACATCGTATGAAGAATAATAGTCCTTTTCTTTGAAAAAAAGAAGCACAAACATATACACAAATAGTAATAGAGAAAAAAATTTCATTTCTTTGTGGCTGAATTTACAGCTATTGTCATTTGCTCTGCTGATGAGCACATTTGCTTTGACTCAGGGAAAAGAAGTAATTACCACTGAATTTACAGCAGCGACCACTGGGATTCTTACATAGGACTAGACTTGGGAAAAAACAATGAACAAAAGATGGGCAGAGAATGAATAAAACTTTAAAACAATAAGGCTTTTGAAATTAGAAAGTTAAAAAAATTAATAACTGTTATGAGATTATAAAATTATTACAGTAGATGTTGAAATAGCATTTGATAAAATTTGAATTGATTCTTGATTTTAAAAACCCACTTAATAATAAAGTCCTTTTTCAATCTAAAAGCCAGCCTTATGTTTCAAGGAGGAAGTCTGGACTTTTTCCAACTGAAATAAGGAACGATAAAAAATTGCCCAAATTTTTTACTACAGTTTACCTAGCTCTGAGGAAATAACACAGTTAGGCCAGAGGAAGAAAGAAAAGGCATTAAAAACTGAAAAGTAAGAGATAAAATTAACGCCACTTGTAGATTTACATTTGGGTCCTTGGAAAACAAGAGAATCAATTGCTAAAATATTACAAAACTAAGATAATTCAGCAGGGTCCAAAGTTAACATACACAATTCAATAGCTTTCAAATATACAAGCAAGACTCCATTTCAAAAGGCATAAAAAGGATCATGTAGAAATAAACTAAACAATAAATGCATTGGATCTATTGGAGGAAAACCATAAAACACTGCCAGAGGACCCAAAAGAATACTTAAACAAATAGAAAGGCATACCATGTTCCCAGATAGAAATATTTAAGACCATTTAAATATCCAGTCTTGAAATGTAACATGATCCTAATAAAATTACCGACAGAATTTGTTTTGGAAATAAATAAGTTGAGTCTAAATTTCATAAGAAAAATAAAAAAGTAAGAATGGAAGGAATAGTCTGAAAAAAATATAATGAGCAGAGAATAGTCCTATGATATATTAAAATAAACCTTAAATATAAAATAATTAAAACAAGAAGTACTGGAAAGAATAAATTTATTTCATGAGGCAGACAACAAAATAAGATATAGATTCGAATATGAATTAAAATTTGATATGTGAGAAAGGTGGAATCTCAAATAAGTGGAGAAAAATGGATTACTTAATGATATTGCAATAACTGGATTGTCGTTCGGAAGACAAAAATTGTGTAACTCATACTTTACATCTTTAGGATAAATTCCAAATAGGTTAAAATAATTGTATACTCTCAAAATAAGGAGGTTCTTTAAATTATGACTCAAACTAGAATCTGTAAAAGAAAATATTGGCATAATTATTTACATAAGAATTTATCAGAAACACCACCAAAAGCAAAGTGAAGAAAACAAGGCGAAGAAAATATTTTCACTCTGTTTGTGATACATATCACATTTTCACCTAAAATATAAAAGTTTCTCTAAAACAATGACAAAAATTACTGATGAAAAGGGGCAAAGTATACAAACATATTTCACAGCAAATAAAACACGTATGACTCTTATGTATATAAAAGATGGTAACTCATTCATAATAAGAAAAAAATGTAAATTAACACTACAATAGAGATTTTATTTCACTATTATAATGCCAAGGATCCACCCATTTGATAAAACATGGGATTAATGATGGCATGCAGACTACAGATTGCTAATGAGAATATAAAATTATGTGGTATCTCTATGGACAGCAATTTATCACATTTAATAAAATTAAAAATTCACACACCATTTAACCTAGTGCTTTCATTTCTAGAGCTTATCCTACAGATATATTTGTACACATGGAAACTATAAATATGCAAGGTTATTCACTGAGACTTTGCTTTTAAGAGAAAATATTAGAAAGAAAAGTAAATACCCATCAATAGGGGATTCATTAAATAAACTAAGGTTGATATGTACAATGGAATTCTGTGCACCTGCTTAAGAGTAAACTCTGTGTATTTGCGGGAAAAATCTCCAAGATATATTTTTAGTGAAGAAAAAAAAAATGTGCAAGGCAGTGTACACGCTATCTCACCATTTGTTTAAAAAGAGGAAAGAAAAATACATATTTGTATATACTTGAAATATCTGAATGTTGGAGACAATACACAAAGAAACAATAGCCATTCCCTTTGGGGAGGAAAATCAATGGCTAAGAAACAGAGATAGAAAACTTTAAACCCCTTTGACCCTAGTACACATGTAAACATGTTAATATATGACCTATTTTGTTACTATAAAATTTAAAATAAATATGACAAAATAGGTCACAATTTAATTCAAAATGTATTTCCTGTTATGATGCTTTTGTAAATATAACCAAGGTCCTACTAAAATAATCTTATATTAAAATACGAAATGTCAAGAAAACATTAAAAAACTTTTTTCCATTTTTTATTTTTTCAATTACGGTTGACATTCAACATTGTTATATATTAGTTTCAGGTGTAAAGCATAGTGGTTAGACATTTATAAAATTTAATAAGCAATCCCCCCGATTAGTCTAGTAAAACTCCTCAAAATTAACTATGTATAGTAACTATGTGCTCTGGCCTAGATTTCTCTAAAATAAAATGAACACGTTGTATTTGATAAACTCTAAGGTCCCATACAGTGTTAAACTAATATTCTAGACATGCGCTGTCCACTAAGGTTGTCACTAGCAGTGTGGCTATTTAAATTTAGTAAAAATTAAATAAACTAAAAACCTGTCTTCATTTGTACTAGCCATATTTCAAGTGCACAGGGCAGACATAGAACATTTCCATAATGAAAGAAGTTTCTATTAGACAGTGCTGTTCTAGACTCCATAAACTGGGATAATAGTTTAATATATAACATTATTTAATACAACAAGAAAGTTAACTGAGAAAGAAAGGGCATCTGCCCTCTTTTAGTTTATACATATACTAGTAAATGTGATTGAAACAAATATCAAAGGCAATTATAATGGGGAAAATATGCTATTAAAGGGCAATAAAAAAAATAGGCTATTAAGGGCAAGCCTCCAGGGGTTGTGAAGGAAAGACCACAAGCTAGGCCTGGTGATTTTGAGGAATCTCAATCCACTTATCCACTCACCTGGGTCTGATAGCCCAAGCTGTGAAATCACACTATTATCTATCATTATCATCACTGAAATATCAAACATCTTCTATACTTATAGCCATTTCCTATTTCATTGTAGCTTACAGATATAATGAGGCTCAATGTGATTATTAGTTTAGGACACAGATAAACAAACTACACATTCTCAAATTGGTTAGCTAAGATGCTAACCAATTATCAAAAACGTTTTCTTTTCTAAAGGATAAGATTCTAGAAGCCACATACTATTTTATTTAATGATAATTAGTGGTGGACTCTGGGGTTAGGCAGCCCTTCATTAAAATTCTGACTCTACTACTCATTAGCTATGTGACTTGGCAAGTTAAGTAACAGGAGTCACATTTTATAAAAAGTGTTAATAGTTCCTACCTCACAGATTTGTGGAAAGTAAGAGAAATATATGTAAAGGATTTAGTACACTGACATACAGTAAGTATTCATTAAATGGTATCATTTTTAAAACTTCATAATGTACATTTTTTATAAACAGTTGCATGCTACAGCATCAATATTAACGAGTAAAAACAGCATGTTGTTAATATGTATTGACTTCAGACCATTTACAAGATAGAAAGCACACTCTGTGTTGCCTTTAGATGTTTGTGATTCTCTCAGCAGATAGGAAAGTTAGACAGGTGTTGATAGGCTAAATGTACAATCATATAGCCTAGATATTAAGAATGCTCCTGGAATAAATCTGGTACAACCAGTAACAATGGCAAAGAGTCATCCAACCACCTAACAATACAAATTACTGGGTATATTAACCAATTTTGGTTTCTGGTTTATACGTATATAACAGACATATATCTTCTACAGATTAATTGCTTCATATAAGAAAACTGTTTTTTTGCCCTGTTTCATTAAAAAATAAAACTTGTGTGTGTGATTTTCTTTTTCTGAGTCCTTATTAAAATGAATGTTTCTACCAAATCAGATTAATGGTATGGACTTGATGGTTGGCTGATGTTTAGCTAACTGGCAACCTTCAGTGGGAGATGGCAGACAACAAACATTTGCCAAGAGCTTATGAGTAAAATCAATGCTAGGGCGGGTTTAAATGATGCTTGCTCATGGCACCTCACATCATTGCACTTATTAAGAACAGGCAACACTTTCTGAAATATGTCCAGATTTCCAGATCCTACCTGCGAGCCAACCCAAGAGGGCCTCCCTTTACCTGAGCCAAAAACAGTGATGCTGGTGGAAAATATCTCTCCTACTGACCTGCCAAAATGTCTAAATTCTCTATTGTTGGGAAACTCTTTGCCTTGAAACCTAGAGAAACTTCAGTTAAAATCTGAATTAGTTCTCTCATAGAGTTGACCCACTTGTATCAGCTATGGAACGAGCAATTGGGTTTTATCAAATTTCATAGATTCACATGAGATCATGAGGCACAATGCAGGAAACAGAGGACGAATGAAATCCAAAAATGGCACAAGAGTTTTTGCTGTGTAGAGGCCAGACACTGAAGAACTCAAACAACAGGGGACATGCCCAAGCCAATAATAACTTGGTAACTTTAGCTAATGGTGCTTCTTTCCCTTTAGTTTTCATTTTAATAAAAATCTATTGCGCAATCACTGGTGCTCAAAGTACCAGGTACTGTGTAGGCTATCTGTGATACAATTCCCCAAAGGGATTTAGAGTTCTGCGGGCCTATCAGCATCAATGTTGAAAACTAATTTACCAAAAAATTTCTTTTTGGAAACCATAAACACTCCAGGCTGCAAACTCTCCAAGTCAGAATTTGGGTTTCACCAGGGAATTCCTAAGTGTTAGGGTTCAGCTGCTTCTAGAGGGATGTCCATAAAATGGACAGGGAGCCATATGCCTTTCTGAGACAAGTACACATTGCTGTTGAATATGAACATCAGAAAAGCCTGTACGTAGACAAGTATCTAAGATTTTAATTTAACTGAACAAAAAACATTTTCTCCTCCTCCCTTTGCATAATCTCCCACCCTACACCACATATAATTTTCAGAGCAATGTTCCTTCCAAAAGTTTCCCCACTTCTCCATGACTGAGCTACCTGCTTCTAAAGGTAGAGGTAGGGGTAGATTACAATGAGGTTTTCGGGTGGTTTTCCACCTTTGTTGGAGGATGCTGGTATGCTACAGCTTTGAAAAGCTGTCTCCTATGCCTGTGGCTTCTTCTTAAATAGATAAAGCTCCCAGGTTCAAGGTTTTAAAGAATGTTCTTTTGCAGTGAAGTCTCCTCAAAACATCGGCAAAAAGTAAACTGATTCCCAGACAAAGTGCATGCCTTGGACTGTTGGCAACTTTAACAAAAAAAGTTACATATAAAACAATAGGAAACTGCAAGTGGATTGTTCACATGTGGAGCAAGGCTAAGATTTCATTACAATAATGAGTGTCCATTCAGAGGAATCTCTAATATCTCTAATTTTTGCTCTGGGAAGAAGGAGGATAACATGCTTGAAAGAACTATAAGGCACCAAACTGAATACAAGAGAGGGATGAGAAAGGACCTAGTAATAAAAACCATGAAATGAGAGGCATTCTCTGTCATCATGAATAAAATCTAGGGCTTTTAATGGCTAGTTTACCTCCCACCTCAACTTACTTTTAAATTCAGAGCAAAATCTCATTACAAAGTTAGCCTTAGACCCCTATTGCAATTGCATATTCAGTAAATCACATTTGAAGATGCGTCTTAACCCATAGTTGTGTTCCTGAATGGGAAACCTTGGATTATGAAAAGAATGTTTTAATTAAGCCTGTCCTTAAAGTTACAACAGAAGCAAGTGTGTACAGTTGTGTTAGAGAGAAGAGCAAGCAAGAAGAGAAGTGTCTTGCAAGAAAACAACAACAGATTAAAAATATAGTCATGATCATCATCCTTAGTAAACTTTATCACCTGAAAGTACTCAGGTCAGAACCACCTCCTTGGCGACGCTGGTTACTATATAGGTGGCTTCTGAGTAGATCCATTACTAAAGCACAGGGTTTGTATACAGATCTTAAATGACATAGCCACAGGGAGCTGTGATAAAGCTGAAGCTTTCTTATGGGAAGAAGGGCGGTCTTAGCTGGTATTCTGAGTCTTCCTTCCCACCTGGAAAAGATTCCAAACTGCCAACATCAATCTCAGAAGAACCGATCCTTTCCACAGAGAAAGAATCCCCCAAATTAATCCTGTCACTAGTTCCAGATGTTTCTTCTTGCCCTTAGCAGGCAAGCTTTCACATGATATAACTATTATAATGATAAATCAATTATTTCTCAGAAACCTTAAAATTGTCCTACATCTGTCATGAAAACCATTTGAAGCTCTATGACATTCTGAATATAGCACAAAGCAATGTGCTCTACAATTTTCCCTGAAATCTCAAACTCTGAGAATAATGTGCCAACTACATACTATTTTTTAAATGAATCCTTGTATAGAACCATTGATAGTTTTTGATTGTCTTGTATGCAGTCCCCTGTCTTTTGATAAGGACAACCAAATCATCACTTAAGTATTCACATCTCCATACAGTGTCTCAGGGAAAAACACAAGGCTATTTGGGGTGGAATCTGGTGTTTAGGCTCA
Organism: Pteropus medius; assembly: GCF_902729225.1. Classification (NCBI taxonomy): domain Eukaryota; kingdom Metazoa; phylum Chordata; class Mammalia; order Chiroptera; family Pteropodidae; genus Pteropus; species Pteropus medius. The sequence continues at coordinate 1,018,549 of NW_024351735.1, forward strand.
AACTAACCAACCTAATTCCACCACTAACCATTGTGACTGGTTCAGTGATAGACATATGACTTAAATGGCCTATTCGGATTGAAGCTCAAAAATTTTTTTCAAAGATTAAGGGAAGAAATCTGTTCTTCTCGATTGGATTTAAATAAAGAATGACATGATAATGGCCAAGTTAGGAACATGAAGATAAAACCTGCTGAGAATAGAGCCAAAACCAAGGAACTAGATGAAATGGAGTAAGAGAAAAATCAGACCTTGATCCCAATGTTGTAGTCTCACCAGCAATTAGTTCTACTTCCATGATGCAATTGCCTTCACTGGTTAAGCCAATCTGATATATTTCTGTAATCCGCAATTAAAAGTGTTGCAGCCGATCCAAGCATCTAGTAGGAAATGTTTTCGAAAGACCAACTAGGTAGTAAGTTAATTAATTAATTAATTAAAGCCCTGGTTCAAAATAAACTTTTTCAAATGATTAAATAGAGACTTGCCAAGCAGTCTTTTTCTTCTCTTAGTGACTGTTCTTTTAGTTTTATTCATTTATTACTATTATTCATCATGTCCTAGGAAAGATTGGTATGATAGCATTCTCAGCTAACAGTGGCTTATGACTGGTAAAGACTGGCTGTTATACTACTTTTCTGTAAAGCGGAAAATCCCAAGAAAGGGCAAACTATCAGGAAGAGAAGTTTACATCTATCAGATTTGGAGAGAACTGTGCACAAACACACCTCCCTGGTGTCTAGTGAGAAATGGGGGTTTGCAATAGGATTTGATCCACTTTGTAGAAGATATCTATCCAGACCAGAGTATGATGCTGACAAATGGCTCAATCGCCCCAACTCATTCTGTCCCAGCTGCCTCTTATGGTCAACACATCTTTGGCTTTGTCACCTGCCAGTCTGGCCAATTTCCATAAAACAAGAGAGCCTTTTCTAGGCGGAAGTAGGCACCCACATACAGACATGAATGCAGGCATGTAATCGTGCAGGGACACTCCACTGGCTGCAAGGCCAGCGCCCACTTCCTTCAGCGAGTAAATACACTCAGGATTCCAGGACCACAGTGGTTTCCCATCTTATAAAATGTCCTTCAGAAAGCCTTCCAGAACATTGTCCCTACCTTTTCAATAAATAATTATGAAAATATTCAAATTTAGAAATTAAGTTGTAGCTGGAAGACGTTAGGCAATAGAATAAATTTTAATAAAGACTGTAAGTTCTACTCATGGTATATCACAGGAATGTTGTCAGTCTGCTCTTTCTCATTGCTACACAATGCCCAGTTGCCATGATAATGCTATCCATTTGTAGCCTAGACCACAAAAGGCACAAAATCCTTTGTTGAATGAATGAATTCACCAAGTTTATAGAACACAAATTAAGTGTCCAGCAATGTGTTAGTGGAAGTGAAAAGCAAAAATAAAGGTGCCAAAAACATCGTAATCTCTCTCGAGGAGGTTCCAGTTGAGTGAAAACACAACAAAGGACCATGAGAAATTCAGAACATTTACCTAAAAAGATATAGATGAACAGGACTATAAGGAACTAGAAATGGATATATTAAGAGAATTCTAGAAGGATAGCCTGCTCAGAATTGCAAAGGGTTAATCAGAGAACTCTTCAGTGAAAGAGGTGAGCTTTTCATTGGTTCCTGAAGGCAGGAGGGTGTACCTGGAAAGCATAAGACTAGCATATTCATAGAGAGGAAAGACAAAATCTTCAAAGAGACCCTGTCTCTTTTTGCTCATCATTGTAAAAGCTCCAGTAACTAGCATAGTATCTGCTACTTAATTAGACATTCAACAAATGACTGATGGTCAATAGGCATTTGTTGAATAAATGAATAAGTAAACAAATTCTACTGACTAGAATATATTAGAATTTGTCTGCAAGATTTCCAGGAAACCCAGGTACTAGTTCTAAGAATATATGCAGAAGGAGAGGGGTGTTGGTGAAGTTGGCTTAATACTAAGAAACTGGGGAGTTTGACTTGCAAGTACGAAGGCAAAGGAGGAAGTTGAAAACAGCCTGTGAGAATAAGGTAAGGGGTGTGGGAGGTCAAATTCTAGCAACAGGTGCCACCCACTATGTGATTCCCAGCGCTCCCCTGACCTGGTGTTTTGTTTTCTGCCAGGGCAGCTGATGCTGTTGGACAGAGCACAAGTGGTGTTTACACCAGAGGAAACCATCTGGAAACGCAATCAGAGACCTGAGCCTCCAGGGATTATTGGACTCAGCCAAGCATGAAAGGAAGATTTGTGCCCAGAGCTCTTTGGTTCTATCGTGACCTTAGCTCCACGCAGCTATAATTTTGACCCTTTAATGTAACTAAATCAACTATAGTTACTTTCTCTGGCGCCAGCTCAGTCAATTGTCATCAAAGAGCAGGCATTATATTGAAGCAGATAACAAAGCAGCAAAAAGCAGTGGCTATTTTGTAAAAATAAAAACTCGTCAATTATAGACCAGAGTATTTTTTTATCGTGGATATCTATAGAACAAACATGTGCAGTGTATGATGTCATAAATACACATCATATACAATATGTTTCTAAAATAGAATCATATCAAAAATACCTGTAGGAGCCTTCCAAAATAACTGAAAACTCAAAGAAACTTTGTACTTTTCCTGGCCTTAAACAGAGTCTGATAATGCACTTGGCAGAAGCAGCCTTTACAGGCTCAAATCATTCTATGCTTACACTATTGTATATTCTTTAGTATTTTTAATTAAATACCATGCTGCCCACAGACAAGTGCCTTTAGGACATCACCTAATTTCTTTAAACCCTAAACTAAAACTAATTTTCTAGCCCAACCCTATAGATGTAAGGCTAGGTCCTTAGTATGCTAAAATGTAGATGGGCTTACTCTGAAAGATTTCTATACAGCCGACCACAAACAGTCTCTTTGAAAATGGATACACAATTGTTTAATGGAGCAACCAAAGCTACTCTATCAAAACAAACAATCAAAAAATAATAAAAGAAAAGAAGAGAAATAAAAGAAGAAATGGAAGCAGAAATAATTTATCTTTTTTGTTGAGTGAAATCTGCCTAAGAAGGCTACCCAAGTGTTACCAAAGAAAAATGATGTTTATGATAGCTGGTCTTCAAATATAATTCCTTGGTAGTTCATCACCTAAAAATCATGCTACTGAAACTCAGCCTTTTATGTAAAGAATTTTAATCATGCTGCTGTTTATCCTGTCCAACTGATTATGTAAAAATCTTACTATTGTTCATGCATGAAAATTTATACCCAACTCCACATTATTTTGTAAAGAGAAAGATCACCTCAAGAAAACAAGAAAAATAAAGGCTCATTTTCTCCCTACGACTGTGCAGGACCATATGGAAAGTCTTATTCAAATGGCCATTACTCTTCCATGACAACTAGCTTGCATAATTGTAGCAGCTAGAACTGCGACTGCCCAACATCAGAGGAAAACTACCCCCACATGGCTTTACTTATTGTCATGTAAAATATCTGTAACACTAAAAACACTATAGCTGCTCTATTAGCAAGACATTTAAAGTACAAAAGCAATTAGTGCCATAAAAAAGTAAATTACCACCTTCTATTGTGATGCTCTAAGTCAGAAGAACCAAAACACAATTCTTGCAAAGAGCCAGCAAATCCATAGGCTGATGGCTTCCATGGGCCCTTAACTCAGTTTCATCTAGCTTTCAGGTCACTGTCTACTGCAGCTGATGAACCATTTAACTTCCAGTGGGTTTCTAAAATTATCCTATTAAGAGGGTATATTAGTTAGGATTAGGTTTAACAACATATAACTGGGAAAACAAAAACAAAACCTTAATTTAAGCGTTATATAACAGCATTTCTCTCTCATATGAAACAAGTCCAGAAAGAGGTGGTCCAGGGCTGAAATGAGACCTGGATGTCATCAGGAACTTTAATGAGACCTGGATGTCATCAGGAAGCCCCTTCTCTCTTCCTACGCCACACTCGAGCACTGGTTTCCACACTCCAAGCTGTTTCACAGCCAGAAACTGTGACTGATACTCCACCCAGAAGAAGGCAATAACCAGAAGGTTACTGCAGCCCAGAGCGGGGAAAGTAAAAAGGCAAACTATACCCCTTTCAGCTCTCCCACAGGGAGACTTCCCAGAAATAAGGCCCATAGAAAAGGCTCATTGGACTGAGTCTCATGGTTCCACCTAGCCATAAGAAAAGGCAATGTAGCCTTTTATCCCAGCTGGTAATGTGTACGGCTTAAAACTTAAGAACATGGTGTTTGAACCGTGAGAATAAGTCAGCATTCTATGAGTCTGCATCACAGAGGGTACCTCTCAAGGTATGGACAATAGCTACAGACTAACTTGAATTTCAAAAACGGATGATATAAGAAGTTGACTTTCTGAAGCTCCAAGGTGTGTGTGCTAGCTCACTCACTCTTCTGCCCCTCTACCTGTGAGTCTGTGTGTGTATCTCTTCTGTCTTTTCCTCTTACCCCTTTTTTTGTGACAGTTCTTTCTTTATTTTAATATCTTAGACAAATTACTTAACTTCTCTGTGCCTCAGTCACTTCATCCAGAAGATGGGAATAACAATAGCTCTGACCTCAGGTCGTTGGGAGGATAAATGTGTTAATAAAGTGTTAGATATTTTTTTAATTCCCCTGCTCTGCTACTCTCCCTTCCCTGTTCTTTGAATTTATTTACATCTCCCTTAACTAACATCTAAAAAAATATAAGTGGGAAATATTGGGAGGAAAAATCATTTGTTGTGTGCATTAATGATTTACACCCCTCATTATTAATTTTTGAATCAAGTGATTTTTATCTACATGGTTATATTTAACAAAAACAAATAACAAATGTATAAAATACACAGTATAACGAAATGTCATATTTTTTCCTTTCATGTGGTTAGTGTTTATTTTTCTTCTGTGCATCGATGACCCTCAGCAAAATATATTTACATGACATAGAAGGAGATCTTTAAAAAAAAATCAAGTCTCCCTAATGTTCACGTAGGGTATGTGAATGAAACTCACTGCAAGCACAACTGCCTAATGCTAATATTTAGCCAGTTTTAGACTTTCCTTGCCCTACTGAACACAATTTCCCTTCATTAATTATTTTATTAATAAAGCAATTAGCTTTACTTACATCTGCAGAAACAGATACATTTACTTTAATCATCTCTTAAGAAAACACCCGAAGGGAATCAGGACATAAGATATGTAAAGCCACTTTTGTTGTAAACTGTTAGGATTTATTGATCATGGCCTATCCAGAGGTAGGGGCCATTGAGGAGAATACATCAGTGACATATATGAAAAGAGCCGCCCCATTTCTTATCCAGAAAAGCTATCTAGAGATGATTAAAGTTATTTTCAACATATTTACTTTCCCTTATAAGCCCCTTCAGATATTCAATGCAGTTTCTGCCCCCTTTCTATACCCAGAGATAGAAGAAAAGAAACTGCTAAAATATCACAATTACACACAGAAAACACAATGTCTTGTATGGGCCAATATATTTGGAGTTAGGTAGATGTATTTAAAAGTTCTGTCTCTTCTATGTTGTGTGTCTTTAATTATTCAACTTTTTGAGCCTCTGTTTTCCATTTAAAAATATGGGTAATGAAATGAAGATTTTCACAAGCATTAACTATAAGACAACATAAATAAAAATTTCTAGCCCACATAATCAGAAGTTATTTTCCTTTGCCCTAATCAGAAGTTATTTTTCTTTGCATCTGTAGAAAATAAATTATGGCATATATTTGGTCGGTATACTACAGTTTTCAACGCATTATGACTACTTTATTTGTTTAATTACATTTTATTTATCGCAGACAAAGATGTGTCCTTAAGTCCAAAGGTATGTGTCAAAATTTGCTCTAAAAATTTTAAATTATTTAAATTTTTAAATAATTTCCAATTATTGAACTTACCTGACCAGATGTTAAACATTCCACAAGAATAACAGTGGTGAAATTGGTTTAAAAAAAATAAAACTACCCCAATAAAAGTTCCACAAAATAAAATAATGTAGTATTTAGGCTTCCAGCCAGCTGCAGGTCATACAATTTTATTATAAGAAAATCGAATTTATAATGAATTGGATAGGAGATCCCTTAAATTTTCTATAACCAAAGTTTCTTGATTTGGAGGTGGCATTAGCAGTAAGCTGCAAGATACTTATGGCAGACTGTTAATTAGGTCAAGGATCAGTATGGGGTTACTGATTTAAGAAGAGATCCTGCCAATACATCCTTATCCTGCTGACATTGTTTTGGAGGAAGCAATCAGTCACTTGGTACTAGAGCTAGAAAAAAAATAAGAACAAGCATTCGAGTGAATATAAACAAAACTACCATGAAAATACCCTTACTCATAACTGTTAGAAAAGGTTCCATCACTCCTGATTATCAGGTACTCTATATTTATTTGCTTCTGTATATTTTCTACAATTGTTCACTTAAAAATGTCAGGGCTAATATTTGTAGCCTCATCAATTTATAAAACATGCCCCCTCTGTTGGCTTCCTGGGTACCAATGAAAATATTGACAGTAAACCTTGCCTGAGATTGCTACTAAAAATAAACTTCATAAATTTCTCATGCCATTGTTATTTGTCTCTTGAGATGGTTTCTATTTGCAAAACAAGACACTTTCTCTTAACATGTCTGCATATGAAACTGAAATCTAGACTTCCAAACTGAGGGTATAGAAACAAGAATTCAAGAACTCTGAGTCTGTTTCAGGCTCCTACGTTAAATTATTATTTCATCTCTGTGAAACCAAGGCCTGCTTTTTGCTTTAAATGTCAACCTATTACATAAAATGAACTAAAAACATTTTGCCTTTCAGAAATCTCTAAGACGATTGGGAGGCATAGAGTCTTTTGTGCTATTACTGTTCAAAAATATTCACTGTTCTTACTTGGGAAAAAAATGTATTTCCTGAACCCATAGATATCGGCTTTTTCCACTAGACTTGTTTGTATCAATGGAACATGAGCAGAAGTGACACATGTTACTTCTAGATAGAGGCTCAGGAGACTCACAGTGGTTGTTTCTTCCTCTGACTCAAGATCAGCAATGTTGAAGAGAGTGGCTGCTAGGTCATACTGGGTCTCAGAACAAAGTTGATAAGGAGAAAAGCTACAGATGACCCACAAAAAGGTCAAAGAAATCTTTATTTGTGTAATCCCCTGAGATGTGGGGATTACATCACCTAGCCTATGAAACTTACACAGAATTAAGGAGAATATGGGCTCTGGATTCAAGATGTGAGTTCAAGTCCTGATGGCCACTTACTTAAGTGACCTTGGGCAAGTTTTTTAACCTCAGACTGCTCATTTGTAAAATGGGGATACCTGTTCCCCTAGTTTTCTTACCAGGAGTAAGTGAAGCAATGCTTATAAGAGTTCAATATAATGCCTGATTATATTTAAAGCTCAGTAAAATTTAGCTAGCATCAAATAAGTGTTCTATGCTAGTATCTTGAGATGGAGTTGCATTAATATCCTCTCCAAAGATTTCTATCTAGAAAAAAAATAGAATCAAAAATAGAAAATTATAACACAAAGCAGCCAGGGAACCCTTTTATCAAGTGATCCTAAAGGTATTGTTAGCCAAAAATCAAATCTTTATTTTGATCTGAATAATTATATGATGGCCTCCAAAACTAAATACTATGGCAATAATAAATAAATTGATCACTTTGTATTCTAATTCTTTAACTTATATTTCCATCTCTAGACATTGTGCCTATTTCTAGGCCACATTTCTGTGAAGCCACATTCACCCACCTTGGGAGTATAGAGGCTTAGAGCTGCAGGTTGGTTCCCAAGGCCTTTTTCTTCCTTAGAAGCACTTTATGCTCTCGACTTTCAATGTGTCTTTCTGCACCCAGACTCTCATTCATATATCAATAAATTAAACTCATTAGCAAATTTGAGTTGATTGGATCAGGGTACTTCCCTTCCTTGCCAGGATCCTTCCAATTTCACTGCTAACTCTCTGTATGCAGATGAAAGATCTTAGTGGTGTTACGTCTAGAACAGGTAAGTATAGGTAGAAGTGGGGGTACCCTCCCTGAGAAGCCTTCAAATAACAACATATGTGTGTCGGCATAACCATCTTTCCAAAAACTTTCATCAAAATGAGAACTTGTTGGTTACAGAAAAACCTGTTTGAGCATCCATATAAAGAGGCTCAAATGTACCTGCAATAATTACTGTGTCTTCTATACTCTTAGTTTTCCTAAGAAGGAGTTTTGATGAGTTATATCCTATTTGTGGTAATTGGAGTTCAGGTAAATGTTCAAAACGATACTCTATTACAAATGAAAGTTACTTGGAAATATTTCAGATGATCATGTTCTACTTCAAGCTTTGTTTAACAAATCCAATCATAGGCTTGAAAGAATATATTATGTCCCAAGTCTCATTAAATCTAATGAAGATTCCCCTCTATTGGTCAGTGGAAATAGAGTTTCACCTTAGTCAAAGACAAATATACATTGAATATTTATTTAAAAAAGAAAAAGTGGAAGGAAGTTTTTCAAATTGCAATAAGTATAAAATGGCAGCTCAGACTAGGAAACAAGATAGCACACATAAGCCAGGTTTCTAATTTTGGATGCACTTCAAAACAATGATTTCTGCAAGCCCCCTTTTGCAAACCTCCTTTTGACACTGTAAAGACTTTAAGAAAAGTGAGAATTCAAGCTTCCTGGTTTCTCTCTAATGCATAAAAATGACATAAGTATATCTGGATTCTCGCTGTGTGTTTTTCAAGTACATCAGACTCAGTGACTTATGCTACCCCCTGAAAAACCTGACAAACATTGGATTTTCCTGTAAGTAGAGAAGCAGACAAGTATTAAAGAAGTGAAACCAGGCCGGATATGAGTTTAGAAAACTGTCAAAAGAACTAAGGGTCCAAAATTGCTCCCACAAAATTGGTATGTGCCTACAAAAGCTTTTCTAATGTTCTTTGAACTATCTTTAGAAATAAGATAACCAAAGAAAGATGTTAAAGTCAGCCATAGTAGAATTATTTTTGGATTGCTAATAGCCATGATGGCTATAGTTCTATGACACCAGAAATGATTAGAATCTGGCTCTCATTCTAGAGATTGGAAGTAGAGAGTTAGCTTTGGCATGCAATTACATTCTGCAACTTTCACCTAATAACTAAAACATTAGTGACTTAAGAACCACAAGCATACTACAAAGGCATGAAACCAATCACACTGGAATAAGGAACTTAAATATTTGTTGTATCACCATATATACCACTCTTGTCACATATTGAGTTTGATTTTGCTTTTAGAAGGCCTTAATGACCATGTGTATACACGGAAAATTTGAACTAGAATCTATTTTGTAAGATGAATTACAAAAAACATAAAATCTCCAAATGATGTGGGATATACATGCTTTGTGTCTAATCATTAACCTACAGAATTCTATTTTCACAAAAGCTGTGAATTTTCCATTGCTAACTGGTTTAGATATGTTCCAATGTTCATAATTCAAGTTCGTGAGTTCAACTCCTACCAATTATTTCTAGAACATTACATAATACTGAACCAGGAACCGTGCTGTTGAGAGACAATTCTCCATGAATATTTTCACATTTCTGCATAATCTGGCATTTCTTAGCAAAGAGTATTGGCAAGCTTGGCTAAAGGATGATTGAATGGTAAATATGCCTTGGAAGTTAGAGACAGTAAATTGCTCTAGAATGATTTAGAAATGATCTTCTCTGGAACCATTCACTCATGGAATAAACCTAATGTCATCTTTCCACTCCCTCAGTGTCATTTGCTTACACTCTTTCTCCTCTGGAGGGAAGGAGGGGCAGATGTGCCAGCTGCCCTACATAAGCTCCAAGTTTGATAATTTCAGGGTTCTCTTCATGTTGTACAACACTGCTACACATGCAGATGGATATCTGACCCTTATCACATCATCCTATGGGCAATGGAGTTTGGAGAACAAGGACTAAGATGTTAAATGAATAATAAACAATCTGTTCTCTGATCCGGAGATCTCGTAATTCCTAATAGCGTATGACTACATATATAAACTTAACACTGCTCATCACACAAAGGAAGTATCTCTTATGACTCTTCTAGGCATCTTTGCCTTCCTGCCCAGTTATCTTGAGAGCACAGTTTATTGGACACATTGTGAAGAACTGGTTAAGAGGGATATAGAGATAAGAAATTTGAAGTGACAAAATAATAAGTGGAACTGTGAAGATTCAACATGATCCTGAATTTTTTTACCTATCTGTATTATAATTATTATATAATCCTGTAATTTAAACCCTTTCTCATGTCAAAGGTTAAGAGGTTAATTAGGAAATGCCAGCTTATATGAGGCTAGGCTGAGTTGTTCCACTTCTAGAAGAAAAAAATATACTCTGATCACTTAATGTATTATCTTTTCATTTTTCAAGAACAAATACTGAGATTTGATACCAAATAGAGGGGAACTTGCCTTTGAATGTGGTGAAGTTTCTCATTTATAACTCACTGTCACTAATGCTATTTCCTTGAATTCTACCAAATTTAGGATCTAACAATTGTGTAGAAATTTGAAAATATGAATAATTTGCTAAAGCTTAGGAAAAGAAACTACTTATATTAATGGATATGGTCAGTAAAAATGCAAAGTAATAATTATCTTAAAATATATAGTATTTTAAATAAAAAGAACAAAATACATATTCAAAATCAGAGGTATAGGCCAAACTACACCATTGAACTTCTATAGTATACTGAGTCTAGAAGTTCAATTGCCTTTTTTCTAAATGTTATGTTTTTCACAAAAATATGATAGATTTTATTTTGTATTTAAGTCATCACAAAACTAAAAAAAAAAAAAATTAAATAACATACAGACTACACAATAACAGATAAAATGGTAGGGTATTGTTTTCCTTATACAGTATGTACATAGTGCCATAAAATCTATTTGATGGATGAAGACTTAAAATATAAAAACATGAGGTCCATTTTAATATGAATTGAGACTGAATTCAGACGAATCCAGATTAAATCATGTCAAAAATTCACTTTAATTTACCTTGGCCCAGCACCTGGCTATAAATGTGTACTAATTAATGAGTTATAGAGCTAACATTGACTCTTCTTCCTCAATGTCATGGGAAGATTTAAGAAATTTATATAAGTTGACCTTGGGCTTTTTTTTTTTTTTTTTTGAAAGAGGCTCGATAAATATCTTTCTAGCAGCAACCATTGGAATTACTTATTTGTAGGCACAAAAGCAGTAACAGAAAAATCAGTAGTTGTTCCCTAAGATCAGTTCTCTCTCCCTCAAAAAATATTTCAACATAATATGTAGAAGAAAGAAGTAGGTCTACTGAGATTAAAAATATTAAACAAATATGATTTCTGCATAAGGGTGATTCCCTGAAGAATGTATATGCAAGAATAAGATTTATAATTTGTGTTCTCTGTAATAACTTACAAAGGAATTTCAGATGATGAGATTGATTTTAAAATAATAAGCTTACACAAATACAAAGCGTTGTATTTACACACAATGCAAGTTAAAAGAAACAACTTTTCTTTTGAAAGATGCAGAGTATTTTTGCTTGCATTAGAAAAATAGGTCCATTTTTCATCACATGCCGCAGTGCCGAAAAAATGTAAACTTAGAATGAAGAAACAACTGGAAAAGGGGATATTCCTGGCTCAAATTAATAAATTACATTACACGCTGAATAGTTTTTAAGAAAAATGCAAATATAAAAATTTTCTAATATATATAATAGCATGTTTCCCCTATTCAAATGCAAATGTTCTCACGTTCTGACTTTTCATGTGTAATAAATAATAAATGAGAGATGGCTTAGCGTCCTTACCAATGGACTTGTTTCAAAAATATCAGAAGCTAGAAGAAAACCAAGAGCATACAGCAGAGCACTTCCAATCCTCCTTAATTGGTCACCTCAGTGGAACATCCCTGGTCCATCACCAACTGACTGTCCTTCTGACGTCTAAACCAAGGCCCAACACTCCATATAGCTCTTTGTAAGATTGCAGAAAATTACAAAGGGGAAAAAAGTCATATTCTGAAGTGAGAAGTGCTGAAATGCTAGAGAGAACATTCTTAGATGCCTCTAATGCACAATCCTTCCCATGGTTTTATCGTTGTCAATTTTGTTCAACAACATTTGCCAAGTTCTTTAGGCCATGGGAAAGCTCTGTCTGGTAGAAACTTTATACAAGAATTATTAGAGAGACATCATGTCAGCAAATGTAACCTTATAACTAGTAGCCCTATAGAATATTTTTTAACAAGAGAAAGTTCAATTTTAAACCTGCTATTTTTGTTTTTTCAGGAAAAAAAAATGTTTAAATATAGGTATAACCTGTCTTCTGTATTTTGGAACTTAATTTACATAACATTTAAGCCAATCAGCAGATGAATGAAAATAAAACATGAATTTTTATAGATGTCAAGAAGAACATCAATGAAACACTTAACAGGGGCAGAAGAGGAGATGGCACTCATTTGGCATGTCTTCTAACGATGTCCCAGTAGAAGGGTACAAGCCTCAGAGATCAAAGAGAGCCTGAATACCAGTCCTGATTCTGCTCCTTATTAGCTGACTTAGTTTGGGAAAATCATTCAAACTTCTTGAGACATAGAATTTTAATACCTACCTTGGCTAGTTCACAATATGAGGATCCAGAGGAATAATATGTTACAGCTATTTTAAAGCTTTTAGAGGGTTATATACAGGTGACCCTTGAACAACATGTGGGTTACAAGCACTGACCCCCTGCACAATCAAAACTCTGAGTATAACTTTTGACTCTCCAAAAACTTAACTACTAATAAATAGCTTACTTTTGGCCAGAAGCTTTACTGATAACATAAATAGTCAATTAACACATATTTAGTATGTTATATATATTATATACTGTATTCTTATAATAATATAAGTGAGAGAAAAGAAAATGTTGTTAATAAAATCATAAGGAAGAGAAAATACATTTCTAGTACTGAAAAAAAAATCCACAAAGAAGTGGACTTGTGCAGTTCAAACCCATGTTGTTCAAGGGTCAACTGTAAATGTAAAACATGTCAGGGCACCTTGATAAATACATGCTTATAATATAAAAACTCATATCCTTGTAAGTTTTTTAAATGTTATGAGTTTTTGTACTACCTTAAAGTACTTAACAGGGGCAGAAGAGAGAAAAGGAATTATGGAAACTTAAATTTAATATCTAAGTAATCGTCATGCTGGAATTCAGGTAACTTGGATGTGCCTGAGGACCAGTAGGTGGATGTTCAAGGGAAGAGAGAGTAGAGATATACAAGCATGACACAGAAAAAGAAAAATGGGCCAGAGCTAAGGGCAAGTAGTTCCCTCAACAGAGTGATATACATGTCTGGCCCATGCACTGTGGCTTCAAAGATAACAGGAGCTGGAAGTGCATCAAAACCAAACCTTACATTTTGCACAGACACCAAAACCATAACACATGTATCAGTACCTTATCCTAGGCATCAACCTTCTCCATAGCAGATGTGAGCATGAGGAATCCAGGAGAAAAGGAGAGGAGAGGAAATGGCAATTTTTAACCAAAGGTCCAGGAATGATTTGGGAGAAGAGACTTGCAAGGGGTACTTTTTGGATGGAAGCAGAGCCAGAGAAATGTTTTGTTGACAATTATTGTAGCCAAAATTTTACACTTTTGTAACTGGGCTTTAATAAACGTTGCTGATAAATGGAAACATTAAATGGAGAAGAAACATTTGGAAGACATAGGATGCACTTGCCAAAAATAGTAAGGGAAAACACAGCTAGTAACCATATACATTTGACCTTTGAACAACATGGGTTTGAACTACACCTACGTGGATTTTTTTCAATAAATACATACAGAGCTCTAAATATGTTTTCTCTTCCTTATGATTTTCTTAACATTTTTCTCATCTTACAGCTTACTTTACTGTAAGAATACAGTATATAATACACATAGCATACATAATATGCATTATCAACCACTTATGTTCTAGATAAAGCTTCTAATAAATAGCAGGCTACTTAGTAGTTAAGTTTTGGGGGAATCAAAAGTTATCCTGGGATTTTTTTTCTGTTTGTCTCTTTTTTTAATTTTATCTTTATTGAGTTAGACAATTAATTGCTTGTATTTACACTGTACAATTCAATGAGGTTTTTTTTCAATTATAGTTGGATACAATAATATACCAGTTTCAGTTGTATAGCATAGCGATCAGAGATCCACATAACTCGCAAAGGGATCACTCCACTAGATCTAGTACCCTTCTTCCCCCTTATATATTTATTACAACATTATTAACCATCTTCCCCCATGCTATACTCTACATCTCCATGTCTATTCTGCAACTATCCATTTGTACTTCTTAATCTCTTTGCCTTGTTTTTTGTCCCCCCACCTCTCTCCCATCTAATAGCCCTCAAAATATTCTCTGTATCTATGAGTTTATTTTTGCTTTTGTCATTGTTGATTTTGTTCTTTAGAGTCCACATTTACGTGAAATCATGCAATATTTGTCTTTCTCTATCTGACCTATTTCATTCAGTGCAACACCCTCAAGGTCCATGGAGGCAATATCTTTTTCCATCCCCTGTCTTTTAATCTGAAGTAAGTCTCTTGTAGGCAGCATATGGAGGGGTCTTGTTTTCTTATCCACTCAGCCACTCTATCTTTTGGTTGGAGTATTTAATTCTTTTCCATTTGAGGTACTTATTGATAGGAACATAGTTGTTACCATTCTTTATTCTTGTTTTTGATACATGTTTTTTCTTCTTAAAGAAGTCTCTCCAACATTTCTTGTAATACTGGCTTGGTGATGATAAATTCCTTTAGCTTATTTTTGTCTGAGAAGCTATCTGTCCTTCGACTCTAAATGATAGCTTTGCTAGCTAAAGTATTCTTGGTTGTAGATCCTGGGTTTTATCATGTCGAATATTTTGTGCCAAACCCTTCTGTCCTGCATAGTTTCTTTTGAGAAATCAGTTGCTAGTCTTATGGGTGCTTCCTTATAGGTAACTAATTGCTTTTCTCTTGCTGCTTTTAAGATTCTCTCTTTGTATTTAGCCTTTGGCATTTTAATTATGAAGTGTCTTGCTGTGGGCCTCTTGGGTTCCTGGTTTGGGGGACTCTCTGAGCTTCCTGAGGTTTTATGTCTATTTCTTTCACCAGGTTAGGGAAGTTTTCCATTATTATTTCTTCAAATAGCTCTTCAACATCTCATTTTCTTTCAGGTACCCCTATGACACAGATGTTTTTATCTTTAATAGTGTTCCATGGGCTCTTTAAATTATTATTATAGTCTTGGCTTGTTTTTTCTTGCCATTCTGATTGAGTGTCATTAGCTTTCCCATTCACTATATAGGTCATTTGATCCTCTTCTTTATTCACTCTGTTTATTCCATTCAATATACTTCTCATCTCAGACAATGTGTTCTCCATTTCTGACTGGTTTCCTTTTATAATTTTCATTTTTATGGTTTTTATCTCTTTGTTGAAGTTCTCACTGAATTCATCTACACTTCCCATAAGATCATTGAGCATCTTTCTAACCAGTGTTTTAAACTCTGTATCTGTTAGATTGCTTGACTCCATTTCTGGATCTCTGTTCTGTTCTCTCATATGGTTTCTGCTTCTTTGTCTTCCCATTTCGGCTGCCTTTCTGTGTCTGTTTTTATGTAGTAAGCAAAGCTCTTAAATCTCCCAGTCTTATTAGTGTGGCTTTGTGTGGTAGGTATCCAGTGGCACAGACCTGAGAGGAGTTCAGCTACAGGCCAAATTGAGCCCAAGCCTCTGCCTCTCCAGTGCCACCTGTTAAGATTCATCAAGCAATCCACAGATGCTGTGCTCACAGTTGCTTCAAAAGACTACATCAGAAACCGAGGCCAGCTGCCACCAGTGTGAATCCAGGCGCTGCTCAGCAAGGAGCACCTGACTACACAAGGACACACCTGGATGTGGCTTGGATGGGGCCAGGAGTTGGGGAGGTGGAGTTTCAGGGAATCCTCTGGGCAGGACTTCTGTTAACCAGTTTGATGATGTCTTGGCTATGACGACACTGCATCTGTGCACTGGGAGGTGGGAGGGTTCAAGAGAGGAACAATGGATACTGCTGGCACTTCTATCCAGGAGAGATCCTCACCTCCAGCCCTTACTCCAACAACTCAGTGTCCCCCTGTAAGTCCCTGGTGCCTCCCCAAGCAGCTGACCAAGTCCTGGTGCTCAGAACAAGCAAGTCCATCAGTGCAAAAGTCCAGTCACGAACGCAGCCCCTTTAAGAGGCATCTGCAGCTGTCACTGCCCCTGTTGCTGCCATAGCCTCTGTCCCACTCACCCATTAGGGGCTGAGCAGCCTCAAGTCCTCGCCCTGTCCTACCTTCTGCCATTGCAGAGTGATTTCTTAGATTTCTCCCTAGTTGTATGGCTTGTTTATCTAGATCCCAGGTAATTTTCCCTTGCTGTTTCTCCTTGTTTCTGCCACACCTTTTGATTTGGTCGCCAGAGGGATAAACAGAGCCTCTATCATCCACGCCATTTTTTTTTCCTGTTTTGTCTTGGGATTTTTTTTGACTGTGTGAGGGGTTAGTGCCCCTAACCCCTGCGTTGTTCAAGGGTCAACTGTAGTATTCCTAATGAACAATGACAATGTTGAACAAAATATTTGATGATGATAGTATACTAATCTGACTCTAATAGCTAATATTTAATGAATACATAATACATGCCAGATACTGTGCTAACTGCTTTTACACGGATTATTTAGCTCTCCCAAAAGATCTAAAAAGTAGTTTTAACATTCTCAATAACGCTATTTCACAGTTTGAGTAACTGAGATCCAGAGATCTTTAGTGACTTCGCCAATGGCAAACAACAAGGCCAGGGCGCCTACTGGAACCAAAACAAGGCAAGATTTATTCCACGACGTCAGAGGGTAAAGATGATGCCTATGCAAGGTCTGTAAGATCACTGCGCCAGGAAGACTCTATGTCTAGAAAGAGTTCACAGCTGCAGGATAAGGCCATGTGCATGCCAGGTATATTCCACGTCATATTTACTAGCTCCAACTACATTTTCCAATTTCGTATCTATATAAAACTCTGTGAGACTAAAAACATTATTTTTAGAATAAGATCTAAGTGCAAACCCAAACTTTCCTTTTTGCCAGTATGTAACCTTTGGAAAGTGACAACCTCTCTGAAACTGTTTATTAATATATAATATTACAAGTTGACAATGATTATCAACTTGAGAGATTGTTGTGAGAGCTAAATAAAATGATTGAAGCACTTAAGAAAATTCCTGCAGCATTGTCAATGATGTAAATGGCAGCATACTCCTTCATCATGTACAACTGTTTATTAGAAAATAAAAATCGTGTTAATACCAAGCAACTTAGAACATTAATTGAAAAGTAAAAAGTGTTGTATACTGTTTTAATATAATATGTAGCCTCTAATTCTTATCTTTCAAGAACTGAAAATCTCATACTTGTTTCATACAAAATATAAACTCTATTTATATATAAAATATAATATATATAATAAATATAATATATAAACTATATATATACAAAATATAATATAAACTATGATGACAGATACATACAAAAGTAATCAAAATATAAATGACAACATAGAGTATAGCCATAAGGGGCAGATGTGGAACTTAGAAAAGAAAATATATTTTCTTGCTTTGGTCCTCTCACCAAAAAATAAATAATAATAATAATAATAATTATTATTATTATTAATGGGTTTACACCAGGTGACTACAACAGTCCTGATCAACTTGAAAACAATCATATGGTTCTATTAATTTTCAAGTTTTTTTATAATTGTAGAAGTTGGACCATAGAAAAATAGATAGATCACAAACTTCAGTTTCTTAATGTCTGGCTTTCATTTTACTACTTTGCCTGTTGCTCTCCTTCTAAAGGATGGATAATCTAAAGCAGTACAGTGATCAAGAGGCAAGGTACCAGGAATGATGAGAGAGATGGGGGAGGGGAGGGAAGGAAAATAAAACAAGACAAAACAAAATAGTCTGGAAACTTCACAAATTGGGTGATCAGTCTTCAGAGCAAGAAGTGATCACTAAGTTGTCCCTAGAAATCTCTATGAGAGGCTACTCTCTTCCAGCAACCCTGCAAGTGTCATCTCTGGACTACCAGAACCAGCATCACCTGGGAACTTGTCAGAAGCACAAATACTCAGTTCCCATCCAGACTTAGTAAATCAGAAACCCTAGGGGTGGGGCCAGCAATTTATTAAAAAGTCCTCCAGGTGACCTTCGTACATACTAACTCCTCAAACTGCATTCATTTTGCTTTTCTAATTAATTCCAAGATCAAGCTTTTTAAAACTTTTGCCATCTTTAGTACTCCATATTTAAGCAACTAATCTTACATTCTATCAAGGTTCAAAAATATCCTATAATCCATTACAGAGCCTGAAATTTCACAGCTGTTATATATGGGGTGTATGTAATACTCTAAGCCCCCACATATTCTATTTTTATCAAGGAAGTCATGGAGCAATTTTAGATTACAAAGTAGCAGAAATGACCAGAGCTTAGCGAACTAGCTGTAGGGGTAGAGAGATATGAGATCTTGTAACTATCTCACAGTTTGAGATACTCAATTCAATATATACTTTAATATAGCAAGAAAAACAGAAAATCAGTGAGACTATCTAGCAGTCTAAATAATGTGTATATCATCTCAATACTAAGACCATTCATACACCTCCTTTATCAAGTTGCAAAAGTCTCTTTTCTATAAACTTTTCTACTCTCAAAACCATTCCAAGATTTTCATCATATTGATCAGGGGTGTGGGCCACAGTTTTTATATCTTATCTAAATTATAAGAGGGAATAGAACAATACTATAAAATAAAACTAGTGATTAAGAGATGGATCTCTAGTTACATTTAGTAAAACACAAAAACCAAACAGAAGATAAAACTAATAGCATGCATAAGAACCAGAAGAGAGAGAATTTAAATGGTGGACTGAGCATTCACATTTATCTCCCGTCCTATCCCAAATCTCATTAAAATTTTGAAAAACCATATTTTATAATAAGTTCAAGCCAACATTGGGGAAAATTTACCTATTAGTAGATAAGAAATTTAAAAGAAAAAAAATTCTTGAAGCAGATAGGATTAACTAATGGAGAAATAGAAGTAGAGGAAATATAAAAGCCCAAATTTATATAGGAGAAATCAACTATAAGCAAGGGTCAGTTCTCTCTAGAGCAGCGGTCCCCAACCTTTTTGGCACCAGGGTCTTATGAGAACCTAATGATCTGAGGTGGAGTTGAGGCGGTGATGCCAGTAATAGGGAGCAGCTGCAAATACAGATGAAGTTTCGCTCACTTGCCTACCACTCAGCTCCTGCTATGCAGCCCAGTTCCTAACAGGCCATGAACCAGTACCAATCCACAGCCCGGGGGTTGACCCCTGCCATAAAGAAACTTCAGATAAAGCTCTACAAGAGAAGCCCCACAGAGACTAACCCAATACACAAAGTCAAGAAGCATTAACTAAGATGGTTATGAAGGGACCACGGTGTGAACAGCTGGAGTAGTTTGCTGTCTTCTCCAATGCGTTTGTTTATTCTGTGACTAGCAGCCAAAGTGTTTATCACTAGAATAAAGTCCTGAAACCCACTTTCTAAATAAAGTTAACCATCTGCCTCAGGAAGTCTCCTAGCCAGACTGTAGAGAGAGGCATCATAGAGCTAGAGATGTTCAGAATCTCCACAAAGACAACAGAAGAGGAATAAAGAAAAATTATCTGATGCCAGCATTCACAGAAAAGCAAAATCTTCATACAGTCCTTTGATATACTGCCACATGCAACAAATATTTCCTCTGAGGCCACTAAGGAACAGACTTGGTTCAGCACCTTAGGAGGACACCCTGGTTAAAAAGTAGCCAAGTTCCTACCCTGGCCATGTTTCCATTCTGGTAAGAACTAAAACAAGCAAGTAATCTCACATTCATCACACCAGGCGATGTTCTGTGCTATTTTAAGAAGGAGGAGGAGGAAGAGGAGGAAGAGGAGGAGGAAGAAGAAGGGAAAGGAGATAAAGAGTGATAGTGAATGATAATTAGATAAGAAGGGGAGGTACATTTGGTAGAGACCCAATTAAAGAGAGATTGAGAAAAGGAGTCTGAGGCTGAGGAAACAGAAAGGCCCTGAGGTGAGAACTTACTTCCAAAACCAATAAGAAGTCCAGTAGGACTGGAAAATAGTGAGTGATAACAGAGATGATAGAAATGACAAAGATAAAGTCAGAAATGTAAGCAAGAGCTTTACAATGTGGGGCCATTCTGTTCGTACTAAGGACTTTAGATCTTATTATCAGTACTCGGGAAAGTCATCAGAAAACTTTCAGTTTTATTTTTGTTTTTGTTTTGTTTTTTGCAGGGAATGACAGGACTTGATTTGTGCTCTAAACAATTTTTTTGAGCACCGTATTGTTTTAGGTAATAAGCATAAAGAGGAAATAACTGACGCAAGGAGATCATATTGGAAGCTGTTGCACTAGAATAAATGAAAGATAATGGTGACATAAATTAGGGATGTAACTCAGGAGTGGGGAGAGGCGATCAGATATGGCATATGGCTGAAGGCAGAGGAACAGGTGGCCGGGCTTGCTCTTGCATTGGGTATAGAATGTGGGAGGAAGGGAGGAGAAAAGGATAAATCTTAGTTTGGCATGAGCAACAGAGTGAATGGCATCATCATCTTTCGACATGGGGGCACTAGGAAAGAAGCAGACCTTCTCTGCAGTAGAAGTTCAGTTTGGGGTCTGTCATGACTGACAGGCCTGTCAAACATCTGAGTTGAAAGTAATGAGTAGGCAGTTGAATTCATAAGACTGAAGTTAAAGGCAGAGGTGCTGGATGGAAAGTTTTGACTCTAGCAAATTTTAAAAAAAGAGCAGAGTTCAGAAAAGTCGAGATTTTAGGGGCTCCCAAACCCAGCAGAAATATTTTTTGTACCTATTACCTGGCTAAACCTCCTGCCCTTTCTTTTCAACTACAAGAGGCAGACGCATACAGAACAATCTCCAAAGAATAAAAAACGATTGCAGTTTAGACCCTTAATGACAAATATAAACAGAAAACTAAATATCAACAAGTATATGAGGACTAATAATAGCAAGAAAGTGAAGCAAGCAAACATAATAATTGGAATACGCTGAATCAACAAATCCAAATAATCGAAATTTTTTAATCACATAATAGAAAACTATTAATGGCTTGGTAAAGCTTAATTTTCACATACATTACAGACTATTACAGGTTGGTGGGAAGTGAGATAGAAAAGGAGATTTTGTCCGCAGTCATTCAAGAATCCAGTATCCTTCATCTAGCAGTTCTGCCGACATCTATGACTCATAGTCTTCCACTGGATTCCTTATGTCCTGCCAGAAATCAAGTGATGAGAACATGGAGAAGGCATATTGTCTCTTTTCCACCTCCTCCTGGGGAGTATTTTAGGAGCAAGGCCTGGAAGTGTTATATGTGACTTTTCTGCTGGCCAAAATTCAGTATATGACTTATTTAACTACGGAGGAGGCTGAAGTAGAAAAATGCTTATATTTAATACCTACAGGCATGTCCTGAAAATATTACTGAATCAACAAAACAAAAACCCAAGAAAGAAAAAGACATAAGTAACATGAAACAGCAGTAGGCAAACAGACAACTTGTATTCATGCCTTAAAAATAGCTGTTGCAAAATTTTAAAATAAAGTAATGGAAATCTAGATATAATATCAGATTATTTAAAAAGAGATGATGTGGAAAGGGAAAGTATCCAAAGGTTGAAGTCTTGTTCGAGGGAAGGTATTAGTATTGACTAACTATTAATTAAGTCTAGACATGACATAAAATAATGTTTACATGTATTACTCAACATTTTAAAAAGTAACCACTAGAAAAAAATAATGAGAAGTGAATTTTGAAGTTGGTAGAGGAAGAAAGATGGAACAACAAAAAGAATCTCAATTTAAAAAAAAACAATGGTAGTATGGAAGAAATGAGGAGAAAAGAAGCAGTAAAAATAAAAATAAAAAAATACACTTGAGAGGGAAGAAATAAATACAATATGATTACAACAAATGTGAGTAGGCTAAATAACCTCTCAAATTTGTTGTTTTAAAAAGTAGTCTTTTTTAAAATTCTAAGATTGAGTCATAGGGAGAAAGCTACATACTATTCATGACAAACAAGTGAAAAGAAGACAAGACGTAAAATTAAAAGCCAAGAAAATATTTTCCAAATGTGAACTTATACAAAGAAAGCAAGTATGCCATTATTGTCATCAGAAATAATATACAAACATACATGTATGTATTTCAATATATATATTCTAACAGTGAACTAGAACTTAATCACAAAAGGATTACAAAAATAAATCAAAACATTGGAAATTTTAAAAAAATTTCTAAATAATGTTTTCATTAAAGAGAAAATAAAATTTGAAATTATAGACTAATTAGAAACGAAAGGGATGTTATTTATCAAACTATGTGAAACTTGTCCAGAGAAGAATTTGGAAGAAAATAAGCTTTAAATACATGTATAATTAATTAAGAAAACTGAAAATGAGTCAACTAGTCACATTGAGAAACCAATAATAACAATAATAATAATAAAGATAAAAGCAAATATTAACAAATTAGAAAAAAGTAAACAATAAAATTAAAAATTGGTTCTTTGGAAAGCCACTAAAATAAACAAGCTTCTGAAAATGTTAAAGAACAAAAAGAGAAGCCAAAAAAATAATAATAATATAAGAATTATCTTTACTAAGAGGTGATAACTATGAACATGGTTTGTAGACAAATGATTCAGGCTCAAAAGGATCATAGACATTATTATGATGACCAAATAAATTAATAAGTATGTGAGTTAGGAAGTAAATAAAATTTAAGTAATTAATCATTAAGTAAATAGTGAATAATAAATTAATAAATAAATAATTGTTAAAGCTAAATAAATCGACATACATGAAAGGGTTTAATCAGCACCTGACACATAGCAATGCTGTATAAGCCTTTGCTGTCATTATTACTTCATTTCACTCAGGCTGCTTTGTGGAGAAAAGATTAGTGAGGTAAGAGTGGAAATGAGAGATTAGTTAGGATAATATTACAATAATCTAAGGAAAAATGATGATGGCTTAGACTAGGAGGATGGGAGTAGAGGTGATGAGAAGTGATTTCCATATGCAGTTTGAAGATAAAGCCAAAAGGATTCACTGAGAAACTGTATGTGAGAGAAAGAAGGAAATCAAGGATGCGAGCAAGTTGTCAGGCCAATGTGGGTGACTGAATGAAACTGCTATTCAGCGAGATCAGGAAAATCTAACAAAGAGCAGGTTTGGGAGAGAGTCTAGAGTTGGGTCTTAGATATATCAAATTTGAGATTCCTATTGGAAATCCAAATGGAGACCTAATTAGCCTTCACCTAGCCTCCCTCTAAATAGCAACGTGCTAGGGATGGTTTTTAAGTGCTTTCAAGAGAAAAGAAAGTAGAATATAAATGCTCCAGGCAAGTTATGTTGAATGACTTACACTTGGTAAGCTAGAGGGCTTATAACCACTATTCAGGTAACCTTCAGTGAGCGAAAGACAGCCTGTGCCTGCCACTAACCTAGGTTAGGATTCTCACTGCCTTCATCATATGCTAAGACTTGTGGATGCATACCCTTCTGGGCTCTTTGGTAGGCCTGGAAGTTACAATTAGGAGTATGTTCTGTTCTCTTCTCTTTTGTGTAGCTCTGCGTGGAGAATACTTTTGTCTCCTTTGCCATTAAATAAAGCTTATAACCTTTCACTGTATTCTGCTTCTGTCTTTCTGTCCCATCATCCCAACCATTACACATATTCATCCATGTATGCATGGAAAAAAAAAGTGTGGAAAGGTACTGTGGACGCCAAGGGGGAGCTGTAATAAATCTAACCTAAAGTAATTGATCATAAATTTCTAACCCGCAGGTCATGGTGGGTGGTCACGCCCCAGGGCTAAAACTTCCTTAGTAAAAGGTTTACCTTTGCCATAAACCAGCCCTGTCAAGCACCTAATCTTGTTAACCATCCTGTAATCCAATCCCCAACTTGCTTTCTCTCACCTTCATGCAATCTTCCTTACCTTCCCTCCTTAATATAAAACGCATAAAAGATATAGCACACTGTCACTCTCCAGAGCATTTGAGATCTTGCTTGACAGCACTGTTGCCAGTTGGTTCAAATAAACTCAAATAAATTCTTATTAAAATCCTCTACAAGTTTGGACTTTTCTTACATCAATAGTACATACCCAAACTGTAAACAGATAGGAATATAATTGAGGAAGAATAGAAATCTCTCTTAATTTTTCCCTACATGCTTCTTTAATACTTGACTTTTTCCCTATATTTTACCATTTTAAAGACTGTTGCATCAACAACAAAAACTATAACACCAATTTTAAATGGTTGGAATATGAACCAAAATGTTAAGCTAAATCATATTTACTTCTAAGTGGTGAGATTATTAGTATTTTTCTGTCTCTTTAAATGTAATATATTTAAAAAATACTCTATAATAAATATGTATTACTCTCATAATGATATAAAAGAAAGAACACTTGAGTGCAAGGATGAGAATCAGGAAACATGGGTCCAGATATTACCCCTGATCCAATCCAGTAGTATGAAAGCCAGCCTTGGTCTCTGTTGTATTGTTTATAAAATGAGCAGTTTAAGTTATCTCAGATACATATTAAAAGTTTCATGTGCTATGACTTCTTTCTCCCCCTTACCTAGAAAAATTAAGTTAAATGATTTACGAACCCTCTGAAAAGGAGCTTGTTCTTTATCATTTAAACCACAACTATTTTCTTGGCTTTGTAGTATATATATTTAATAATTTTTCTTTTCTCTTTCTTCCTCCTCTCCTCTCTTCTTCCTTCTTTTCCTCCATCAATATATATTGAGCGCTTATTATGTATCAAGTACTGTAATTGCTTAAGTATTTTTTTTAAAAAAAATGGACAAGATTTTAGCTACAGGCTCTGCTCTCATTATACTTGCCATCTGGTGAGGGGTAAAAAGAAATTACAATAAACGTGATTTCAAAACCAAAACCATAACCATAGCTAAAATAAAAATTTCCTACTATTCATGGGAGGGTCACACTCAGTAGTTAAACCTCAACATGCTCAAGCAGCACACTGAAGCTGAGTGTAACCAAGAGAAAGGTATAGATTAATGCAAACATTTTTGCCATGTTGGAAGAAAATTAAGAAGTAGCTGATAGTCCTTCCAGGCCCCCGGATCTCCCGTTTCCTCAGAGAAGCCAACATAAAGTATCCACACAGGGCGAGGCTGGGATTTAAGGCAATTGGATTGTAATAACAAGTGAGTTAGACAGAGTATTTCCCCTTTAATTATGATAGTTTTCCTTGGATATAAGACACAGGGTTGTGTTCCATACATTCTGTAGATAGAGTTTTACAGAACCATTGCCAACACTTGTACTCAAGTCTCTAAGAGTTACCAAATTGTTTTCAAAAAACCCCAACAGTGCATATTAAGCTCAGAAAGCTGTTAAACTGATTACAGAAATGTTTACATACACATTAATGGGTTAGCTTAATCGGAAAGCATGGTTATAGACTTTATTTACCACTGAATTTACTGTACTGAATTCAAATAAAGTCCCTTATTAATGTGTCTCTGACAATCAAAAAAAATGGGTTAGTTATTATGTTTTACAATATGATTAATAGTCAACGTCTGTTTTGATTAAAATTAAAGGGATTTCTTTTCCCCAGGAATTACCAAAGATGAGAGAATATTAGTTTGGGTAATTTTTTTAAATCAATGCAAGAAATGCAGATGTCTAAATAAGTTACAGCATCTTACTAGAAGATAGGTAATCTATATTCTCTGAAGCAGAAGTAATTGTTCTACAATTTTTCTATTTTACATTATTACAAAATGAACTCCATATTGATGGGAATGTGAACAAACTGTGGAACGTTAATATATTTGCAGTATAATTAATTTGTAAATGATGCCAGAGGTAAGATGCTAGCTTATAAATGGATACTATATGACAATAATTTATTTAGTTTAGCAGCAGTTTTCATTTATAACTTAATTATTCAACATTCATATAAATCATTACCATTTGCTGTAGAAATTATATTTATAATTAAGCAACAAGTAAATTTAAGACACTTAACAATTCCCAATTTTCCAGCTGATAGCATATGTGGCCTACCTCTAAATCATTATCACGAACCTCTCCATATTGACTGTTATAACCAAGATTTGGCAACTTACTGAATATAAATTACTTCAAGTTAATAATGATTATATATGCTTTGCTCCAGCTAAACTTTCTGTTATCATTTATCCTTAAGTATGTTTTAAAATTAACTCTGGTTCGATGTCTTCTAAGAAGAAAATGTTGAGAATGACTGACAGGCATTAGCATATAAAGTACTTGTATTTCATTTAAATATTTCCAGCAAAATTTTTTAGCAATATTGTGCAGAAAAGCCATAATTGTTTATTATATACTGGGAATAGAAATGACATTTACTTCTTAAAGAAAACCAAATAAAAAAGGTTTCTGCTTATAAAAAGACATTATAGGTTTATTGTGAACAAAATACAACTAATTATGCTATTTTATCTTCAATAATTAATTATAGAAATCTCATGAGAAGTAAAGTTAATATTAAAAAAATGTTGAAATTTCCAATGTCATGAATACAGTCTTTGTAATTTTTTTCTATTCCTAAATGACTAAATATTATACAATGCTCTATGATACAAGTGAAGCACAATAAGGAAATACTTAATTCAATTTTATGTACTTTGATCAGACCTTATTTTTATTATAGAGATAAATCCAGATGTACTCTATTACCTGAAATATCGCCAATGCATAAAAAGGCAAATAAATTGGCAGCATTTCTTTCAAAGCCTTTTGGTAAAAATAAAATGATTTTACCCAAAAACGCAGAATCAAAGTATGAAATTCCATTCTTTCTGACAAGTTAAGTTTGAATTCTGCTACAAAACAAACCCAAAACTCTCCCCTTCAGTGTATCTCAGCAATAGCAGTTCCAGTAATAACAACGGGACTCAGGAGAATCATTTTCCGTTTCCAACTCTGCAAATGTATAGTTTTCTATGCCAGCTTGGCTAGGCTATAGTACCCAGTTATTTAATCAGACACTAATCAAGGTGTTTCTATGAAGGTATTTTGTAGACGTGGTTAACATGTAAAATTAGTTGACCACAAGTAAAGGAGATTATCATCAATAGAGTGAGGGCCTCATCTACTCAGCTGGAAGGCCTTATGAGTGAAACCTAAGGTTTCTCAGAGAAAAAAATCTGCCTCTAGACAGCAGCACCAACTCTTAACCTGCATTTCAGCCTGCAGGCCTGCCCTACAAATTTCTGACTTCCCAACATCACATGAGGCAATTCCTAAACAAAGTCTCTTTTATAGAGAGATATGTAATATGTTCTAATATATATCAGGTTCTGTTTCAGTGGCTCCCTATTTCCCATGGTAGGAGGGGTTCTGGTCATTACAGTGGGCACAAGAGAGGCATTTGACCCAAGCTGAGGAGAGGATTTGTGAGGGACAGGAGGCATGCCTATCCATTTGAGTGTTAACAGGCATGAATGAGAGTAACAACTACAAAGGATGCCAAATTAAAAATTATCTCAGATGACCAAGAGGGCAATGGTTACACTACACAGCTGGAAATATTTGAAAGCAATTTTATGTTTGTCCAAAACTCTGCAAGTTCAATATTATTAAACTGTGTTTAAAGCTTATTTATTTATTCAGCAAATATTCATTGGTTGTTTATTGTGTCCAGATCCCCCCGTGGCTACTGAAGATATTGCCGTGAACAGGACATCAAGACCTCATCCCCCATGGAGTTTGCAATTTGTTGGGGAAAGACAATTAATTGATAAAGACATGATTAAGTAGAGGTTAGTGCCATTAAAAAAAAAAATAGCATAATGAAAGAACTTGGGGGCTGAGGCAAGACTGGGAACATCTCTGCAGGAGTCCCATAAAGTTTGAAAGATATGATAGCTGGGCAAAGAGATCAGCAAACACCAAGGCCTTGAGATGGGAATGTGCCTTCAGTGTGTGCGTGTGTGTTGGGGGCGTGGGGTGGCGGGGATAAGGCCAAAATGGCTGCAGCAGAGTGCACAAGAGTCAGAGGCAGGAGATGAGGTTCCAGAGGAAGGCAGGAGACAGACAGATCATGTAGAGAAATTTTAGGTCATGGAAAGAAATTTAGGTCAAGGAAAGAATTTTGGGATTAATTCTAAGTACAGTGAAGGCCATCTTAGGATTGTAAGTATAGGAGAACCATGATCTACTTAATACTTTTAAAAGACCGTTTTGCCTCTTTTATTGCTTATATAATGAGTAGCAAAAACTCAAGGAAGCAGAGAGATCAGTTAGGAAATGATTTCAATGTTCAAGGTATAAGATTTTAGTGGGTACCAGTGTGGACGAAGAGACACAAACAAATATAGGATTCATGTTGGAAGTAGTCAATAGGACCCACTAATGGATCTGGCAAATCAAAATTATCCAATGTGGTTTCTGTTTACCTAAATTAGGATAAATTTCTAGTAAAACTGAGTAAGAAGGTAAGTGGAAGACTTGAGGTCTATGACTATTTTGCCACCTTTGTGGCTTTTGGCAATTATTCTACTCTCTGGTCCTCAGTTTTTTCACCCATAAAATTAGAGAGTTAACTAATGAATTCTAAAGTCTTGCCCAGCTCTGACATCTCATGAATCTGTGGAAAGGTTATAATTACAAGCACAGTGAAAGAAAGACTTTTTAAATATCTCAACATCTGGAAAAAAACTAGGTTTACCTATTCTGGTCCTTAGTTTATTTTCAGAATATTTCTCTCACTAGCATATCAGTCTAAATTCAATAAAAAGAGAAAAAGTCAGTATATCATCTATCATTCTGAATCATCATTCATGACACTCATGAACACTCTCAAATTGGTACATAAGTGATAGGTGAGCAATAGCTTAGCCAAGAGAACTCTCGTGTGCTGTGGTTCCCACAAAAAGCAACAAAAGCAGTCATGGGTGACATCCCACAATTGACCCCAAACATCAAAAAGGCCATTTATAGTTTATTTCCTTTTATTTAAAAATCTGAATATGAAAAGCAGAACATCTTTGACATTCTATAAAGTCTAACATTCACTCAAGCATTACAGATCCATGTTGTGCCCTGCATTTGGAGTGATCCCAGAAACAGCCTGTTTTATTCAATCACTCAGATGCTATTTTCCAAGAGACATATGCTCTTTTGGTTCCTGAGTTTACAGGTTGCTGATGTCTCTTACACTCCAAGGGGGTGCGACACAAGCACTGAACACATAAGCAGCTGCAGAGTTGTAGCCAGTAGGATGCAGTTTTACAATTATAGTTTATAGACATATTGAGAGTGACTTTTTCAGAAGAAAGAACTAAGAAATATCAGAAATACCAGCATATAAATAACTCCTTCTAGAAACCAACTTTTCCCTGTGCCTTTTGGTGGGGGGAAGGGAACTCTACTATAAAAATCATTTCAATCCATGACTTTCAATTTTTTAACTCAATGAACAAATAAAACTCCCAGAATATGCTTATATGTCCAGGGAATTAGAACATGGAGAAGGTATTTTTTTAAAAGCATATTTCTTCTACTGTGAGGAGCATTTATTCTTTGACTAGAAATAAGCTATTATTTCTATTAGTAGAGAATTGTAACATGAAGAAAAAAGAAAAATGTAAACTGGAGATAACATACTTGCATTATCATCTGTGAAGACATGATTAGCTAAAATATCTTTTCTGAAAAAGAATACTGGGGGGATTCTGGGAAACATGGCGGAGTGAGAGACGTCCTCAGATCTCTACCCTTGAAACAATAATAAATTGGACATCTAAAACTGAACAAAAAACACCCAAACTACACACTAGCATGTCTGAGCATGGGATCTGAGCATAAGAACTACCACGGGTCAGAACCCCGGGTGTTGGGCAGTGGACTGGGATAAATAAAGAAGCTGCCTCTTGCGGCCACTGGAGCTCCTGGCAGGAGGAAGGGGAGAGGTGAAGGTGTGGCTACTTCCCTGAATAACCCTGCCTGGAAGTGCTGGATTTTCTACACAGACAGCAGCAGGGCCCAGTCATCAGGGCAGAAAGCAGAGAAGAGGGACAGGGCCACAGAGAAACAACAGTTGATTTTTACCTGCCCCAGTTGCAAAACTGAGGCTCAAATGCAGCCACCAACTCCCAACTCAGAAGGTCCCTCCCCCCATAACCTCCGAGACCGAACATCGCAGAGCTCCAGGGGTATCTGAGCAAATGCTATCAAAATTGTTTGTGAACACTAAAAGAGACGGAAACTGAGAGTAGCAAGTATGATTAAATTTCTACAAGGAAAAAAAAAACATTATTTAGGCTTTGTGTAAAGAAGAGATCCAAGAGGCATAGATGTCACTTACTAGAAACCAAAAAAAAAGAGCCTTCTTCATAGCAGGCTAAAGAGAGATCTTTATGTAATAAATCTTCTATCTGGAAAAACAGCAGAATATACCATATACCATTAATGCCTAGGTGGAGAAATAGTCCATTAAACATCATGAACAATCAAGGTGACGAGGCATCACAGAAAGAAAGAGAAAAATCTCCAAAAAATAAGCTTACAGACATAGAAATATGTGACTTAAATGACAGATAATTCAAAATGGTACTTCTGAAAAACTTCAGTGAGATACAAAACAACTCAAATCAACAATTTCAAGAATTGAAAAAACAACTACATGAGCGGAGCAAAAAGACTGAAACCCTCAAAAAGAACCAAATAGAACTTCTGGAGATGAAGAACACACTACAAGAGTTGAAAAATGAAATAGCAAGCTTGAGAAATAGAGTTGACCAAATGGAGGAAAGGATCAGTGATATTGAAGACAAAAATCTAGAAATAAATCAGAAGGAAGAAGAGAGAAACCAAAGAATAAAAAATAATGAAAGAAAAATACAATAACTAGCTGATACCATCAGGCAAGGAAACATAAGAATAATGGTGATACCAAAGGCAAGGAAAAGGAGCAGGGACGAGAAAGCATTTTCAGACAAATAGTGGACGAGAATTTCTCAAATCTAAGGAATGAGCTGGAGCTTGGAATTCAAGAAGTCAACAGAACACCCAATTATCTCAACCCAAAAAGTCCTTCACCAAGACACACTGTATTAAAATTATCAAAAATCAACAACAAAGAGAATTTTCAGAGCAGACAGGAAGAAGAAAATGGTAGCTTATAAAAGAAAACCCATTAGATTATCATCGGACTTCTCAGCGCAGACCTTACAAGCTAGAAAGGAATGCAATCAACTGTTTAAACTATTAAGTGAAAGGAACTACTAGCCTAGAATAATGTATCAGCTAAGCTCTCCTTTGATATGAAGAAGAAACTAAGACCTTTCCAGGCATACAAAAATTGAAGGAATTCTCCACTACAAGGCCTGCACTATAGAAAATACTGAAAGGGTTCAACTCACCTAAAACAAAACAACAACAACAAAAAAAAAAATACGTAATTGGGAGTAAAGTGACTATCAGGCAAATAGAAACAGAGGAGTGCAATCCTTACTAATAGGGCATTATAAGCTTAAATAATAAGAAGAGAATTGCTATAGCAAGGTAGTAATGAACATTCAGCATACATAGGGACAAATTGAGATAACAATGACTGAAAAGGCGAGAATTCAAGGATTTAAATTCGCAAAGGGGAATTGAGATAAGGCACATGCAAATGTGCCTTAGAAGTAAATGGACAACTGTGTGTGTATGTATGTATGTATGTATGTGTGTGTATATATATACTATCCTTTTCATATTTGTAATGGTAACCACACACCAAAGATTCAGAACTGAAGTATATAACATAAAACAAGAAGAACCAGAGGCAAAATCCACAAAAGCCAATCAAAATAAAGAAAACAGAAACACAAGGACAAGGAAGCAATGGAAACACCGAGATACCAGAAAGAAAAAGATAAAATGGCTATCAGAAGTTCTCATATTTCAATAATCGCCCTAAATGTAAATGGACTGAATTCACCAATAAAAAGGCACAGAGTTGCAGAATGGATCAAAAAAACAAAAAACAAAAACCAACCATGTGCTGCCTCCAGGAAACACATCTCAGCTCCAAAGACAAATATAGACTCGGAGTGAAAGGGTGGAAAATGATATTTAAAGCAAAAGGCATTCAGAGAAAAGCGGGAGAAGCGGTACTAATATCGTACGAAATAGACTTCAAAATAAAAAAGGTAAAGAAAGATACTGAGGGTCACTTCATAATGATAAAGGGAATCATGTACCAAGAAGACATAACACTTATTAATATCTATGCTCCCAATCAGGGAGCCCCGAAATATGTAAAGCAATTACTAACAAAACTAAAGAGAGAAACAGACCAAAATACTATCGCAGTAGGGGACCTAAATACCCCCCTGTTGGATATGGACAGATCATCCAAACAGAAAATCGATAAGGAAATAACATCTTTAAATGACACATTAGACCAACTGGACATAATTGACATTTAGAGAGCCTTCCGTCCCAAAACTGCTGCTTATACATTCTTCTCTAGTGCACAAGGAACATTCTCAAGAATCGACCATATACTGGGACACAGAGATAGCCTCAACAAATATAAGAGGGTTGAAATCATACCAACCATACTCTCTGATCATAATGCTTTGAAACCAGAGATCAACTGCAGAAAGAAATCAGGAAGAATCTCAAATACATGAAGATTAAACAACATGCTACTGAAGAATAACTGGGTCAGGGGAGAAATAAAAAGGAAGATCAAGAGATACAAAGAAACGAATGATAATGATAGTACAACATATCAAGACTTTTGGAATACGGCAAGAGTGGTCATAAGAGGAAAGTTCGTATCATTACAGGCCTATCTCCAAAAGTAAGAACAAGCCCAAATAAACAATCTAATGCTTCATCTTAAAAAACTAGAAAAGAAAGAACAAATGAGGCCTGAAGTCAGCAGAAGGAAAGAAATAATCAAAATTAGAGCATAAATAAATAAAATTGAAAACAAAAAATATAGAAAAAATAAATAAAACAAAAAGCTGGTTCTTTGAGAAGGTTAATAAAATTGACAAACTCCTGGCTAGACTCACTAAAGAAAAAAGAGAAAGGACAGAAATAAACAAAATCAGGGATGAAAAGGGGGAAATTATGACTGATATCGCAGAAATACAAAGGATAATACAAGAATACTATGAAAAAAGTATATAACACCAAATTTAATAACCTAGAAGAAATGGACCAGTACTTAGAAAAATACAATCTTCTTAGACTGAATCAAGAAGAACTGGAAAATCTAAATAGACTGATCAGCAGTATGGAAATTGAAACAATCATTAAAAATCTACGAAAAAGTAAAAGTCCAGGACTAGATGGCTTCACCAAACATTCAAAGAAGATTTAATACCTATTCTCCTCAAACTCTTCCAAAAAATCAAAGAGGAGGCGATACTTCCCAACTCATTTTATGAGGCCAATATTACCCTGATACCGAAACCTGGTAAAGATAACACAAAAAAAGAAAACTACAGACCAATATCTCTCTTGAACACAGATGCAAAAATCCTAAATAAGATACAAGTAAACCGAATACAGGAACATATTAAAAAGTTTATACAACACGATCAAATGGGCTTCATCCCAGGGGTACAGGGATGGTTCAACATATGCAAATCGATTAATGTGATATACCACATAAACAAATTAAAAAATAAGAATCATATGATCATATCAATAGATGCAGAAAATGCCTTCGACAAGATACAGCACCCATTTATGATCAAAACACTTAACAAAACTGGTATAGAAGGAAAGTATCTTAACATAATAAAGGCCATATATGACAAACTCTCAGCCAACCTTATACTTAATGGTGAAAAACTAAAAACCTCTCTAAGATCAGGAACAAGGCAAAGCTGTTCACTATCTCCACTCTTATTCAATATAACATTGGAGGTCCTAGCAAGTGCAATCAGGCAAGAGAAAGATATAAAAGGCATCCAAATAGGAAATGAAGAAGTCAAACTGTCACTATTTGCAGATGACATGATTCTCTATATAGAAAACCCTAAATATTCCACAAGAACACTACTAGAAACAATAAGCAAATACAGTAAAGTCTCTGGACACAAAATCAAAGTTCAAAAATCCATAGCATTCCTATACTGTAATAATGAAGCGTCAGAAAAAGAAGTGGAAAAAATAATTCCTTTTGCAATTGCAACAAAAAGAATGAAATACCTAGAAATAAATTTAACAAAACATGTGAAGGACCTATATAATGAAAACTACAAGACCCTATTAAAAGAAATCAAAGAAGATACAAAGAAATGGAAAGATATTCCATGCTCTTGGATTGAAAGAATCAACATAATTAAAATGACCATATTACCTAAAGCCTTATACAGATTAAATGCAATCCCCATCAAAATCTCATTGGCATTTTTTAAAGAAATAGAACAGAAAATCATCAGGTTTGTATGGAAGCACAAAAGACCCCGAACTGCCAAAACCATCCTGAGAAAAAAGAACGAGGCTGGAAGCATCACTCTGCCTGACTTCAAATTATACTACAAAGCAACAGTAATCACAGCGGCATGGTATTAGCAGGAAAACAGACACACAGACCAGTGGAACAGAATCGAGAGTCCAGAAGTAAACCCAAATTTATATGGGCAAATAATTTTTGACAGAGGAGCCAAAAACATACGGTGGAGAAGGAAAGCCTCTTCAATAAATGGTGCTGGGAAAACTGGAAAGCCACTTGCAAAAAAATGAAACTAAACTGTTGTCTATCACCACACACCAAAACTAACTCAAAATGGATTAAGGATCTGAATATAAGACCTGAAACAATAAAATGCACAGAAGGAAACATAGAAACTAAACTCAAGGACCTTGGACTTAAAGAGGATTTTATGAATTTGACCTCAAAGGCAAGGGAAGTAAAAGTTAAATAAATGGGACTACATAAAACTAAAAAGCTTCTGCTCAGCTAACGAAACCATCAACAAGGTAAAGGGACAACCACCTGGATGGAAAAATATACTTGCAGGCAATGCCTCCAATAAGGGCCTAATATCCAAAATATACAAAGAACTCATACGACTCAATAATAACAAAAAAACAAACTATCCAGTCAAAAAATGGGCAGAAGACCTGAACAGACACTTCTCCCTAGAGGACGTACAAATGGCAAAAAAAATATGAAAATATGCTCAACATCACTAGCTATTAGGGAAATGCAAATCAAAACCATAATGAGATATCATCTCATACCTGTTAGACTAGCTATAATCAACAAGACAAGTAATAACAAATGTTGGAGAGGATGTGGGGAAAACGGAACCCTCACACACTGCTGGTGGGACTGCAAACTGGTACAGCCACTATGGAAAACAGTATGGAGGTTCCTAAAAAAACTAAGAATTGATCTACCATATGATCCAGCAATCCCTCTACTGGGTTTTTACCCCAAAGACTTGAAATTCCATATCCAAAAAGATATTTGCACACACATGTTCATAGCAGCATTATTCACAGTGGCCAGGACATGGAAGTAACCTAAGTTTCCTTCGATAGATGATTGGCTAAAGAAGCTGTGGTACATATATACAATGGAATATTACTCAGCCATAAGAAGAGATGAAATACTACCATTTGCGACAACATGGATGGACCTCAAGATAATCATGCTAAGTGAAATAAGCTAGACAGAAAAGTTAAAAATCACATGATATCACTTATATGTGAGATATAAACCTAAAAGCAACAAATAAGCAGGACAAACAAATAGAGACTCATGGACATGGACTATAGACTAGTGGTTACGAGAAGACTAGACTAGTGGTTACTAGTGAGGTGGGGGAGATGAGGGGAAGTAGACAGGTAAAGGGGGTTAAATATAGTGGGATAGGGGAGGCTGAAGTGGGTAAAGGGGATCAAATATATGGTAGCTGAAGGAAACTGGACTTTGGGTGGTAAATACACAATAGAATATACAGATATCAAATGATGATGTACACCTGAAAATTATATAATTGTATTAATCAATGTTACCCCAATAAACATAATTTTTTTTAAAAAAAGGATACTGGATATAGGATATGACTAAATAAGAGCATTATACACATTTGGAAATTATTAATGGAGAAGGGCTCTAATATGCTATGAATTTGAAAAATAAATTCTTGTTGGTATTTAAGCTTTCAACAGGAGAGTAAAATTAATGGAAACTGATTAATACAAGTGATCAATTTGATGCATATCTTTACTGGAAGTTAGTTTGACAGAGAATAGATTGTGAGATGGGACCATAGGTCAGGACTGCACACAGACCTGTTTGCCCAGTGAAAATGAAACCTGTAGATTCCCACAGCAAATTAAATCTAGTGTGGAAGTTAAGCCTCTGTGTAGAAGCAGATGAATGAGCCTGTTATTGTAATAATGGCAGCATTACTAAGTAGGCAAGGAACTGCTGAAACAATTGATAACTTTCTTTCACCGAGCTGAAAGCATTTTAGAAAATATTTCATCAATTCTTACAATTCCATGTTAGGTTGACAATAAAGATTTCTATCTCTATATAAAGATACCAAAAGTTTATAGACTTTATGAAGTAGAACATAGGCTCACAGCCAGAGCTGAACAAATACTTCTAAAATCCTAACTATTGCTTAAGTGTTCTAGCCATAAAATCATGCAATGTTCCCTCACAGCTTGTCAAAAAACAAACAAATAAACAAAAACACAGAAACTTTGCATTTTAAAGGAGGGAATTATATATTACAATGACAAGTAAGAAAAACACCTGATATTGGTAAAAAAAATAACAGAAATGATTCATTTTTATTATGTACTAAAAGACATGATCAGACAATTTACAATAGAATAAAACAAAAGCAAATGGCCAATGAGAAAAAAAGATCAATCTTTCTGTAATAGCAACTTAAGATCAAACAAATTGAAACAAGATATGCTTTATCTATTAAAGTGGCTAAGGTTTTTCTAAAATAATTTTCCAAGTATTGGCCAAAATAGGTTTTAAACCAATAGGCATCATATGATTCCACTTTTGTTAATAAACAATTAAACAAAGATTTAATTAGAAAAGAGACTGAAGACGTTGAGGTAAAAATGCTCTCAATTTTATCTAGGTAGTGGCAATTTATTTAAATTTTATATTTTTTCTTTGGAGTTCTCATTTTTTTCATACTTCCTGGAATAAGAAGTTTTACAAGTGAAAAATATGTCATTAAAAATCGGGTTATCTAAAAAGTCTATTGTGCTACTGTCATTTAAATATATCAATACTCTTAGAAATAATGTTTATCAACACAAATAAAGAACTTTTAATTGCCAGAAGAGATATTAATTCCAAGAAGGTAATTGCCATTAGAATATTCATTTCATTCAGTTAAGATCAACCTAATAAAAATCCCCTCAACTTAACTGAGATAAATGTAGAAGAGCTTGGTCACTAAAAGACATGCTTTAAAAGCATTAAAGCATTTAAAACTTACAGCTGCAGTTGAATGATCCCAAAATAGTCAAGATTTAGAAAGACAATGATAACTTGATATCATTTGGCCAAAGTAAAAGTAAAAAAATGTTTGCTTCTTGGCTTTTTCATCTGCTCTATTGTTTAATCATATTAATGGATGTTAAAATATTTCTATGAAAATTAAAGGTATAGAGAATACTCATTGCTGTTTTGATATAATTTAATAGAGCTATCTGGATTACACTGAAGATAATCTTTAAAAAAATAAAAATATTGTACACCTGAAACTAATATAATACTGTATGTCAACTTTAATTGAAAAAATAAAAATAATAAAAGAATTATGAAAATATAAAAATATTGTTAGGTAAATTAAAGGAGATAACTAGGAGACATGACTAAATTACTGAGGGATTATTTTAAAGATTTCTAAGACTATAAGCAAATAGATGATGATGTTTCCAAATTAATTGTATCTATTCATTAGCATAGGCTCAGCATTATTTCAAATTGGTATTGGAAAAGTACCTCCATTTCCTATATACAGTACAAAAAAACTATTTAAAAAATATTTTCTTATTTACACTGACCTCTCCCTTGATTAGTCCTAATAAATCAGATATTTATATATGCATAGAAGTTCTCCAATAAGATGGATAAATTGTGATGATATCAAACTATAATGCATCTTTTTCTAAAATAAAATAATATACATACATACACAGATACAACTCAAAAATGGATATAAATGGCAAATAAAGTAGATTATATGTTACTGGAAGTCATATAAATGCAAAATAAGACAATGTTATTGTGTCAAGCAGAAAGTTATATAATTAAAAATTATATAACTATAATTATATAATTATACATAATTATATGTTAATGTGCGTGTGTGAAGGACTGCATGAAACATACCAATTGGTTTGGATTATGAATATTGTGGAGATTTTGTTTTTTAATTTGTAAATTTCCTCAAAGAATCTATAACAATCATACATATTTTTAATGAGGAGAATTTACTTTGAATTTCTGAAAAGAAAGAATAAATATATTTGCATACAATGTCAACATAGTCTATATGAGTAGTAAAGGAATAATGAAACGGAGTAAAAAAGCAAAAAAGGAGTAATTAAAAGCAGTGACTCTAATGTTACAGAAACCTGGGTACTAATCTTCAATCCTGACTCCTAATTCTATGGTCATTAGAAAGTTACTTACCCCCCCTAAACACCCACTTTCTCACATGAAAAACGGAAGTCAACCGTTACACCACAGAATTGAAACATTCAGTCAGATCAAGTATATATCTCTTAAATTACACATATTCCATATTAAGCAAGCAAAACTATATTAACTAAAAGAAAACAGCCAATGGCATTGATTCCTAAGCAAATGGAGAGAAATAATAAAAGAACCCTTCAGTGCCTGAGTAGTGGTCACATTTCTCCATTTAACATATTTTTATCTGAAAAAGTCAAAGGAAAAGAAGAAATTAAACATGAAGTCCAGTCTAGGGGCAATACAAGAAGATAGCAGATTACTTTATAACTAAGTCATGCAACTTAGGTGGAATCAACAAATAGATTTGGAAACAAACTTTAGGTCTGGGTAATAAGTAGGTCTCTCTGGGTCTCTTCTGAGATCCACAAACTCTCACAACTTATGTTGACTAAACAATTGCCTATGACTGCCTTAAGAAATGAGAAATAAAAACTATTGGAATAACTAAACTTGGTCCATGACCAAAGGTAGTATAAATAAATATCTTTAGGAAATGAGCTTTCCATTCAATACTCTTTGCTCTCAAGTTTTGAATTTTCACTGAAATGCATGAAAAATGGTTTAGTCTGGCAATGCCATGAAACAATGACATTTTCAAGGTAATCATGATAGAATTTATACTTTACCAAGTCTCTAAGTCCATGTGTTGATA
Organism: Pteropus medius; assembly: GCF_902729225.1. Taxonomy (NCBI): domain Eukaryota; kingdom Metazoa; phylum Chordata; class Mammalia; order Chiroptera; family Pteropodidae; genus Pteropus; species Pteropus medius. Next base: position 1,058,226 of record NW_024351735.1, read on the forward strand.
AAGAAGCAGACCACAGAAGCAGATGTGAGTAGTAACAAATCACTAAAACACTGAGCCTGATTCAATTTCAGCCAGACATTTTATATTCTGTTCAGGCTCAGTCTGTCTCAGATCTTTACCAAGAATAACATTTCATTAATATCTATATAATCGCTGGTCTTAAGAACACTAGGAACACTATTGATTCTGTACCCCTTATAGGGACCTACTCACTGATAAAGGTTCTCCTTTAGAATCATATTCATTGAAAGAAACCAACATTTCCAGAGAAGTCAAGACTAATTTGTCTTGCCAAACCCTTAGAACTAGGAATTACAAAAGGGTAGTTGGGAACATATTCCACCTTCTTTGGGCATGTGTTATCATGAAAGGAAAAGGTCTTTTTTCCTCTTTTTTTCAAGGACAAGGGGTGAATAGATGGTAGTTAGCTTACCTGAATGAAGAATAGATTAGCTCAAGTAATACAGAATGAAAAGATGACTGAGATAATACATACACATGAAAGCCTGAGCTAGAAGTTTCCAGTCCCTTTCTTCCCAGTTTTCTGATCAAACTATAATTTGGTCATAACGCATATAAGAATGTCCCAAAATCTTACTCTACACTCCTAATCTAGAGTACTCAGAACAAAGTTTTTTCTTGTATTAAAAAATGTTTTATCAAAAGAATTTTACCTTTAGGTTGGAAAGAAATATTTTTTGTAATATGGCATAAAAAAATATTCCACAAAATATATATGATCATTAGTGAAATACAATTACTTGAGTGCCTATTATGTGTCAGGGCTATTCTAGGTACTGAAATAAAGGTAAACAAAACCAACACTTGAAAACCCAGAATTTTTGTTATCTTAGTAAGGAAATTTGTTCCTTTAACCCAAATTCCACAAAAAAAATAATAAAAAAGAATAATAAGTAGCATTTCATAATAGTGAATCTGAAGAGTGCCAACACACTGGTTATACCTAAATATTTGTTGAATAAATAAAGGATACAAAACAAGAAATGGGTTGCTATATATAGTCAAGACGAGAGCAAGAACAAGTATCAGAAATATACAGGTTAGAGAATTTCTCTAGACAGGAAAAAAATTTAAAAGCCAGATTTTTAAACATCTAGTTTTGTTTCACAGGGCTGGCTGGCACTGTAGGAATAAGTGGTTCAGTACCTTGGATAGCGCCCCAAAGGCATGCTCTCTTAAGTTCCAGAGCTACTTAGTTGCATGTGTCTTCCAACTGGAATGATCTTATTACCAGATTCATTTCCCATAAAAATATGAGATTCCTCAACTCCATTCCCATCCCGAAACACACGAAACAAATATGCATACTTCAAAGCCTGGTCTGTTTGTTAAAATTCTGTCCTATTCAGGGAATAAATCTGTTACTTTAGAAAACTGATCCAGGAAGTATTATCTCTTGCTATGTGACAGGTCATCCTAAGAGGGCTTGCTCTCCCTGATTTACAGCAAGGGATTTGCCTGCAGGATAAAATAAAGTAGCTATCTCAAATTTAAAATGAAACATATTATCAAACCATAATTCGATGTTATAGATTCAAAAAAAAAAAAATCTCTTCCTGAGGAAGACTTACCAAAAGCATGGTAGATCTCCATAAGGACTCACATAGGTGAAACAATCTACACATGATTAAAAAGTAAAAAGAACTCTAAACTAAAAGTCATTATTTTATATGTCACAAAACTAAACAGAACTAGAGTAAGACACTGACAGATAAAAGATCCTCATCTTTACTATTCTACTTCTTTTGCTTGCCAGCCGAGTTCCTAAATCTTTGCTTGTTTTCATACTGTAGCAGTCATCTTAGGGTTGGATATTTATTTGCATAAAGTCTTCCATACTGTAGAGAAAAAGAAGAACTGTCGTTTCTGATAGTAAATATGACAAAGAGATTTGGGACATCTGGAAATATTTACCCCATAAAAATCCTATAAAGAAAGTAATGCAAAGCACACCTTTCTGCTGAGAAATCACCAAATATTCTATTTATGCTGTGTTTTTATATCTCCAAAAACTGTATTATGAGGAATCAGTGAATAAAAACAATTAAAATCTTGGAGAAAACAAGATCAAAAGAAAAGATTCCCATTAAAGAAAGAAAAAGAAGTGAAGAAAAGCAAGGGAGAGAGGAGGAAGGTGGAGAGAGGAGGCAAGGGAGAGAGGGAGGGAGCGGTTTGTTGTTTGTTAAAATGTTGTTGTTGTTTAAGAGACATATTGTTGTTGTTGTTGTTGTCATTGTTGTTGTTGTTGTTTGTTGTTGTCGTTGGTTGTTGTTATATGAAGAGAGAGAGAGAGAGAGAGCATATGTTTCGTTGTTGTTGTTGTTGGCGCTTGTTGTTGTTGTTGCTGTTATATATATATATATATATATATATATTGTTGTTTGTTGTTGTTGTTGCTGTTGTCATTGTTTGTTGTTGTTGTTGTTATACGAATGAAGGAAGCCGAAATAATGGTACGAAATGAATGGTAAATGAAATGGTACGAAGCGAAATGGGAAAATGGAATGAAATGAAATTTAATGAAATGGAAATGGTAAAATGAGCATTGTTGAAACCGACGACGATCAAGATCCCCATTGTTTGAAGACGTCACAAAAAGCAGCTTTTGGTACTCTTGGGATTGATTGGGAGTAATAAAAGTTATTACTTTTTTTAAAAATTAAATTTATTGGGGTGATGTTGTTTAATAAAATTATATAGGCTTCAAATGTACAATTCAGTAGTACATCATCTGTATATTGCACTGTGTGTTCATCACCCAAAGTCAAATCTTCTGGCACCATATATTTGATGCCCTTTATGCCCTTTATCTACCTCCCCTCTCTTTTCTCTCTGGTAACCACTAAACTATTGACTGTGTCTATGAGTTTTTGTCTGTCTTGTTCGTTACTCTGTTTTATATCCCACATATAAATACAATCATATGGTTCTCAACTTTTTCTGTCCGACTTATTTTGCTTAGTATGAGAATCTCAAGACTCATCTATGTTGTCCCAAATGGCAGTATTTCGCCTTTCTTATGGCTGAGTGATAGTCCGTTATATATATGTACCACATCTTCTTTATTCAATCATCTATCAAAGGACGTGGGTGAGAAGGTTAAAAAAACAGTATTACCCAAAAATTGTGAAAGTAGAAAAAAAGCTTATTCTTGTTGGCCCACGGATTGTATTACACAGAATAGAGGAATACTGGGCATAACTCCTTTGTTTTGTTTTTAAGATTACTTTTTGGACAAATGTTTCCATGAAATGCTTTAGAAGAGTTCACTTAGATTACTTATAATAAAAATAATCTCAAAAGTTACTAAAGTTTTTCAAGAGAAATTCACATTATGTGTTTAGTCTTACCAAATTCAGATATACTGTTAATTTTTAGTTTTACATAAAACATACCTTACATAAAATTATCTAATGTTTTAAAATAGTTATTAACAGTTTGGGGCACTCATTTTAGAAAACTTAAGTGTTTCCCTTTTCAATTCAGCAGGTTTTCCATTTCACTGGGAATCAATTCCATCTGGTGTTTCTAATCTAGCATTTAAACAAATCGTCTTACAAGGCCTCTGATCATGTTTAAACACGAAAAGTTGTGCAGTACACATCCAAATTTCCGTAAAAGTGACTCTGGTAGTAAAGCCATTGCATTTTCCTCTCCATCTGCAAAAAATAGTTCTTTTTTACCTCAAGAACACCTAATCCTTACATTTTAAGAAACAGAACTTGAGCGCTTTTGTTGCCAAGAACCTCATTATAATATAACTAGACTACTCCCTTGTGAGTACTAGTAAGTGTTCTTGCTTGTTAACACATGCCTTTCTAATTCAAATATGATTAGTTATAGGCTTTCCACTGAATATTTAAATTTAATATATTTAGGTTCTCAAACTACCTGTGAACGGAAGCCTGTAAATTAAAGGGGGCATGAGAATCCGAAACATGAGCAGAGCTGCTTAAAATCTCTTTGCTGAACATTAAGCCTCATTCTTGACTTGTAACACCTGCTTTCTGTGGAACCAGAAGTCAGCATGAAGGCAGTTTCCCAGTCTAGGTTTTAGACTGGGCTGGAAATTGTAATAGCCTCACCACGAATGTCTGGCATATTTCAAACTCCCCTACGGCTGAGAATAATGCAGAAACTGAGATGGAGCTGAAAATAGTATAATCTTCAAAGCCAAGAGGTAAGTCCAGAGACCATAGAGTCATTCAAATGCCCATTAGATGTCTAAAGAAAACAAAGCTAAAAATCTAGGATAGTACAGACTTGCTAAACGCGAAATTGAATATGCATATTATATTTTTACTAACTTATTTATCAAACCATTTTTTTAAGATCTAAGTTAAAAATAAACCAAACTTGTATACTTCTAAAATTGGTGATGGTAGCGTGGTGTGAGATAAAATGCACTAGATCAAAAATTGGCAAGTTCTGGATTTTTTTCCTACTGTTTCTTCTGACGTGTACCTTCGAACAAATCGCTTATCTCTCTTAGGCCCTGGGCTTCAATTCCCTCATCTGTAAAGCAAGGAATTTGGACTAGAAAAGATCCAAACTTACTTCCAGAAATAAATAGGTATTACATTCCATTTGAACTCAAATCTGACTTGTATTTGCACAGTTCTAAAAAGAGAGAATATTTTATATATTTAATAAATGTGTTCCAGGTTTCATAATTTAAACTCTAGTTCTTCATAAGACAAATGCATATTTTCTTTAAAAAAAAATCCTAGATGATGGACATGAACACAAAGACCCAAATAAATGAAAAAGATTTTGTAACTAGTTCAAAGCATCCACCCATTTTATTGCAAATCTTTCAAAGCTATAGGAAGTGAAAGGTAAGGGCCGACATAGCTGCTGCTGGTTCTTTCACCAGTCCTTTGGGTGGCTCAAGGAGCCAAAACATGTCAGCAGTAGGACAAAGCTTCCTTCAATATCATACATCAGAAAGCTCATGTTAGAATATAAAATAGGCTACCAGGAATTGGATTTAAGTTGTTAGAACCACAAACGACAACATATCCGTCTCTCCTCTCCTACTGTATTTCATGATCCCATAATAAGGGGCAAAACTAGAGCCAGCCTGTACTCAGAGCTGTAGCCCTGCCCTGGAGATCCTACTCAGACAGGCCACGTGATGCTAATGCAGAAGCCTAAAACATTTACCAATATTAGAAATGAAAAACAGCTCAAAACAACCCAATGCATATCAAAACACTGAAAATGACATATTTCCCAATGATCAAATTTAAGTTTGGTCCATTAAGACATATTACTTCTCTTAGATTAGAATACCTTAGACAACATTAAGTACTATTGTGAGTGATGGCAGTTACAAGCAAGGCAGAGAAATATTGAAAGTTTAGCCTCAAGGAATATGTATAAAGAATAGTCTTGAGAAGAGGTGGCAAACATATATACTATTCCCCTATGCTGTTCACATGACAGACAGTACTAATCAATAACAGTAGTTTCTTTTCTAGTACCTGGGTCTCAGGTTCACTCTATTTCTCAATAGTCAGACCCTGCCAATTGATCTGAGATAGTATGAGAAAAAACTTATTTGCCATCCTTTCTACAGAGAAAAGAACTCTGTACTGAGAATCATGAGGATCTGCTCCTCCTTTGAGTTCTATCATTAACCAGTTAGGCAAGTTGCTTTGTTACTCTGGGCCTCATCATCTTTGTCAATAAAATTTGGAAGTAGGGTTGGACTGTCTCTAAGTTTATTTGTGTGTCCAAGCCCTAGATATTTATAAACTTAAACAATGGGTGGTATATGTGAATGACTGAAAAAAAGCATGACCACCACATAACTTTAAGAAATGAAATTACTCATTGAAGTTATAGAATGTCATCATTATTTCTTCCCTCACAATAGAGCGGCAGATACTAATTATAAGATTCTTTGTCCAACAGTGGTTATTTAAGCCAAGAAATATATTCTACTCCAACTCCTTCACAAAAGAGGAGTTTGATGTTCAGAGGGGTTAAATGATTTGGATAAAATGAAGTGGGTAAATCTGCATACCTAAATTATAACTATCAACAAATAGAGTTTAGAGAATGATTCCAAACTACAAATCCAAACCTACTGACGAGCCAGTAACTTTTCTCCTTCACTATCAGTCATTATGCCTTCTTGTTTGTGACCATTCCTCTATACTGGAATACTTTTAGGATCCCTACATTCTTTCTTTCAGGTTCCTTTTGATTTCTTGTTTATTCAGCATATTTATTTTACTCGTCCTTTCATACTCGCATTTGCAAAGTTTTCCAATTTAGAGTCATTGAAATGTTTTTTGCTATGTTGTGTCCTTCCTTTACTGATATCATAACTATGCTAAATAAGACCTCATCTAACGCAAGATCAGTAGAATCCAAAAGGCAGCCATTTACTGCTACCTTTTGTTTATTGTCTTTTACCTGTATGTGGTTGCTATATATGGATCCTTCAGCAGTAATAATTTAACTCCCTAAAAAATAATGATATTATACCATAAGATGATCTTAATATGTCATCTTTGATCCTTGTATCTAATCTTGAATCCACTTTTCAAGTGCCTTATGTTCATTTGATAAAAAACAAAGCAGAGGCATTTCAGGTTGCATTTGAAATATGATCCTAATTTCAATAAGTGATCATATTCTTATGAGATCACAATTTAGAACCATGATAGCAATGGAAACAAAAGGAGGTAAGGCCTATGACACTTAGCATAAACAAGTATAAGCAGAGAATTAGATAAGCAGTCAAGAGACCTGAATTCTATCCTCAGCTTTCACACTATAGATACAAACTTGCACAACTTGTCTCACTTCCCTGAACCCCAACTATAAAATGAGGGAATTCAACTTGCTATTTAAAATCACATTCATATTTATCATTCTATGATGAATACTGCCATGGGCAGTCCCTAATACCTCCCTCCCCATGTGTGGGAGCTCTCCTGGTCACTTGCATAATTTCTAATGTGACAGAGTATACCAGCCAGTGGTCCTGTGCTTAACCACGATGACCCACTGCCAGTCTGGCCTGCAGAGTCACCTGCTCTATGACTAATCCCAAATGTCCCATGGTGGCAGTAACAGCCCACTTCAACAAAAAGTAAGAAAACAAAACTTCTGGTCTCCACCTTCTGTTTTTACTGAGTGCAACAAATTTAAGAACCAATTGATTACTTTTTTTCCATCAATGTAAAGGGCCAGGCCAGCTGACTCCAAAACACTTTATAAAGTATCTGGAAAAGCCTTACAACTCCACAAAGCACATATCACTGAACTTAGAAGAGACCTTAGAGATTTTCACGTTTTCTAAAAACCTTTTCATGTTAGAACTGAAGAACCTGAGATCCAGAGAGGTGGAAATGCCAGGATTAGAACCTAGCATGCTTGATTCCAGGTCAGGGTGCTCACAGGGGAAATATATGAAAAATAAAGAAATAACAGTGAATTTTAGAGGGTAGTTGTTTTCTTTTTAAAAATCACAGAATATCGTGTTTTCTTAACATGCTGAATGTTTTAGAAATCTCCACATTTTTATTGTTATAGAAAGGCAGTGTAATATGAGAAAAATATTATTTGTTCTAGAGCTAAAATCATGCCCCTTCACATACAGGCATACCTTGGAGGTATGGCGAATTTGGTTACAAATTACCACAATAAAGTGAGTCACACAGGTTTTTTGGTTTGCCGAGGCATATAAAAGTTATGTTTACTACACTATACTATAGTCTATTAGGTATGCAATAGTATTATGTCTAAAAAAGTGTACATACCTTAATTTAAAAGTATTTTATGTCTGAAAAATACTAACCATCATCTGAGCCTGTAAGAAAAATGGCACTGATAGATTTGCTCCACACAAGGTTACCACAAACCTTCAATTCGTAAAATATGCAATTATCTGAAAATGCAATAAAGCAAAGCACAATAAAACGAAGTATGCCTATACTTACCGTTGGCTAAGTTAATTTCTTTGCACTTCACTTTATCATCTGTCAAATGGCATTAAAAATATCTCCATTGAATTATTTTTTTTATTTTTTTATTAGTTTCAAGTATACAGTACATTGGTTAGATATATATAGTTTATAAAATGATCCCCCTGTTTGCTCCTTCTCTCTGGTTTTCCACCTAGCCAATATATTAATGCTAACTGCATTCCCTATGCTGTGCTCCCCATCCCCGTGACCAACTATCAACTACTAATTTAACCCTTCACCCTATTCTCTCAACCCACCCTCGCTTCTGTCCATCACCAAATTGTCCACTATATTTGTGTCTCTTTTTGATTAGTTTGTTCTTTTTGTTCCTTAGATTCTGCATATAAGTGAAATCATATGCTATTTATCTTTTTCTCTCTGACTTATTTCACTCAGCATAATAACCTCTAGGTCCATCCATGTCGTTGTAAATGGTAGGATTTCATTTTTTTAAAGGCTGAGTAATATTCCACTGTATATATGAACCATAACTTCTTTATCCAATTGTCTGTTGATGAACATTTAGGTTGCTTCCATATCTTGGTTACTGTAAATTGCCCTGACCTGGTCCATTGAATTATTTTTGAAAGTTAAAAAAATAACTATTGTAGTGTTATTAGCACTGTGTCTTCACACATTCCTTAATAGATTCATAAGGTATGTATTATCTGATGGTCACAACAAATCTTTCAAATCAAAGTACCTGTTCTGTGTGGTACCACAGTGGGACCTTGGGATAGCATCCCAAGATGCACTAGTACTCTTGAGCACTCTCAAAGAAGACATTTTCCTACAATGCTCCTGAAGGATTCTGTTCTTTACTCGCAGGTCTGTTAAAGCCACCTACATGGAAATATGACTAGGGATTTAAGAAGAGAATAGGTTTATTTAAACTTTTTTTTCCAAGTAATTGAATATAAGAATGTTCCTATTTTTTTAACTCAAGATGGTAGAGAACAGGTTTCAAATATACAACATTTTGATGGTAATATAGAATTCATTCCTGAGAACGTTAGTCTAAACGTAGCAATCTAAACTGACACACGTGTGTACATGTTATAAAAATAAGTGTCAGCTGCAAGAGGTGTTACTCGATATAAGATCAGACTATTTCACAAATATATATCAAAGTCCCACCTTCACAGAGAGCTTTTCACAGCTTTAATATATTCTAATATCCCCAGCTTTAGTCCATAACTGAGAGCAAGCTGCATAACGTATCTGCAGAGAGATTTCCATTTGGAAGTTATAGCATTATGGAGCTGAAAGGAGCCTTTAAGTCCACCCACTACAAACTCTTCATTTTATAGATGAGAAACTGGAGCCTGAGAGGTTATGCATTGTTTGTTTGTATGTTTATAAAAGTGAAAAGCAGAAAATAAGCTGAGACTGGGCCAGAATAAAATGCACACCACTAGGCTTCTGTCCAAGTGCTCTTCTTGGGAACCAGGGGTCTGACTTTACACGAAGCAGAGTTACCAAGATTCAGACTTAGAAGAAATTACCTTCGAGTGTGTCTATTCTAAAAGAATTCTTCATATTGGTCAATGTTTTATCTTACTTTTGTTCCATTAGGAGAGCTTTTTAAATGGGCTTCTTTCATGATTTCTTTTTTGAAATATCCTCTAATTGTACTCTGTCCCCAGGGTTGGTAAGTGCTAAAAAAAAAAACACAATGGTTTCAGACAGATTATACATTGTTCTTCTCTTCCTCATTATATTATAGACAAAAATGTCTATAACTCTATGCATGCTTTTTCCCAATAGCTGGGCTCTGATTTCTACAAGTAGTCTATCCAAGATCCACAAAAATAAAAATGTGTGATAACTCTATTTTACTCTAATAGGGTGTTGACAGTTTTACCTTCACATATGGATCCCTAAAAATGTTCTTCTAGGAACTAGTCCAACTATTAATAAGGTACTACAGAAAAATTCAGCTTAGGGATACTGGGATCAGGCCAGGGAGGAGGAACAAGATTTTTGTTGCTGTGTCAAACCAGAGATATAAACGTTTCATTTCAGATCAATAGGGAATATAATTCTGGGGTCAAATCATGATGCTGGCATTGGAGACACTGTTTCTCAGTGGAATCTCTAAAATGGCTCATGGAACTCTGTTTTTAATGCCCTCTGAACTTAGAATTACTGTCAAAATTAATAAAGTAATTGCAAGTAGTAGCTTCTATACCTGCATCAATCACACATAAAATAAACATTATAATACATTCTTGCAAAATTCTAAGCAAGCTAAACAGATATAAAATAAATATTTATAATACACAAAAAAACAAAGAAACTTTATTATTTTGATGTTGTTATCAAGGATACAAACTCTTGATGATTTATCATAATTCTACATGTAATAAGTATCCTGTTCATCAACCCCGTCAATAAATCCTATATTTTGACTAATTAACAACAACTCTAAGAGTTGCTTGTTAAAACCAATATTCCATATTTATTGGAGTAGAGTGAAATATACTTAATAATAATACAAAGTAATATTAACAGAGGCTTGCTAGAACTCAGACACTACATATGACTTAATTCATATAACCCTTAAAACAGCCCCATCTTATTGGTTAGAAATTGAGGCTTAGAGAGGTTAAGTAACTTGCTCAAAATTAGCAGATCCAAGTTGGCATTTGGGGTCCATGGGACTCCAGAAGGCATGTTCTTAACTACTACTTTACATTTCCCACAATTTAATCTTCTAATAATGAGTTTTGTGAAAATATTACTGTAGTTCATCTTCAAGAACAAGAATCCTCATCGTAGAGATATTCAGAATCACTAGATAGGGGGAATACTACTGGTAGACTGATAAACCAAGTTTTGCTGTATCAGGTTTTCACAATGATAACACATCTGTAATGAAAACGTGGGAGATTCTACTCAAGAATAACATTTCTTAGTGAAAACACTCTAGATCCAAATCTCAACATACCACAAAACAGTATGCCCAGCATTTTCCTAAACAACTAGATACATATTAAATGATGGGGACTTTTGGCATCAGCTGAGCCACCTGAGGTGAACTATCCATTGAATCTGACTCCAAATAATGACTGCAATCTCAGACTGAAAGATTCTCCTTTCTGTCAATCTTTCTGAACCTAAACTATAGTTTTAAGGAGCATATGAGCAGATATGACTAATGTAAAACAAGTCTAAAAGAGAAAACATAAATCATTTAGATTTAGAGTTATATTTTCTATTTAATAAATCATACATTTGATATTATTGTCTATTAGTTTTAATGTTTCTATTAAAAATCTTGCTTTTTTAAAAGGAAGAGGGAAAAGACAAACTAAATAATCAACAGTAGGGGGTACATAAAAAAATGGATCATTCATACCTTAATGCAGCCATTAAAAATCATACTAAAACAATATAATGGAAAACTTTTCAAAACATATTAACTTAGAGAGAAGATAATTAGGGAGATCATTTCATAAAATATATAAATGTCTAACCAATGTACTGTATACTTGAAACTAATAAAAAACTAATCAAGTTGTATACTTTAAAAAATATTAACTTAAAAACTGTTTAAAACACATTATTATATGATCCATATTTCACACATAGGTGAGAGCAAAGTCTAAATGTGTATAGCTCAAAATGTTAACCTAGCTGTGATCCAGTGGTAGGATGGTGTTTATCTTTCCCTTTCCTTCCTTCTCTTCCTTTTTTTATTCTTTCACCAATTTTTGTAATCTAAAAAGATGCTCTAAGAAAACTTAACTTAGTCACTGTCCTTACTGATGCAGGACAGAATAGAAGAGCACAAATTCTGCAATCTAACTACCCAGATTTAAAACTCAACTATCATTTACAAGCTACATAAATTTGTCTAAGTTCCTTAAAAGCTGTGTCTCATTTTCTTCATATGTAAAATAGGAGTACATATATTTCTATATAGCTGATCCATTGTGAGAATTACATGAGTTAATATATGTAAAATGAATAAAATAATGCTTGACACACGGTAAGGACTCAACAAATGCTAGCTATTGTTGATGATGTTGCTAATTTTATTGCCGGAAAATAGTCATTCGACCAATGGCTCTGCTGTAAAAACACAAGAAACTCATATTTTAGTCAAGATAAAAATATTATTAAAAACAAATGACTGCACCAACAAGAGATGTACATATATAACACTAGTATGTCTGGCAGACATGCATTGAGTCAAACTGACTTATTCTCTACTTACAAAAATAGGTTTATGATCATTTTTAACAATATTAGAATTTTTTAAATAAACATTGTTAATTTTCTGGTTTTATTCTTCTTCTATCATACATCTACGTATGATTCTTTGAGTACTTCTCTAGGTTTGCCACACTCATTCTTAGACAAAACAAAATGATTACGTAAGCAGCTAACTGAAGGAAAGAAGAAATCTGATACTAGATGTGTGGTATATGCAAAGTCAGTCAGATCCAATAATGTCTACGAGCAGAAGGTAAGAACTTCACCAGGACAAAGATGATCAATATTTGAGGGTCCATCATGACCACAACAGAAAATCTATGTCTAGGCAACTTATTTGGCATTAATAAGGGTGATGAAAGCCACTTACAAAACACAAAGGACTTCTTTTCTGGTATGATAGAAAAAAAATTCACATCATAATTTGCTTATGTCTCTTAAGTAAAAATAAAATTCAATTCCTTTCAAAAAGTGAGAAGCAAGGCTTATTCATTTTGTCTTCCTTCTCCTACCTCACCCCAAACCTCCAAACATCTTAAATATTCCTTAGCATACAGTAGGCTTTTTAAGTTAATATTTTCTGAATAAATAAAGCCTTGTGATTTCTCACTTCATACAGAAATGTAAGAAATTGCAATCTTATGTTTCTAGTAATAAACTGTGAAGTATTATTTCTTCCAATCTGAAACATTAGCTCCATATCTAGTCCTGAAGGATGTTTTGAGTGAGGGGTGAGGTGGCCTGACCAGGTCTCACAGTGTGGCCAAGCTGTAAACTACGCAGAGGCATCCATGCCTGCTCTCTGTACACCCCACAATACTCTTTCCAAAAATAGAATTCTTAAAGTCATTTCTTTAAATATGTGATTAACTACATGCAAACTGGATTTTATCTTATGTTTAAGTTAGATTAAAATATAATTAAAAAAAACAAGATTGTTTTAACCACACAAAGAAAGAAATTTTCAATTTAATGATGTGAATGAATTTAAATCAAATGAAATGACAGAGAATTGGAAAAAAATGGAAAGTGTAAGACACGTCTCAAATGTTATTAATCTTTCTCAAAGTCTGTTTTATATTTCGGAAACTATATCTTAATGAAGAATCGATAAAAGTCATCGGTTTCAATATATTGTCTTCTTTAATCTCTATGACACTAAAATCATATAGCTGTCTTCTGAACTCCCTATCTGCTCCTTCTCCATCTCTTTCACAGGCTCCCCTTTCTATTCTGAACCTGAACTTGGGCAAGGGGTAAGGGGGTCTTCGTGGTTCCATATTCAAGCATCTGTCCTATGTGTTGACATCTCTTGCTCAGAAAATACAACCATTCTCTGGCCAATGCTCCAGCTCTCAATCCTTGGAGGGCAGCTCCCACACCCAAACCTACAGCCCAGTGTGTACTGCTGAACCACAACCCCTTATCTCCATATGCCCATTGTTTGTTCACTAAAATGTCCTACCACCTTTACTAAGTTAAAAATGTTTAGCACCAAACTCACTACATTTCCTCTTTGGGATTTTTAATACATATTTCACCTTTTCATCAGACTCTAAAGGTCCTTTAAAAGCTTTCTTGTGAACTTTGTATAACAGAGTACCATTTGGGGGACTAAATGAATAGCATCTTTGTCCTTTATAAGGATTTAGCAGTCAAAGGAAGTAAAAATGAGGGGAAAATGCAATTAAAAAAAGATATTTTGCAACATTTATCTGACTTATACAATCTTGGGGGCTTCTTTGTGGTGACTGCCCAACATCTCTGAACATCTTCCTACATGTTGGAATATTCTCACATTGTGAGTCTAGTTTAAGAAGCCAGAAAAATCACGCACTGCCTTACATCTGGGCACCAAACCAGGAAGAATTACTTTTCTGGAAGGGTCACTGGGGGAGGTATTTGGTTCCTGAGCTTTGGGAGGCAGATCCCGGTACTGAGAAGCCATTTGATCAGTAAGAAGTCCTGGGCTGGGGCTGTGTGGCCAGGATCAGGCTTTCTGGCACCCTCCCAAAAATTCTGGATGCTTACTAATATCTGTTGTTACACTCTTTTTTTCTGATTAAAGGAGCCTGTGCATATTCTATTATTTGTACCTAAAAGCCCTGTCAAATACACACATTAAAGTATTGAAATTTTGTTAATTCTCAGAAGCACGAGTATTAGGAAAAAGTGAACCACTTTGAAAACAATTACATTCACCCTCACCCTAGTCCATTTTTGCACACCAAGCTATGTTTGCCACACTACAGAGCCAGATAAAGTTCACACTTCCATAAAATGCAAATGCTGAAGCTCTTAGCTCATATGAATAAAATTTGACCATGATTTCTTTAACAAAGAGTAGTTAGTGTTTCTTTTAGAGTATTCTGAAAAAAAATTAACAATAATTAATTTTCTGCGAGTAAGTTTATAAAAATCTGTATGTTCTTTACCCCTGAGTATAAAATTAAACCAAGAAACCTTAAAATGTAGTCTAAATAGATATCCCAAGGTTATCAGCAGTCAGTTTGCTATGGTTAGGAGTTAACAGCATAAGCTCAGATAAACAGCATATCTGAATTTGTATCCCATTTCTACCACTCAGTAATTTTGTTACCTTGAACAACATAAATCACACATCTACACATCAGTTTATCTTCAAAAAAAATAATTATAGCACCTACTTCAAATAAGTCGTTAGTCTTTCCCCATGCAAAAAAAATTTGGAAGGCACTTAGTACATTGACTAGCATATATTAAGCACTCGATAAATGTTATCCACCATGTTTATGAGTAGCATTATCAGCAGCTATGGTGACAATGATGCCATAACAATATGAGAGTCTAAAATTTAACTTATGTGACTAAGACCCACACTCGATGTCCGTTTAGCAGAGCCACATAATTGGAAACATTTCAGTTCTTCCAAATGTCTTCTCTTGCTCTTTCAGGGGATTATTACCTTTAAAACTAAATTGTCTACACTCCCTGACTGAGAAAAATGCACCTGGGGGTAAGTTGCCTGACTGAAAAGCTACAGCCTCTTGATGGGCTGTTGTTTGCTTTGTGTCTGAAAATAGCTTTTCTACACCAGTGCCCCTTGGAGGGTATTTTGGCCTCAGATTAGAAGGACAAGTGAGCTACTGCAATGGCATTTAAAGAGGGCCTCAGAGTTTCCAAACACTCACTTCTAGCCAATGTTTCCAGCTGAGATCCATTTCCGGTGGCTAGGGGAAAACAAATATTTGTCTTGGGATTGTTGGGTTCCAAGCAGTTTGCAAATGTTTTCACCTAATAGTTCCCTGGGAAAAATATCATCTCTAGTAAATGTTAACTTTAAAAAATTAGTTGTTTGTTTAGTAAAAAAACTGTTACAGTAAAAACACAATCTTGCAAAGTATTTGCAAACGTGTTGATTTTGTCACCATCATAACAATATGGTTATGATGTATTTTGGATTGATACATAAAGTTCTTTTGTTGACCATAATCATCCATAAACAATGGTCATTACCCTTGTTTTAGTTATCATCCTTTTGAGAATCTGATGAATGCTGTCTACCATTTCCTCAGAAAGAGAAATTCCCAAATATGTTTATGACCCTCTGCATACAGAACAACTATGCATGATTAACACTTTAAAGTTCTACATATAAAAGTCCAATAAGTTATTTGTTTACTAGCATTCTATTAGTAAAAATCTCTAGAAACTAACACTTCAGTTTTGGGGGTGTTTTTTGCCAGAACAATGATATTGGTACTCATAATAATGACCCCGACTTCATGAATCCTTTGAATCCCAACCATTGATATGTCAGACCTTCGCTATGCAAAGCACAATCCTGGAACTAGCAACCTCAACTTCACATGGGAACCTGTTAGACACACAGAACCCCAGACCCCAACCCAGACCTGCTGAATCAGATTACACATTTTAATAAGATATCCAGTTGATTTACATGCACATTATATTTTGTGAAACAATGCTTTGAGTTTATGAACAGTTGTTAAGAACCTCTGATCTCCAAGATCCTTATAATGCTTGAGTCATGAATTAAGTAAAATTCTAATACTGTCTTCTAGAAGCCCCCAGTGTAATGCACATGAACGAATATAAATTAAATGCTAATCATTTATTTGTTCATGTTTCAAAAAATATTCATTGATTTTCCATTGTGTGCCAGGTAATGTTCTATTCGCAAAGACTATCTCATCATTCTAGAGGGAGAATATAGGTAATAAACAAATATGCAAGTAAATATGTAATATATCAAATGGCAGTTAGTGCTATGAGGTAAAATAGAGCAGGACGAAGATGATAGGGAATGCCGGTGGGGTGCTGCTTTTTTAAATAGGATGGCCAAGGAAACCTCATGGGTAAGATGACATCTGAGCAAAGACCTAAAGGAAGGGAGGAAGGGAGACCTGCACTGTTGAAAGGAAGAGAGAAACATAAGGTAAAGACTCTGAGGCAGAAAGATATTTGGAGGATCCGAATATCAAAGAGGAGGCCAGCTCCTCAGAGCAGAAAAGTGAAAGAGAGAAGGACGGCATCAATGAGGTGAGATGAGGGTGGTCGTATAAGTTCTAATAATCACTGACCACATGTACCAACTGCTGTAAAAACATTAGGGGAAAGATCTTGGCTGGACAAGATCAGATGGCTTCAGCAGAGAAGACTGCCTCCTCTGGTCAGGGAAAGTCTCTCCTAGAGAAAGTAGGGTTTCGAGTCTGCTTGAAATATAACTAATTCCCATCAGAAAGCAATTTATTCCTTTTTTTTTTTTCTTTTTTTTTTTTAGAATTTAGGCTTTAAAATATAGTTGCTAAGGATCTCTGGCAAAAACCAGATTCTGTTTCAGAGGGTCTGGCACATACTTGGCAGGAAATACCCTGGAGTGGAATTAAATAATAATCCCATGACTGGCTATAATTCAGAGCCATATCTTGGCTACCTTGTTTGGATTATGTTCATAATTATTCTAGACCACATTTTGACATTATTCTAGCCATCTTGTCTGAACATCTGTTTCAGGAACTTTTCTGCCTTTGGCCAGTATGTGCTCTCACTGCAGACAATAAGCCAGATAACCAGTGCCATCTCCTTAATATTGTACTTATATATCTTTGAGCCTGTGCCAAATTCCCATTGGGAGACAAGGTTTTGGTAACAAGGGACATATGCTCCTCATGGCCACATGTAAACCACATGAAAGCAATCATGACTATATTGCTTAAGAAGTCATGCCAGTAACTGTAAAGATCAGTACAGCCTACAAATAACAGCTATCAATTGTACAACCTTTAGACATGGGATCATCTAATCCATGCTAATCTCTCTTCATTTTGGCAATGAAGATGTTACAATCACTCCTCACACAGAAAAGCTTCAATCAAATTAATGTTCCATGTCAGCTCTATCTTAAAATATTTCCTCTTCTTCATCTAGAATGAAGAGTGAATAAATCTGTCTATGAGGAATGAGCCTCCCAAGGATTCTCAATGTAATCCAGCCAAAATGGAATTTACAAGTCAAAAAAAGCTAAATAAAAACAAGAATAATAAATAGAGACCATTATTCATTTACGGATAGGTATAATCCACTTTAAGAAAATTTATTCATAAGAAGAAAAAATCGAGGGATTATTATTTACAGAAAGTTTCCTTTTCCCACTCAAATATCTAAAGAATATTAGAGCCAGATGGGACCCATGATGGTCATATTTACAGATGAGAAAATGGTGACTGAAGGAGGCAAAAAGATCTTGCTCAAAGATGCACAACTCAGCACAAAATTTAGCTTCACGCCTGCAATTGAAATGATATGAAGCAGCGAAGAATGCCAAGGAAAAGTAAACAAGCTAGCTAACCTAAATTGGTTTTTATATTTGCAAACTCGGGTTTAAAGAGTTTTGTCAACCAATAAATTATTTCTCAAGATTCATCAGTGCATAAAGTACATGACAGGACACTCATAACTTTATAACCATTTAAAAATCCCACCAACGGATCTCAGTAAATCCCCCACTTAGAATGACTCATCATCAGAAAACTCTTGTAACTAGTATGGCTATATGCCTTCTCAGGACATAGCAATGACTCTAGTTTATTAGGAGATTCCCAGATGTCTAGTTTGTCCATATCACTCAGGTGATGATGTATTTTCTTGGGTTCTGGTTGTACATATTGGAATCCCCTCCAAAAAAGAGTATTATACTTTGTTTCCTAATGACCACAGATAACATATTCCATTTTCAATGATCTGTTTGGTAGAATCTTATGTATGTTGAAAGATCCATTCACAAACACAGCCTTCTCGTTTTACAAACTAGAAAACTGAGATGTTTGATGATTTTCCCAAAGGCTATTACAGCTTATTCATGCAAATCCAGGCCAGGAACTTGGGTCGCCTAGCTCCTTATGAGCCGCTGTTTCCACTATGTCAAGCTACCTCCATTCTGAGTCACCCTTCCTGGTAAGATAGAATCTTACTTTATCCTCCAAATCTAATTCAAATGACCTACATTTTAACTTACCCGTAATTACTAAATTGGACCAGAAGTTTAAAAGCAACTGTTTTTCCAATTATAGTGGAAAATTTGGCTCAATAACTGTCTTACTCACAATGTATAAAATGCCAGCCTTTCCAGAATTTTTTTTTCTTTTCTGGGATGTCTTTGAACAAGCATTTCCAACGCTGTAAGGCACAGAGGAAGATTTGTAGGAAGAGAATTCTTCACCAACCTAAGGTTTCCGACTCTCATCTCAAACCTATGGCTTATTCAGGATATCAAGGTAATGTTAGCACCCAATAACAGCCAAAGTTTATTGAGCGAGTACCCCAAGCCATTCTCGCTACCAGGTCTTTTCCCTACAGAGCATCTCATTTACCCTTCACAACCGCGGGAGGTGGTAATAATGAACCCCACTTAACAGATGAGCAAATTCAGATCCAGAGATCCTTAATAATTGGCCAAGCTCAAACAGAGAATAAATAGAAAAGTCAACAGTGGAGTTCTCCACTATGCAAAAATGTTCTGTTCGGACTAGGAACAAGAAACAGCTTCCATTTTCTGGCAGAGGTTATATTCTTCTGGTCCTGTCCTTTACCAGTATTTAAAGAAAAAAAATTAAGTGGAATAATATACTGAAAAATCAAATAACAATAATACCTCAGTGACATATGTCTTCTAAATCAACCCCCAATCCACAGAGCTACAATCCTCTTTCCTCAGGCATAGCTTTTCCAAAGCACAGCAGTGCAACTCCTCCTGCACATTTTCTGTTTTTAGGGTAATGAAACTAGGCCTACCTCACACTGGCTACCCAAAATAATTTCCCCATGTGTAAAATGAAGTTCATAAGAGTAGTGCTTAGGGTTGTTGGGAGGATTAAAGGAATTACTATATGTAAAGCCCTGAACCGTGTCACATAGCAGACTCTCTGCAAACATTAGCTACTACTCTTATTATTAATTCTATCCTTACAAAACTCACAAGCCAGACAACAGTGCATTTCTATATCTTGAGCTGATCATTCAACGTTGCAGCAATTGTTTAACATTGACTATATGTGGAAATCTATAACAGGAACTGAGGAAGGAGTAATAAAAGGAAAAACAGATCTGCTCCCAGTCCTACAGGACAATCCACTAAGGAAAGAAGATAAATGCAGATGAGAGGAAGAACAAAAATTAATTCAAAAAACATTTCCACACACTGCATATTGAGCGAGTACCCCAAGCCACACTGCGTATAATGAACGATGTGCCGGTGGTGACCACAGAGAGGCTGGCTGACTTCACAGAGCCAGCAGGGTTGCCCTGGACCAGAGGGGGCTGGGCCATAGCAGAGAGCAAGGATGGTGGCACTGCAGACAGACAGAGAAGCAAAGGGTCAGTGGTGGCCCTGGACAATACAAGAAGAGTGAGAGGGTTTCTGGGAACATGAATAAAGAAAGTGCTTTGTAAACCATAAAAGTGCTCATGTCTCAGATGTTATGATTTCCAAAGCAGATGGGTCTGATAAAGTTTTAACCAATCCTGCATTCACAACTCTTCATATGACAGACCTGCATAATTCTCTCTCCTGGAGTTTCACTGGTTATAGAGCGCAACAGACCTAGGATGTTTGAGGACATCATAGGGATGGTATGGTCCCATCACCACCACAGGGCGTATGAGCCTAGGATCCAGACTGCCTGAGCTTGGGGTTCTGCTCTGCCACTGCCCAAATCTTATGACCTTGGATATTTACTCCCTGGGCCCCAGGGTTTCCTCACATGAAAGTGAGGGCTAATAATAGCTATTTCCCTAACAGGATTACTGTAAAGGCTAAATGAATTTATAGATGAAAAGTTCTTGAAAGAGTCCCTGGCACCTCATAAGTACTATGTACCTGTTTACATTATACTAATGAGCTCTATTATATGTATGTTTTCCTCTGTCTTGCTCTAACTCTGATTATATTGTCTGAGATGACATTCAGTAGGCAAACCTTAGGTACTGCATTCACTTGGCAAGACTCCAGAAACTTTAGAAGTGGTCTCATAACAGAAGTGAAAAGAGACAAAAGTAGGAAGTGGAGCCTGGCAGAACAAAGGTGTTAGGGAGACAGTATCTCCATTTCTTCCCATGCTCTAATGCTCCTTCAGGCAGGGAGTTAGTTTTTTCCCATCTTTTCCGGGACAGAGGCCTGGGCATCAAAATACAAATAGGATATAGTTGGTGCCCTCCACACATCCTACAGGAAAGCCACGAGAGCCTTCTCAGAATGCAAACAAGATCCCCAGCTGGGAATCAGGAGGCACAAGAACATCTGTTTTTCCATTTATCCATTTTTCATTTTTCATGACACAGCCCACTGGTTCTCAAACTTATGGCCTACAATCCTGTGAGGGCTTCGACTAGCCCCTCAAGTTCCATGCCATCCTGTCACAAAAAGATAAAGCAAAACCCAAAAACAAAAACCATGAGCTTCTAGTCCACTCTACAGGAAGTGCCCACAATCAACTGCATAGATTCAGACTGAGGGAATATTTGCGGATCGCCCACTCTGGGGCAGTCTGTACTATCTATTACTTCATTTAGTTCTCCCAATAACCTATGGAGAAGGAACACATTTTCAAACATGCAAATTAAAGCTTAGCAAGTTGAAGAGAAATGGTTCTTATTCCGATGACTGGCAACTGATAAGGTTTTGATTTGACATCAGGCCCTCACTATAACTTTTCTCTGTTTACCCATTCAACAAATACTCCCCAAAAACCTATTCAATGCTAGATATTTTTATGGATATGGGGATACAAACCATGAAATAAAATCTGATCTCAGGTGAAGAAAAATGAAGCATGATCAGGGATGGAGAATGACAAGAGGGTGAGAGATCAGGGGCTTCTCTGGAGAGGTGGCATTTGAGAAGACACTTAAATGAAATGAAAGAGTCATTGAGGCAAAGATCTGGGGAGGGGGTAGTATCCAGCAGAGGTGACAGAAAGTGC